>NC_092661.1:5394005-5999183 GCF_032118995.1 Asterias amurensis
TTTAGTTTGGTCACGTGGTTGCTGGGCGGCATTTTGTCTCCAGATGTAGCACAACCGAAAGGGCAGCGCCGTGTTCGCCCATGCGTTTCTGTGGGAACAAAATTGCTTTTAAACATGGAAGCAGGAACACGGTAGACCAAAGTTGATGTAGACCTTCTTAAAGACCCAGTACACTAATGCTAATTGTCAAAGACCAGTCTTCTCACTTTGTTTATCTCTCCCCATTACTCGTTACCAACTTAGGTTTTATGTTAATAATTAATCTGAGTAATTACCAATAGTGTCCACTGCCTTGAAAGACTGAATACTGTTGGTAATTTACAAAGAAAAGTCTTTTAACTTTGTGTATCCCAACTTATGCATAAAATAACAAACCTGTGCAAATTTGAGTTCATTTGGTCGTCGCAGTTGCGAGAGAATAATGGAAGAAAAATCGCACTTTTGGTTTAAGTTGTGTGCTTTCAGATGCGTGATTTCGATACTTCAAAATCTAATTCTGAGGTATCACAACAAAATTCAAGAATTTTAGTGAGAACTTGTATCTTTCTTAAAAACTAGGTTATTTCGGAGGAAGCCGTTTCTTACAATGTTTTATAATAGTGCCCAGTTTCTAATAGAATTGTTAAGAAAACACACCGGGTGGAGACAACAGCTATGGACAGCAACGTAGTCATCATATTTCTATTACACACGATTCGATAAACAAATAAAATACACAAAATAAATAGCTGATAAACTATATACAAAATACAAATTAATAGATGGTATCCGTTGCATATATCTCTATAGGCAACCTAAATTCTGTGATATTTGTTTTATTACTTTCGTTACTTTAATCTCTAAATAAGTTTTGGAGTGTTTTGTGTGTAAATAATGTGATATTTTTGATTGTGAAATAAACTGAGTCGTTTGATACCAATTAAGATAAAACATAATGTGAGTACAACACCATTGCGCATAAATTTGTGTATACGATTTAATGATCCTAGAAAATTTAATAAATGTGATTTAAAGGCAATTGACACTATTGGTAATTACTCAACATAATTGTTAGCTTAAAACCTTGCCCAGTAAACAGACACCAAAAAGTAACCAGTTTTGTCGGTGAATTTTACGTGAAAATTAGGTATGAATAATTTCGAACCAAATCGTCACCTTGCAAACACGTGATTTTTGTAAGGATTTCTGGGCACCTAATTTTTACGTTATATTTCCCCTTCGACATTACCGCTTAATCACGTGAATAGTCGAAGTTAGTTACAAACGTTTGATTGACAAGTGATTTTAAGGTAAAAATTTCCTATTTTTCACCTAAACAACTAACGTGAATTCAAACTGTAAATTACTGGTGCCGACAAAGCGTGAATATTTGGTCGTCAGAGCATCGGCGAATTCCGTTGAAGATTAACTAAATAAAAAGTGGTAAATATAACGTGTTTTTCACCAAAAACATACGTAGTCATCTTACCAGTTTAAATAACGAGATAATTTGGTTTTTCAAATGACTGACTATTACGTTTTCATACACACCAATTATTTTGGTTAAAGACTAACCACAAAACACTGGTCAAAATTACGTGTTTTTCACCAAATACAAACGTAGTCATCTTACCAGTAAAAATTACGAGATGATTTGGTTCCTCAAATAACTGACTATTACGTTGTACAAACACTAGTTACTTTGAGTGAAGACTAACCACAACAACACTGGTCAATATCACGTGTTTGTGACCAAATACGAACGTAGTCATCTCACCAGTTAAAATAACGAGATGATTAAGTTTTTCAAATGACTGAAAATAACGTTGTCAGAGCACTATTTTTTTGGTTGAAGACTAACCACAAAACACTGGTCAAAATTACGTGTTTTCCACCAAATACAAACGAAGTCATCTTACCGGTTTAAATAACGAGATAATTTAGTTTTTTCAAATGACTAAAAATAACGTTGTCAGAGCACTATTTTTTTGGTTGAAGACTAACCACAAAACACTGGTCAAAATTACGTGTTTTCCACCAAATACAAACGTAGTCATCTTACCGGTTTAAATAACGAGGTAATTTAGTTTTTTCAAATGACTAAAAATAACGTTGTCAGAACACTTATTATTTTGGTTGAAGACTAACCACAAAACACTGGTCAAAATTACGTGTTTTTCACCAAATACAAACGTAGTCATCTTACCAGTAAAAATTACGAGATGATTTGGTTCCTCAAATAACTGACTATTACGTTGTACAAACACTAGTTACTTTGAGTGAAGACTAACCACAACAACACTGGTCAATATCACGTGTTTGTGACCAAAAACAAACGTAGTCATCTCACCAGTTAAAATAACGAGATGATTAAGTTTTTCAAATGACTGAAAATAACGTTGTCAAAACACAATTTATTTTGGTTGAAGACTAACCACAAAACACTGGTCAAAATTACGTGTTTTCCACCAAATACAAACGTAGTCATCTTACCGGTTTAAATAACGAGATAATTTAGTTTTTTTCAAATGACTAAAAATAACGTTGTCAGAACACTATTTATTTTGGTTGAAGACTAACCACAAAACACTGGTAAAAATTACGTGTTTTTCACCAAATACAAACGTAGTCATCTCACCAGTTAAATAACGAGATGATTTAGTTTTTTCAAATGACTGAAAATAACGTTGTCAATACACTATTCATTTTGGTTAAAGACTAACCACAAAACACTGTTTAAAATCACGTGTTTTTCACCAAATACAAACGTAGTCATGTCACCGGTTTAAATAACGAGATAATGTAGTTTTTTCAAATGACTAAAAATAACGTTGTCAGAACACTATTCATTTTGGTTGAAGACTAACCACAAAACACTGGTCAAAATTACGTGTTTTCCACCAAATACAAACGTAGTCATCTTACCGGTTTAAATAACGAGATAATTTAGTTTTTTCAAATGACTAAAAATAACGTTGTCAGAACACTATTTACGAGATGATTTGGTTCCTAAAATAATTGACAATTACGTTGTCAAAACATCAATTATTTTGGTTAAATACTAACCACAAAACACTGGTCAAAATTACGTGTTTTTCACCAAATACAAACGTAGTCATCTTACCAGTAAAAATTACGAGATGATTTGGTTCCTCAAATAACTGACTATTACGTTGTACAAACACTAGTTACTTTGAGTGAAGACTAACCACAACAACACTGGTCAATATCACGTGTTTGTGACCAAATACAAACGTAGTCATCTCACCAGTTAAAATAACGAGATGATTAAGTTTTTCAAATGACTGAAAATAACGTTGTCAAAACACAATTTATTTTGGTTGAAGACTAACCACAAAACACTGGTCAAAATTACGTGTTTTCCACCAAATACAAACGTAGTCATCTTACCGGTTTAAATAACGAGATAATTTAGTTTTTTTCAAATGACTAAAAATAACGTTGTCAGAACACTATTTATTTTGGTTGAAGACTAACCACAAAACACTGGTAAAAATTACGTGTTTTTCACCAAATACAAACGTAGTCATCTCACCAGTTAAAATAACGAGATGATTTAGTTTTTTCAAATGACTGAAAATAACGTTGTCAATACACTATTCATTTTGGTTAAAGACTAACCACAAAACACTGTTTAAAATCACGTGTTTTTCACCAAATACAAACGTAGTCATGTCACCGGTTTAAATAACGAGATAATGTAGTTTTTTCAAATGACTAAAAATAACGTTGTCAGAACACTATTTATTTTGGTTGAAGACTAACCACAAAACACTGGTCAAAATTACGTGTTTTCCACCAAATACAAACGTAGTCATCTTACCGGTTTAAATAACGAGATAATTTAGTTTTTTTCAAATGACTAAAAATAACGTTGTCAGAACACTATTTATTTTGGTTGAAGACTAACCACAAAACACTGGTCAAAATTACGCGTTTTCCACCAAATACAAATGTAGTCATCTTACCACTTAAAATGACGAGATGATTTGGTTCCTAAAATAACTGACAATTACGTCGTCAAAACATCAATTATTTTGGTTAAAGACTAACCACAAAACACTGGTCAAAAACACGTGTTTTTCACCAAATACAAACGTAGTCATCTCACCAGTTAAAATAACGAGATAATTTAGTTCCTAAAATAACTGACAATTACGTTGTCAAAACACCAATTATTTTGGATTAAGACTAACCACAAAACACTGGTCAATATTACGTGTTTTCCACCAAATACATACGTAGTCATCTTACCGGTTTAAATAACGAGATGATTTAGTTTTTTCAAATGACTAAAAATAACGTTGTCAAAACACTACTTATTTTGGTTGAAGACTAACCTCAAAACACTGGTCAAAATTACGTGTTTTCCACCAAATACAAACGTAGTCATCTTACCACTTAAAATAACGAGATGATTTGGTTCCTAAAATAACTGACAATTACGTTGTCAATACACTATTTATTTTGGTTGAAGACTAACCACAAAACACTGGTCACAATTACGCGTTTTCCACCAAATACAAGCGTAGTCATCTAACCACTTAAAATAACGAGATGATTTGGTTCCTAAAATAATTGACAATTACGTTGTCAAAACATCAATTATTTTGGTTAAATACTAACCACAAAACACTGGTCAAAATCAAGTGTTTTTCACCAAATACAAACGTAGTCATCTCACCAGTTAAAATAACGAGATAATTTAGTTTTTTTCAAATGACTGAAAATAACGTTGTCAATACACTAATCATTTTGGTTAAAGACTAACCACAAAACACTGGTCAAAATCAGGTGTTTTTCACCAAATACAAACGTAGTCATCTCACCAGTTAAAATAACGAGATAATTTAGTTTTTTCAAATGACTGAAAATAACGTTGTCAATACACTAATCATTTTGGTTAAAGACTAACCACAAAACACTGGTCAAAATCAGGTGTTTTTTACCAAATACAAACGTAGTCATCTCACCAGTTAAAATAACGAGATGATTTAGTTTTTTCAAATGACTGAAAATAACGTTGTCAATACACTATTCATTTTGGTTGAAGACTAGCGACAAAACACTGGTCAATATTACGTGTTTTCCACCAAATACATACGTAGTCATCTTACCGGTTTAAATAACGAGACAATTTAGTTTTTTTCAAATGACTAAAAATAACGTTGTCAGAACACTAATCATTTTGGTTAAAGACTAACCACAAAACACTGGTCAAAATCAGGTGTTTTTTACCAAATACAAACGTAGTCATCTCACCAGTTAAAATAACGAGATGATTTAGTTTTTTCAAATGACTGAAAATAACGTTGTCAATACACTATTCATTTTGGTTGAAGACTAGCGACAAAACACTGGTCAATATTACGTGTTTTCCACCAAATACATACGTAGTCATCTTACCGGTTTAAATAACGAGACAATTTAGTTTTTTTCAAATGACTAAAAATAACGTTGTCAGAACACTATTTATTTTGGTTGAAGACTAACCACAAAACACTGGTCAAAATTACGCGTTTTCCACCAAATACAAACGTAGTCATCTTACCACTTAAAATGATGAGATGATTTGGTTCCTAAAATAACTGACAATTACGTTGTCAATACACTATTTATTTTGGTTGAAGACTAACCACAAAACACTGGTCAAAATTACGCGTTTTCCACCAAATACAAACGTAGTCATCTTACCACTTAAAATAACGAGATGATTTGGTTCCTAAAATAATTGACAATTACGTTGTCAATACACTATTTATTTTGATTGAAGACTAACCACAAAACACTGGTCAAAATTACGCGTTTTCCACCAAATACAAACGTAGTCATCTTACCACTTAAAATAACGAGATGATTTGGTTCCAAAAAGAACTGACAATTACGTTGTCAAACATCAGATATTTTGGTTAAAGACTAACCACAAAACACTGGTCAAAATCACGTGTTTTTCACCAAATACAAACGTAGTCATCTCACCAGTTAAAATAACGGGATGATTTAGTTTTTTCAAATAACTGAAAATAACGTTGTCAATACACTATTTTTGGGGGTTGAAGACTAGCGACAAAACACTGGACAATATTACGTGTTTTCCACCAAATACATACGTAGTCATCTTACCGGTTTAAAAAACGAGATAATTTAGTTCCTAAAATAACTGACAATTACGTTGTCAAAACACCAATTATTTTGGATTAAGACTAACCACAAAACACTGGTCAAAATTACGTGTTTTCCACCAAATACAAACGTAGTCGTCTTATTACTGGTTTAAATAACAAGATGATTTGATCCTCAAAAGAACTAAAAACGACGTTGTAAAAACATCATTTATTTTGGTTGAAGACTACCCACAAAAACTATGGTCAAAATTACGTGTTTTTTTTTACCAAATACGAACGTATAGTCATCTTACAGGTTTAAATAACGAGATGATTCAGTGTTTCAAACAACTGACTATTACGTTGTCAAAACATCACCTATTTTGGTTAAAGAATTACCACAAAAACACTGGTCAAAATTACGTGTTTATGACTAAATACAAACGTAGTCATCTTACCGGTTTAAAGAAAGAGATAATTTTTTTTTTTTAAATACTGACTTTTACGTTGTCAAAGCACCATTTTTTTTGGATGAAGACTAACCACAAAAATTATGGTCAAAGTTACGTGTTTTTCACCAAATACACACGCAGTCAGCTTACCTGTTTGAATAATGAGATGATTTTTGGTTCTTCAAATAACTGACTATTACGTTGTCAGAACACTAATTATTTTTGTTGAAAGACTAACCACAAAAAACTGGTTAAACTGACGTGTTTTTGACTAAATACACACGTAGTCATAGTCATCCGACTGGTAAAAATAACCAGATGTTTTGTTTCGTAATGAGTTTTCTACTACGTCCAGCAACCGAAAGTTCATTGACTGAAACTGGGTTTTTTCTTTACCATTATCTGAATATATAAGACTACGGAATCTTTGGTTATGTAAGGACATAGAACAGACGACTTTATTGAGCGTATTATATGAGGTTGCTATAAGAAACAGACGGATACCGTTATTATCTTAAAAGTAATCAACACGTTTGTAATTAAATTAAACTGTGAATTACTGGGTGTGGCAATACGGGTGCTGACTCCGGCAGCGGACGTTTTTCAGTTAGTCCATTTGGGCAATTTTGCTTATAAAATTCATTGTAACACAAAATTTGAATGATTTTAATTAATATAAGGGCAGAACAAAAGTGAAAAAAGCAATAATCGCCCCTGACTAGCGGCGACTGCAAAATACCCAAGTAAAGCCAATGGATATGACAGCCTATTAACCTACTATTAGAAAAACAAAACTTACGAACTTACTATAGCTTGGCGAGCTAATTACTGTTTAGGACAGAGGGCCTAAACTGTGTGAGAGATAGCCTAATCATTTATTTCTAAGCAGAGCTGGTTTCAGTTTCTCCACAGTTAACTGGTTTTCTGTATCCAGCCGTTCTATCAGAACTATTTAGTTATTTAGGTCCGAGGCTGTAAACAAAATAATAAGTAGTCACCTAACCACCTTGTGTTTTACAAATAATTAATCTGACTTTTAATCTGACGCGTGAAACAACGCCAACGGTAATAGAAAACGGCAAAGGGGCAACACAGACCAGCTATGGACAAAACTGTTATGCATAGGATGGGTTTGCCAGAATTGATTTGGTTTATAGGCAATGTCCCATCTTCCCCAGTGTACCCGCTATTTGGAAATAATTTTCGTTTTCGGGGCATTTGCGCAATTTTTGTAACTATTTTATTTGGTATTGGTTTTTCAGCTAATTTTTTTTTTTTTCAATTCGCCCTCATGCACACATGATTATGACTTCGGTTTTTTTTTATTCATTATTTGTTCGTCATAATATGACCTAATTGTATTATGTAAGTTATAAGTTTGCCTTTGCCGTTTTGCGCCCTCGTGCGATGCACAGCGAGATGATCGTTTTTTTTTTTTTTTTTATTCTCTCCGTACATTTCATGTTTAAAGTTCATTAAAGCAGTAATCTGCTTGTGATCCAACATCTACTACACGTTCCATTGTTTTAGCTCACTGGTTTCGCGGGATCCAGTGACCTTTCACCTCAACGACTGCTTTTCGTCCAACAGGTAAATCAAACTCTTTCAAACTTTCACTTTTAAATCTGTGATTTTGATATATTCCATTTGTATTTATTACTTTAAAATGTACTTAAATTAGCAGCAGTTGCCTCCTGATTACTCTGGGTGTATATTTTGTTAATACTATTTAAGTATATAGAGAGATTTTTGTCTTGGAAATTCAAATTGTAGAGGTTCGTAAAGAACACCGTGTTTTGTGTATAACGTAAGATTTAACGGTTCATGTGTGTCGAGTGCCGTGGTGCGTGGGTGGCAGCGGGCCATGTGGTCATACTGTGCACATGTACATATTATATACATCATGTACATGTACATTTACATGTAGCTATGCCGGGTGTGTTTTTAGTGCATGGAGGAAGGGTTAGTGTGATTTTATTGATCGTTTTATGTTCGTTCACGATACACTTTGTAGGCCTAAATAGTGCGTATGATCACATTATCTTATTGTCTCAGTTAGATGGGATATATTATCCCTTTCAACTCGCCCCCTACGTAAAATGGTTTATGAAAATGGAGATGCATTTTAATGAGATATAGTATTACCTTAAACTGTTTTGTTTTTTTCTCACTTCTTTTCTTTCTGTTTTACTTATTATTCAAATTTTTTCGCAGCGAAAGGATTTTTGCTGGTGGCCAGAGCAAAATTTCAACATCAAAAGACTCATCATTGACCACAAAAAGCTGAACCCGTCGAAATGGAAAAAGTTCCATGTCCGTGTGTTGCATGAGCGGTTCCGTAAGTTTACACTCAAATCATAATGACATTTATTTTGTAATACTTCTGCGTTCGAAGACACATTGAACTGGAATGAATACCAGTACATATCCCCGGTGGTGAGAACTGTGTCCCTGAGCACGACACTTTACTATAATTGCTTCTCTCTGTCCAGGGGTAAATGGACACCTGTGAGGGCAGAGATGGTTCTTGTGGTTGGTTTAGCTTAGTGCACTACATATTTGGCAGCACAGGCTGTATACTCCCCAGGGAGCTAAGATGGTTTAAGGAATGAATATGGCCCAGTGACCAGGGGTACTAATGTTGGAAGCGCTTTGAGACGCGGTGTATAAAGCAATTTATAAAAACCGAACATTATTACTATAATTAATTGGGGCACATTTATTGATTGTCTGTTTGTGTTTGTAGCCGACGTTATACAAAGTATTTTCATCACATTTTTGACAGATACTTACCTGAAGGCTGATAAAGCCGTATCACACTATAACTCTATGTCAGACAAATACGAGTCCGAAGAAGAAAGCAACAAAGATGGGCAGGTCGGGGAGCAAAAATGTCATCAAAGACAATGAATGGTGACAAGCGGGGTAAAGGAATTGATGATGGCGAAGAAGGCCGGGAAGGGGACAATGAGGAGGAGGAGGAGGAGAACATCGAGACACAAGAATCCGACGAGAGAGCATCCCTTCAGAAAGAGGACACATGTAAGTAGTAAACTCCAGTACATTTCACATGTTTGCAACCAATTAACGTTAAGGGTCACATGAATGAAGACAAATAATTTAACATCTAAAAAAAGGATAAAAATAATACAAATTTCATGTCCTGTTTAAATAGAAGAGTAACTCGAGTAATTGTTAAAAATCTGTTTTCGTCCTCGGTCATACAGTTATTAAAACAATTACATGTATGTGTGTGTGTTTCACACTCGTTGTGACCCACGTCATCATTGTCATTCTCGACAAAGTAAGCCATTTGTTTTGTTTGTATATAAAAAAATTCAAATTTCTTAACACTTCATTATTATTTTCTTTGTAGCTGTCGTACTGGTGACCGATGCTGATATGCACAATGCAGACGTGATGGATTCTTCAATCGATGAAGAGCGTTCACCACGTACAAAATGTAGATGTTTTAGTTATGGTGAGTCACATTCTCTATATATAACTCAAATATTTGCTCCGGAAAAAAAGGTTCTTTTTAGTGAGTTTTACAACCCCTTCCATCCTCCCGACCCTTCCTTTTTTTTCAAACCCAACCCCCCCCCCCCCCGCCACACTTTCTTCTGTGAAGATGCATTAAAACATCAAACATTAGGTCTGTTCTAACCATTGCTATGATTATTTAGAAAACGAAGACCTTTGTCTCCCACAAAAACAACATCCAAACAGTCAGGGAATGGTTTATTACCAGAGACCACACCGATAACATGTGATTTCCTTTTCAACCCCCCCCCCCCACCTTTCTCTGCCTATATGTTGCTGTCACGGATTTGGTTTCGAATTTCCTGCTCTAGGGTTATTTCCGCTTTAGTTCTTTCTGGGCAGTGTGTATCTCTTTTCCTCGCACCTTCCCTCAGTTCCAAACCCCACCCCCTACCAACAACTGTTCCACTTTGCCCCCCCCCCCTCCATAATTAAGAACTGTACACATATTAACGCCTCATACGCTCTTTAAAGCCTTGGTTTCCATTACATGATTCTCCATGTACAAGGGAAGAATTTTATAATACTTATTAACCTAAAGCTTTTTGAACGTTTTGAGTGTGTCCCGGTTTTACTATTTTTCTGTGCTTGTCCTCGAATTTGTTTTATATGGGCAATTCCACGTCATGGACATTACGTTTTGAGACATTTTTAGAACTTTGTTGGTCAGTTAAACACACCAAGTAGCTTTGATTTATAGTTTTGTGCTTTATACTAGTATCTTGTGTCCTAGTAAGTCAAATGATACTATGAATTTGGAAAAGTTCAAATTAATTAAGGAGTCAGAGCACAGCTAACGAGCGTCATGGACATTACGAAAAACGGAAGTGGGTTTTGGGTACAACACACTCAATTCCAAAACTCTGTGAAGTTAAAGTTCAAAATTTTTAGAATACCTTTTTATTTGCTATACAGGGAAGTAGTTAACATGAACATTGATAATATTTTTAAGAAAACCTGTCAACTTTCTTGTTACACATCTTAATAGGGCGTCATGGACATTACATTTTGGGTTATTTTTAGCGTCATGGACATTACGTCAAACTTGTAAAATGATGCATCATGCTTTTACCCTGAATTTGTAAACCCATGTGCTGCCTTGCTCTTAATATGGGTTTTAAACTATAATGAATGTCCCTATCTTAATGTTTAACCTCTTCCAAACATTTTTAAGAACCAAACCTCCCCCAGAATCTCACTTAAACCCCGCCCCTCGGTAAGTCCCCTTTTTGCACTTTCCGTCCACATCCAACCAGGCCTTGGAGTAGTTATGATAGACCAGAGATGTAGGTATACATGAAGTAACCTTTTTTTCTAATTATCTTTAACATAATTCCCTTTTATGTGTTTCTCACATGGTAATTGTTCATCTTGAGTAATATACTGAACATCTTGCGTCAACATTTTGTGAAGACAGTAAATGGAAATAAAACATCAAAGGTTTCTGTAATTTTCCAAGTTGATCTGAATACTGCTATGTTCAAGACTGGGTGAACAATTCCCAGAAGATCAGTTAAAATGAGTTGGGAGGACTTCTTTGGAGGAACAGGTCAAACCTAGATGCTTCCTTAGTTTTCCAAATACGAGACAGTCATTGAGGTCATTCTCTACACATTCCACCTGGATTGACATGCAAAACAAGAACGGAGAACAACAAATGAAGGAAAGATTGGCTGCATTGGGCTTTGTTTATCACAATCATGTTTCCATGTTTTGTCACGTTTTCTCTCTATACTTTTTGTGCCTGCTGTACTCAAGTCTTAGCCATTCTGAAATTATGTAAAAATAAAAAATTACTTTATGTATGACGTCTTTGTATCCAAGCTATCCGTAGATGTGTACAAATCTGCATTACGCCTAGGCCTTGAGAAGTCTTCTTTGATGATAAAGTCTGTTTATAATGTCCTACATTCATCTAAACATGTCTCACCAACAGTTCACATACATTTCAATGTCACTTGAATGTTTTTAGGAAAGAACAGTTCCATGAGAAAACTCACCTGAAAATCTCGGATTTGAGCTGTCAGTTTATAGAATCTGTGCACGATGTTGCCACTAAACGCGCTGCTAAAAAAGAGCTTGAAGTAAATTTCTGATGAGGTCTATGACAAATGTTCTCTTTGACTAGTCCAGGTTTACCTACAATAGGTCCAATTGATAAATTGTAGCATTTACCTTCAAAAAGGTAAGTTTCATGTGACATGTAATGTCCATGACGTAATGTCCATGACGCTAAATGTAATGTCCATGACGCTCGTTAGCACAGTTGTAATTAATTTTTTATTAATTTTCTTGCATTATAGGATTAGCCCCTAAAAACTAGCTTTGCGTATGAAGTCTCATAAAAATATCTCTTACTGGCTTTAAAATATAAAACTAAACACCATGCAATGTCATGGACATTACATTTCATAATTGGTAATTAAGGGCTAATTAAAACGAGTGGCAGCACCCTGTGAATAAATTGACAATGAAGTTTCTTTAAAATTGTGAATACTTACCACCAGTTATATGTTTTAAGCCAAGAATAATTGAAATATCATCTAAAATGTAACCAGGAGGGCATTTTAGACAATTGTGCCAAACATTTCCCAAAAATCATGAATTTGGCTCAAAAAAAACTTTTTTAATAAACGATGAAAAACATGGAAAACCAAGGAAAAAAAATGAAACAAACAAAGATTTGAAATCACTGGGTATCACTCTTTCTTGCTACTTTAAATTTAAATCCACAAATTTGACTTCAATTTTTCGGGCCGAGGACACTTTTTGGTGGAATTGCCCATATGATGCACATGTTTATTACCATCAAAACGTTTTTTTTGTTGTCACAATGTTCTCATCTCCTGGTCTGTTGGCGCAGGCCTACATGTATGATTTCGCTTTTCCCCTTACACACATTATTGATCTAAAAATGCCATCATTACCACTGGAGCTGCCACATGTGGGAAGGGCATTGCACTTTTATAGCAGCAAAGCATTATGGGAAAACGGCATTTTTCATGTTATGCTAAATTATTTAGCAGCCATATGGTAAGAAATCATCCTTTGATAAGATACACTGCTGTCCTGATTACGTTTTTTTTCAATATATGTACTGAGCGTGAACCTTTAAGTGAATATTTCAACAATGAAGAAGATCTAGATATCAACTACACAAAATCCAGGGACGATTTGTTTTGTAACCCTGAATGAAGGACAAACCGGGTTTTGTCTTCGTTTCAACACCAGCATTACACTACTACTGCTATATATGTGTTGTAGTGTTATAAGGCTCGCAACTGCCAATTTTGGCGCTTTTGTAATAATCTAGTCAACAACTAATCAACACCATGAATCAAACGGTAATAAACGTTTTCCTTTCTCTTATTGCTTGCCTAATTTTCTTTAAGAAACAATATCTAGTGGTGAAGGCTGCTGGAGAAAAGGAGGCAAGGCCAGTACTAAGGAAAATGTTAGAGGCAGTGGCATCGGTACCAGTACTGGCAATGCTTTCAAAGTGTGGCCAGGAAAGGAAAAAGTGTGATGCCAAGACATCCTTGCAGGATCTCACTCTATATACGATCATTATCAGTAAGTAAACACTTGACTTATTAATTTTACTAACTTAAAAAACCGTATTAACGAAATATTTACTGCCTTGTGGAGTCTATAACAAAGGGACAGTTAAGTACATTTGGTCTCTTATGTGGGTTTTCTTTCTTTTCACCCTTTTTTTTAAAGGGGGGCTCCATTGTTCTATGATTGTTCTAAAAACTCCAGCCATCCGGCCCCACATTTTTTCAACCCTATTGTTACAACCCTATTGTTACGCCAAACTTTCGATGGTCCTGTTCACCGAAGGACTGCTTCAGGGAGAAAAAAATGAAAACTAGCAGCATAATTATTATGTGCTACTTTTTTTCAATAGTACTTCAGTGTCCTTATTTGCCAAATAATATCAACTTTATTTTTATGTATCTTAATCAAATTCATACACAAGGCCTGCCTCATTTTCTATTTTTTTTTTCATAATTTTTTTCCCAAGTTCTTGCCATTTACTTTTTAATTTTGTGAAGCTTGTTTTTTTAGAGCCACATGTGAAACAAATCAATTCTGGATTTCAGAATGGAAAAAAACAATTCATGTTTTGTTTACTAGTGTGACAAAATGTTGATTGTTAACCAACATGAAATAAATTAACAGGCATAATGATGTTTTGTTTTTTTCTCCATATTTCCAGGGGCATCAAGAGCTAATAGAGAAAGACCTATCCAACAGGCAGAGTTAGACTCCAACCTTGTTAATATACTTAAAGCTTATCCTAAGCGAAAAGTTGTCAAACTTCATCCAGTATTGAGTGTACCACAAAGAGAGGACACCAGTGAAGAGGAAACATAAGATGTATAGCTTAAGCACTCTCTCCTGCTTCTTAGAAAAAAAAAGAATGAAAGAAATTGATCATTCCTGAATTAAGGTACTCATTTTGCAAGCTGTCCACGGAATACTTGACAAAACAAATGTCAAGCAAAGCATTTTAGCTGTACAGGGCAAGTCAAAATGAAGTTAACTGAGATTTATGATTTAAAAACAAAACAACAACTGACACTCAAAACCCCAGTGAAGCTCATATTGAACAAGCATTTTCTGCTTATCTAAAAAAAGAATGAAACAAATTGATAAATTGTAAGAGAAGTTATGCTTAGCTGTTTACTGAAAACACTCATGTTTGTAGATGTACATGGAATATTAACACTTGACTCAATCTAAACATCTGAGTAAGTAGGTTTTCTTTTAAAGGCACTGGACACCTTTGGTAATTGTCAAAGACCAGTCTTCTCACTTGGTGTATCTCAACATATGCTTAAAATAACAAACCTGTGAAAATTTGAACTCAATTGGTCGTCGAAGTTGCGAGAGAATAATGGAAGAAAATTTGTGTGCTTTCAGATGCTTGAATTCGAGACCTCAGCTGAGGTCTCGAATTCAATTCAAATATTTTAGTGAGAAATTACTTTCTCAAAAACTACATTACTTCTGAGAGAGCCGTTTCCCACAATGTTTTATACTATCAACAGCTCTCCATTGCTTGTTACCAAGTAAGTTTTGTATGCTAACAATGACTTTGAGTAATGCCCCAAAATTGTTATAAAAACTTACTTGATGTAGAGCAATGGAGAGCTATTGATAGTATAACACATGTTGAGAAACGGCTCCTTCTGAAGTAACATAGTTTTTGAGAAAAAAAATAATTTGTCACTGAAATATTATTTTAACTGAACTTGAGGTCTCGAATTCATAAGGCGTCTGAAAACACACAACTTGTGCGACAAGTGTGTTTTTTCTTTTTCTCGCAAGTTCGACGACCAATTGAGTCCAAATACACAGGTTTGTTATTTTATGCATAAGTGGGAAGACTGTTGTTTGACAATGAATTTCCAAAGGTGTCCAGTGCTTTTAAGTGGAAAAATATTCAGGGAAAGTCATCAAGTTTGGAAATGAACATATATGCAGGGAAATGTTGGTGAGGAATGTACAATTCTGGTAATTATTTTCATTGTTGTGAAGTTTGGATGCTGATGTCATTATCCCTTGAAATGTGTATTGGAATGGATAATTTTATTTTTAATTATTAAACTTGTTAAAGTTGGTGGGATACTTAGGAATAACTTTTCATTGAGACTGAATAGTTTTGCATCTCGTTACAGTTATGGTTATGTGTTAACTTTTGTTGTGAACAATTAAAGTGTGAAACAAATTAAAGGTTTTGCATACGTTTTGTAATGTTGATCTGTAAGTTACTAATGTAAATTTATTTTTAAATAATGGTGCTCTATATTCTAAACCCGTATTCTATAACTGGTGAAGAAAGTGATTACATGTATTAGAGCGAAAACGGGGATTTCTAATGCCGAATAATAACGTTGTTATTAGGTGTTCAACAATTGGTTTCTTTAACCGGCTGAAACAGTAATTATTAGGTTTGGTTAAGGCTGTTTATAACGGGTCAAGAACGTGATTATTCGGTATAAAAAAAGTGGTTTCTAGAACCGGTTAAGAACGTGAACACCAAGCGTGCGAAAAGGGGTCTCTGTAAAGGATTAAGAACGTTATTATTAGGTGTGGAAAAAGGGGTTTCTACAACCAGCTTAGAACGCGATTATTAGGTGTGCAAAAAGGGGTTTCTACAACCAGCTTAGAACGCGATTATTAGGTGTGCAAAAAGGGGTTTCTACAACCAGCTTAGAACGCAATTATTAGGTGTGCAAAAAGGGGTTTCTGTAAAGGGTTAAACACGTGATTATTAGGTGTGAAAAAAGGGGTTTCTACAATCAGTTAAGAACGTTATTATTAGGTGTGCAAAAAGGGGTTTCTACAACCAGTTAAGAACGTGATTATGAAAGTGAAATTCACGTGGCATTCACGTGCAGGGTATGACGTGATTATTTAGCAAAAACGCATTAACGCCTCCGAAGAGATTTTCACGTGTTTTAAGAACGTGATTTACTGGGCGTGCACAAAAGGGGTTTCTACAACCAGTTATGAACGTGATTATCAGGTATGCAAAAAGGGAGTTCATATGTCGGGATAATGACGTTTTCATTAAATGAGAAAAAAAACAGTTCTTTTATAACAGAATAAGAACGTGATTATCAGGTGTCCAAAACACGTTGATGAACAACCGGCAAATAACGTTATTATAATAAGGAAATGTCCAGTGTATTAACTCGAGGCCTCCAACGAGATTATCCCGTGCTTTGAAAAACGTTATCTATATAGCTGACCATAACGTGACCTTTAAGTGTAAAACAAACTTGAATCAACAACGGATAAAACACGTGAATATAACGCAGGGTAATCGCGATTCAATTACGGGTATTTTACGTTATTTTCTGGTTTGGAATGCGCGTTTTTTAGGATTGGACTGGTAACGTTATTATGGAAGTGAAATTCACGTGACATTCACGTTTAGGGTATAACGTGAATATTTAGCAAAAACGCATTAACGCCTCCGAGGAGATTTTCACGTTTTTCAAGAACGTGATTCGCACCAAACCTTTTCTCGAATTTCACGTGTTTTTCACGTGTTTTTAACGTTCCTTTGTTTACTGGGTGGTAACGACTGATGGGGAGAGGTTGATAGAATAAAACATTCTGAGAAACGGCTCCCTCTGAAGGGGAGTAGTTTTCGAGAAAGAAATATTTTTCGACGAATTTAATTTCGTGACCTCAAGTTTAGAATTTGAGGTCGCGAAATCAACTCTGAAAGAACACAGCTTCGTGTGACAAGGGTGGCTTTTCTTTCATAGTTATCTCGCAACACTGACCACAAATTGAGCTCAAATCTTCACAGGTTTGATATTTCATGTTGAGAGACAGCACGTGAGAAGCCTGGTCTTTGACAATTACCAATAGTGACCTCTGGCTTTAACGAATTATTTTAGGGGGGAAATTGCGCAAAAATAATACAATAAGAGCACCATGTACACGTACAGTCTTGACCCAGACAGCTTGCTGGCCTGTAATTAAAAAAAGGTATATTGTAGAAAAAGTCCAAGGGCAGACCAGTATATTCTAATTCCATTATACGTCCAGACAGCTATGACAAAACACAATTAATTGGTTAGTCATCCGTAGCTGTTATGTTTCTATGACAACAACACGTTGAAATCAACACTGCATCGAAACTTTTTAGGCGAAACAGGCATTTTGTTTATGTTTTGATGATTTTGTTGAGGTCTTCCTTGTGTGAGATGACACCAAACGATACAGATGTAGGTGTGGTAGTCGGTTCAAGGTTGTCATGAAAGCTTTTGGATCGCTTCATGTGGATTGCAATGAACAAAACGTAATTATTATTTCTTTTAACACGTGTAACGTGCTTGAGTTTAAACGTTTACACACCATAACACAACTATAAATTAGAGCACTCACTAATGTTGATTGGTTGTGACACAATAGTAAAAACAGACATTTTCTAGGCATAAACATAATAAATTTTGTCAATAATCTATCCAAACACCCGCGTAGAGTAAAGTATGTAATCTCTTTGTAACTGTGATACTACCTTGACCTTAATTTGCGGTGAAATCAAGAACGCGTTATTGCTCTCTGGCATCATATAATTATGTTGACGCTTTGTTTGAAATATCTGGATGAGTAAACATCGCAATGAGTTTGGTCGCCGTTTCAAAACAGCAATACTATGCTGTGTATTCGGTCTGTTTGATTTGCAGGCCTATGCATTTAACAAAAAAGTATGCATTGTTAAAGGCACGGGCACTATCGGTTACTGTCGCAGACCAATATTTTCACTTGGTGTATCTCAACATATGTCAATAATAACAAACCTGTAAACAAATTGATCTCATTTCGTTTGGTCTTCGAAGTTGGACGTAATAATGGAAGAAAAAACACCATTGTCACTCAAACTTGTGTGCTTTCACTGCTCAAAATTTGATATTAGTTCTCCAAATTCGTGGAAGTTGCTCATTTCTCGAAAACTACGTGAATTCAAAGGGAACCGCTTCTCACAATGTTGTATTCAATCAACAGCTCTCCATTACTTGTTACCAAGTGGGTTTTTTTTGCTGCGAATTATTTTGAATAATTACCAATATTGTCCATTATGCCTTTATTACCAGCCGCTGCATACTGAGCTTGTATTAAGCGCCTGGAGAGGTGGCATCTTGTTTTTGATGGTAGGCATTATGTTCCATCCAGCAAACACAATCACACACTTTACCATAAAGCAGTGCCAGTCTGGTGAGTGACGCCATTTTTTTCTATGCACGCACTAGGATTGGTGCAACCACCATCAGTAAGGTGACACCGTTGGCAGATTGAGTATGTTGGTGACGTCACCATCATAGCAATTGATCAGCTTGCACGAAACAAGTCTAGTTTCAAACTATTGGGTAAAAAGAAGCTGCGATAGAAATATTATATGGTTTGCAAAGATGGCTCACGGCGAAGGAATGTTGCTGGAGAAAAACCTAGTGATATTTCTATTTGGAATCCTCGTGTGGTTTTGCCCGCTATCCTGCTTGTGCCTCGATCTTACAGGTAAGTATTTCACAACTTACTGAACACGTTTCAGTGTGTGCTCTTACTAGACGAAATACAATTATTTACCTATAGTTTTATCTACACGTTGATGTGTACACAGTTGGTGAATGTTTAATTAGTGGTTAAAGCCATTGGACCCTTTCGGTACAGAAAAAAAAAAAAAGTTCACAGATTTACAAATAATTTACAGGGTTTACAGAAGGTAATGGTGAAAGACTTCTCTTGAAATATTAGTCCATGAAATGCTTTACTTTTTGAGAAAACGGTAAAACAATATAAATTCTCGTTAACGAGAATTACGGATTTGTTATAAACACATGTCATGACACGGCGAAACGCGCGAAAACAGGAGTGGGTTTTCCCGTTATTTTCTCCCGACTCCGATGTCCGATTGAGCCTAAATTTCCACAGGATTGTTATTTTATATATAAGTTGTGATACACGAAGTGTGGGACTTGGACAATACTGTTTACCGAAAGTGTATAATGGCTTTAACCAAAAATTGTAATTACGCCACATTCATGACAACATTTACGACTTGGCACTAAGTTAAAGGCAGTGGACACTATTGGTAACTACTCAAAATAATTATCAGCATGAAACCTTACTTGGTAACGAGTAATGGGGTGAGGTTGATGATATAAAATATTGTGAGAAACGGCTCCCTCTGAAGTGCCATATTTTTCGAGAAAGAAGTAATTTTCCACGAATTTGATTTCGAGACCTCAGAACTTGAGGTCTCGAAATCAACCATCTAAACGCACACAACTTCGTGTGACAAAGGTGTTTTTTTTTTCTCCATTATTATCTCTCAAGTTCGATGACCGATTGAGCTCAAATTTTCACAGGTTTGTTATTTTATGCATATGTTGAGATACACCAACTGTGAAGGCTAGTCTTTGACAATTACCAATAGTGTCCACTGCCTTTAAGTGTGTTTTTGATAATAATTATTTTGGGCACAAATCATAAATTTGTTCGTGATTTTTGCTTCACGGGCAGTTTACATCTACAGTGAAAATAGGCTTGGTTAAAAAAAAAAGTGTCCCTCAGCAGTCGCAGTGACACACATTATATAGACAGAAGGGCCGATTTATTTGGTTGTAACCAATTTTTTTGTTTAACTCGTTCTTTCCACAAGCGATCAAAATAAAGATACGTGTGCAAAACACATTGCTGTTGACAATCACAGCAGTTGGGTGAATTATTGCCTACAACACTTGTATATATAGGTTTGAGGTGCGACTAGTCGAGTAGTTAAATTCACTAGTCACCCATTCGCAACATAATTAATATAGCCTTTGCGGCACATAGCGGCACAAATCTTGAGAATCTGTATTTGATCTCGACAAGTGTCGTAGTTAGGTTTGAGGTGCGACTAGTCGAGTCATGATGGGTACTTGCTTAATGAAAAAGATTCAGTGCTCTGCAGAAGCATTGAATCCTGCGCTTACGTCAAGCGAAATGGACTGCTTATAGCAGGGATTTCTTTTGTTTGTGTGCTTCCAAGCTCGCACATTATTTTCCAAGCATGCACATCACAGTAAGCGGAAAATGGTGATCGTATGCGCAGACTTTGGTGGTCATGAGAACCATGTAATTTTGCCCAGTGAGTAGGTTTGGTAAGGCCTACACTTCAAACATGTAAAGTCAAAAAAGATTGTTAGTACATGAGGGGAAATCTTGTGAAACTGGTCCAATTTGACTCTGCTTCACTGCGTAAGCAAAGAGTTGACACATCAGAAGCGCGGATATTATCGCTTACATAAAGCATATTTCACAGCTTAGCAGGGATATTTTTGCTTGTGCGCGGGGAAACTTATCATATGTAATCTTTGCTTTGAACAAATTGCACAGATATTTCAGCGCCTGCACAGTAAGCGAAGAATGGTTGTTGTATAATAAATGGGCAGAGTTTGGTTGAAGCAGACAGAGCCATAAAACTGGGCCGTGTTCTATAAGGGATATTATAGCTTGACATTTTATTACAGTTTTGGTCTCTGCGACGTACACATACAAATACAGAGTTAGATACAGACATTACGGTGCAGAAATCGTGCAATTGAAATGTCTCACAAGAGCGCCCCCTATCGGCAGGAGTAGGAAAATAAAGGAGTATCCTACAAATTAATCATGTGTTTTTAAACACGTAAAATAATATCAAATGGAAGCTTTAGGATGTTTAGCTTAATTCCTATCATAAAACATATTAAAATTATTTATTAATTAACCACCAGTGACCCTCATTTGCATATTAATTAGGAAATCTTTGCAGCATCATATCTCAAGAACTTCACGGCCGACTTTTCAACTGTTTGTTCTTAAAGACGCCTTGTGGGTAGGAGATTAATTTGAAAAAAAACTGTGACCTCAAGTTGACCTCTACTTCCGCGTCAACCGGAAGTGTCACCATATCTCAAGAACTATACAGCAGATTTTCAAAATATTTTCAGTTATAAACTCCTTAGGCATAAAATATTAACTTTAAAAAACCGTGACCTCAAGTTGACCCCTACTTCCTGGTCAACCGGAAGTGGGACCATATCTCAAGAACTATACAACAGATTATCAATTTTTGTTCAGTTATAGACTCCTTGGGCATTCCAGATTAGTTTGAAACAACTTTGACCCCATGTTGATCTTTACCTCTGGGTCAACCGGAAGTGAGCCCATATCTAAAAAAGTACAAAGCTAATGTTCAAACTTCAGTTATAGACTCTAAGGCAATAAATATTAGCTTTGGAAAACTGTGACCCCAAGTTGATCTCTACTTCTGGGTCAACCGGAAGTGGGACTATATATCAAGATCTACACAACCGATTTTATAGACTCCTTAGCATTGCAAATTAATCTTTGGTAGCTGTGGGCCCATGTTGACCTTTACTTACGGGTCACCCGGGAAGTTAGACCTTATAACAAGAGCTACACAACTTTTTTGAAACCTTTTTTTCAGTTATATATTCCTTGGGCAATGAAACACACAATCCAAGCAAAACAACACGGAACAGCTTCGTGTTTGTTCACAAACACTTAATGTCTAGTTGTCTTTAGTTTGTCTGGAATAACAAAGACCATGGATTAAATCTCAAATCATGTGTAAAGTGTAGTGTCAGTGTAACTTAGTCAACGTGTGAAAAAAAATAAAATAGATACAAACAACGACCAATTAAGAGCACATTAAATGAAAGTGGGGGATGTCTTGAATTAAAAAACATGTTACACATGGGTAAGACAAGACAAGTGACATCATTTCCTAGAACAAGGTTACTGGTCAGTACTGGTCATTCTGGGAACCATGAGGTCATAGCCTTAGAATGTGTGTATAGATAAAGTGTGCTACTATCATGACTATTTAATAAATGTGAGTGTTCCTTGAAATTACAAGTACAGACTCAGACGTTGTATATTGAGGGATGAGCATAAACAGTTGTGTGCTACAACTGAGGGCAGATATTTGTCAGGTTACAGTTGTACATTGGGATGCTCCCTTCCGATTTGTGTGCACGTTTGCCCAGTTTGATAACAATACGTGCGCCCATAGCCTCATGTTGTGTAATAATTATGACGTCATGCATAAGTATTAAGAGATGCGTATTGGGAGAGATGCGACATGGAGGGACCAGTTTAATTTGGTCACAATGTTGCTGGGCGGCATTTTGTCTCCAAATGCAGCACAACCGAAAGAGCAGCGCCGTTTCCGCCCATGCGTTTCTTGGGGAACAAAATTGCTTTTAAACATTGACGCAGGCATGGTAGACCAAAGTTGGTGTAGAACTTCTTAAAGACCAAGTACACTATTGCTAATTGTCAAAGACCAGTCTTCTCACTTTGTTTATCTCTCCCCATTACTCGTTACCAAGTTAGGTTTTATGTTAATAATTATTCTGAGTAATTACCAATAGTGTCCACTGCCTTTAAAGATTGCATACTGTTGGTAATTTTCAAAGACAAGTCTTTTAACTTTGTGTATCCCAACTTATGCATAAAATAACAAACCTGTGCAAATTTAAGTTCAATTGGTCGTCGCAGTTGCGAGAGAATAATGGAAGAAAAATCGCCCTTGTAGTTTAAGTTGTGTGCTTTCAGATGCTTGATTTCGATACCTCAAAATATAATTCTGAGGTATCCAAACAATGCCTATGTGCGGATACACTAAGTGAGAAGACTTGTCTTTGACGATTACCAAACGTGTACCTACTCTTTAAATGATATTGAATGTGTTATTGTGTTATTTTACGCAAGTTAGGACTACAATAATACTACTACTATTGGTACAGCGCTCATGTCTGTCACTCGTTGATTCTCAAGGCGTTTCAACATCCAATGTCCTTGCATTAATAAGTTGGACTTAATTTAAAGTATGAGACCCACTCTTTTTACAAAGCACCATGAAATGGTTAACACGTTGCTAAGGCGCATGGTGCAGCCAATCAAGCCAATAACACCGGAGGGAAACCATTTTCTTTTCGTTGAGTGTACTGGGGTCGATTTCACAAAGAGTTAGGACTAGTCCTAACTTAGGACTAGTCCTAGGAGATACACAAATTGCATGGATAGTCCTAAGTTAGGACGAGTAACTGGTCCTAACTCGAGATAAGACTAGTCCTAACTCTTTGTGAAATCCACCCCTATGCTCCTTATTACGTAAGTAACACAACATGTGGTGGGAACAACAGCTACATGTTCTATCCGAAGGACTTAGCAATCATGGTAAAGTGTCACTCATGGGACTCACACCTATACCATCGTTGATCAGAAACGCAAGAGTATGAGCCCGGTGCTCTTGGCACGGCATAAAGCTATGATTGCTGTAACCCAACAACACAATGTATTTGCAATTAACTTTTGAATGTGATTGGATGAATTGTTTGTGGCACACTTTCAGCTTTGAATCTTAAGGGAATGCAGGTCAACCAGGTCTCGACTCTTCAAGGATACGGGGTTCGTCTTACGGCAGATCTAGCGATAGACAGCGATCTAAGAACAAGGGCATATGATTTAAGTTGCAGTCACACAGGTAAGTGTATCATGATTATATATTTTCCAGTGAGTTTTCCCAGCACTGTTTATTTAGAAAGTCCTTAAAATATAACGTATTTCTCCGTTGTAATTGTCAACTTTACATGGTAGAATGGTGCCCCTTTTTTGTAAGTGTGTTACCATGGCATGATGATTCACTCTACACAATCAGCTCAGTGACCGACATCACTCAAGCATCATTTCAATTTATGGACATCGAAAGATCATTATTTTTTTTTTAACAAACAAAACTTCTGAATGCATCTCAAAATATTTAAGAGCAATAGGAGACGAATAACAATCAATGTATTCCCTTTTAGCGGAAGACCCGCATCCCTGGTGGAAGGTGGACCTGGGAGCAAACCACTGCCTCGGTCGTATCACCCTTGTCAATAGAGGAGATTGCTGTAGTAAGTGCATTATTATGTGTTATTTTATAATACTAGATTGAGGACTGAACTTGTACTAAAATTGATGTGGTATTTGATGATAGTCTATGACACACGTTGAATGCTTCGAGGCCCTGTTTTGTGGTATCGACAGGTGAATAATGATGGCACACCATTGGGAGCAAACACAAAACCGTAAAACATTTCGGACCGGATTTTTTTATTTTTTTTTTAAATTGTGCAGGTACCCCTCCCCCCCTGAATGTTCACTGGCGTGTCACGTGATAGTGGTCACATGCATCGTAAAATTTATATTATTAACTATTTTAAGGTAGCCATCTTTGGTTTGTGGTTTTAGCATGCCATTTGCATCATGATATGACATGTACAATTATTTTTTTTTCACAAACGAAATTAAACAATGATTTCATCTCCCCGACGGTTGCCTACTATGTCACGTAAAAGCGAGTATAATTATAGGAAAACGAATGTTCGACCCAAATGGAGCACAGCAATAAGGCTAACAAATGAATGGAAAATTTTTAAACAGACAATTTAATTTCGTAACAGTTTCTGTATATTCTACACAAACAAAATCCTTCATCCAATTCATTTTCGAAATCTTTGTATCAAAGTTTTATAGAGGTTGTATTTTGTTTTTGAGTAACTATGCGTCAATTCATTTTACTGACAGATGAGCGTTTGACAGGTGCCATCGTCAGAGCAGGCACAGGTAGCGGAATTTTAAATAATGCCGCATGTGGATTACCAGTGACAACCGACCAAGCATCGATCCCTGGGGCACACATACAGTTTGTATGCGACCCTCCCGTGATGGCCCGATACGTCAGTGTGGACAACGAAAACTGCTTGAGTGGACCAGGCAACAACGTATTAACTCTGTGCGAAGTGATGGTAGAAGAGTACCCGAGGGAAGACTGCTCTTATATGGCAATTAATGAATCACGTAAGTTAATATTTTTATTGTTATGTTATGTTGCGGGAGTACTATTGGACTACTACTAATAATACTTCTTAGTATGGTACATAATGACTTCAAATACAACGCCCATATCCGTCACTCAGTGACGGTCGAGGCGCTATACAACACCCGATGTTCCTGTAAAGACTTCATTTGAAGTTTGATACGTTCTCTATTTGTATAGCACCATTGGTTGCAAGGTGCTAAGACGCAGTATGCAGCCGCTCAAACCAAGGACACTTGCTGGTAAAGTGTACTTGGCTCATTCACACTCAGAAAAATATTTACACAAGTTGTGTAAAAAAAACCATGTTTTAGAGGCAGGGGGTGAACCTGCTAACAGTTAGGTAAACTTTTACCAGTTCGTTGCAGGGTAAAACTTACACAACAAATACTTACAAACTTACTTCGTTTAGGAGTAAACATATTTACCTAAATTTTAAGTAAACGCTAGATATGTAAAATATTACACATTGATTGTGTAAACCTTACACTTTTATGACATGTAAAACTATTCCGCGTTACCCTTTGTATGGGTTAAAACTTTAATTTACCTTATAGCTGTGTAATTATTATTATTTTACTGTTTGTTTAGGTAAAATGTTTACTTGGATTGTGTGTAGTCGTACTCAATTACATATTTTTACCGTTGTACCCTTTTCCCGTCTGAACGTTTGAGTGAGGCCTTACTGCCTGTTTGTGCTCGTCGAGCAAAAGTTACAAGCATGGGGATTTTGCTCCTTGATGGACGTAATGAAAGGTGAGTTTCTCAAAAACAATTGCGATCTGCAGTCATATACACAGATTGATGTGTGTCGTATTATTATTTGTTAGTTTTTACAACCATTTTGGCCTACATTTTTGTCATAAACGTGAAGATGTCTGCAGCGCTATAAAGTGGGCATGTGTTGTAACGTGTTGCAACATGTTGTTTTGTTATAGCAGCACTATAGCGCTGAAGACATCTTCAAGTTCATGGCAAACATGTAGGTCAGAAAGGTTGTAAAAACTAACAAATAATAATACGACACACATCAGTAGATATGACTGTAGATCGTAACAACTTTTGAGAAACTCACCTTTTAATATACGTCCACCCAGGAGCAAAAATCTCCATTCTTGTTACTTTTGCTCGACGAGCACGAACGACATGACTGCATGGACTGAGACGTTAGCAACTTGTCACGCAGACGCGCGTGCGCACACGAGGGGAAAAACAAAAAACATAACTTGCATGTAAACACCGGATTCTTTTCACAGTTCCTAGTAAGACCTACCAATGCCATGTAAAGTTTCTCTTTACTTCGGTAAATCTTACATAACTTTGGTTAACTGCAATACTTACTCTCAAAACATGTATATATTTTTTTACACTACAAATCAGTACATATTTTGGCCGTGTTTTACTTAATTTAGGTAGTTTCTTACACAACTTTTTTTACATAACATCTTTTTACCATTTGTTTTCTGAGTGCACATGAGTTTCGCAACACACGTGGTGAGAACAACGGCTTCATGTTTTACCCGAAGGAAGAAGCAATCGTGGTCAAGTGTCTTGGTTAGGACACATGACTGTGTCACCGCCGGGACTAACACACACTATGTTGTTTAGAAACACAATATTATATTGAGTCCGGTGCTCTTAACCGCTATAGGCCTTGTCACGACAAAAGTCGTTTGCTTACTGCGACCAGACAACGTACTTATGAAAAGAATCTGTAAAGACAACTATCATTAAAAAAAAAAAAAAACATTGCTGGCAATTTAATGTTTTACTTTAATTTGCTTGCATTTTCTTCTGACCTTCTTTTCAGGTTTGCCTTCATCTTCATCAACTTTGGACACGTCATTCGCCATTGCTGGTATGACGTCCTCACTGCTTCTCGAAGGGAAATGTATTGTCGGCCCACGCGCTCTGTCGGTCCTTCACATGACGTCACTCATACGCTGTTTCCAGCGTTGTTTAAACATGAAAGACGAGTGTTTGTCTTTCGACTACGTTAAAACTTCTGGTCAATGCAGGCTCTACGATGTTAAGCCTGGAGACTTGATTGTAGATGACCAGCCAGGTTGCAAAGTGTACGTGGTGGTCAGTTCGTGGCTGAAATAGAAATTATTTACAGGTTGAAACTTTTGTCGGGTCAACTGGGTAGAATTTTTTTGACACTCGTTTTATCATACCATTATGATGCCATTATTAAAAACTACAACACAGCAGAGCTGCCATAGTAAGCTGCCGATCGCACGAAAGACAAGTTATGACTAACATAAACCGATGTTAGGGGTGGGGACATTAATGCAAGTGTATGCATTTGACCACACTGCCTACTTGGTTTGATATTGGAATGCAAGGGGGGATCATGTTGGATGGGGGCTTACTGGGAAGAGAAGCGAAACGGCTGGTTGGTTGAGGGGTCGGAGGGGTTGATTAGCCCAATAAAAAACAAAACATTCGTTTAGATAACTAAAGTTTTAACGCCAATTCAGTCTAGCGCCCTCTTGAGGTCGCTCTTGGTTCACTTCATGTTATGACTTCTCTGTAATAGTTAGGGAGTATTCCTATTCTGTTGGCAGTATTAAAAGCCGTAGTTTCTCATGAAAACGAGTTATACTTTGATCGTGTCTGTTTAGACATCCAACTACTTCTCTCCTAGTGGCGTAATAACTGTAGTTTTGGAAAAAGCTATTAAACTTGTTTATACTTCCGCTGTTCTAGCTCATTCAATTGGAATCAGTGTTTTTCTCCCTATAATAAGTCTAGATTAATATAACAATCCATAATACTCTGAACCATACGTCAAATAATTTGCAATTCTTTATAGCACATGCAATAGACTGTGCAAGTCTCGCGCGGATTTGAACTTCCGGGACCATTGTGGTCCCAACCTTATGGAGTTTTAAGTTGGGGAGATTTTGTTTTGTCCATTACTTTAGTTTAATGTAGTTTATGACCATAAAAATGACACATGTTGTTAAAAATGTAATACTAATTAACATCATATATAAAAGTAAAAATAAAGTCAACATAATAACGAAGAAAAACCGATATTTAAACTTGACCTCAGGTCAGGTTACTTGGTAAAAATTAAGAATTTCTGCCCATCTCCGATCACGAAACTTACGCAGACGCTTGTTTTGGTCACGCGGGTTGAAAAGCTTTTTCATTAGTCGTTTAGGCGTCGGCTTCCTCTTTAAACTGCGTCACGCGTTTATCTAACGCCCTTGCGACCATCGTGCGTCCGCGTATAAACCAGCTTTTAGCAGTTTCACATTCGGGCGTAGATTTACAAAAGGGGTTTCAAAAAATTTAAGATCAAACAAACATCCTTGTCCCAGAGTTTTACTTTTGTCCATACATAGACTTTAACCGATAATTGTGTGTTTGTTTAAAAAGCTAAAACTAATTTAAACAAGCTCTATAGGGTTTTTTTGTTGTTCAGATTCAGCATTAAGAATAAATTAAAGCAAAGATTTGATTCATAAAAAAATAAAGTTCTTCAGTTGTCGTGTTTTCTCGCTCCGGTGCGCGCGAGACTTGCACAGTCTATTTTCCGGTTCTGTTTACACAGGGCTACATGTATATGATTTCACTTTTCCATGTACACATAAAAGTACAATCTCATGGTTAATGTTTTGTCTTTCTATTAGAGACAAGGGTGAGCGATTAATCAAATTTGTAACACGACATGGAACAGCTTTGCCCAGCAATATTTCTTTGTGGCCGTCACGTTTAAAGTTGTTTTATGGTATATATGGTAAAAACTTTGGTCAATATTGTAGGAGTAACGTTGTCTGTATTAATTGTTGCAACATTAGCGCGTCGTCTTTAAGTGATCACGTTATAGTATTGTACAAACTGTAGTATTCAAATTGTAACAGCTAAGTTGTCTCGTCAACTTTAACAGCTAATAGATTTAATTTACTTTGAATCGGTGAATTATTCATCCTTACACCATAAGTTAACAGCTGGTTAGGATGGTTTTCATTTTCATTTAATACATAATTAGTAAAGTTGTAATAATGAAACCAACCATTCGTAGAGCGTTGCGATCACCTGGTCATTTTAATGGAAAAGTAAGCCTTAAATCAAAAATTAAATGCGTACATTGTTTCAAACAGCAGTATTAAATAGAGTTGTGAAGACTCATTCTATGAATGTAGCTTTATTTTGTTATTATTTTTTTCCCGCAATTGTTGCAATAAAATCGTCTCTTAAAGAAAAAACTCGCTTGAGTGAACAAACAAAATCGTGTACTGGCAATTTATTAGCATTAAATTAAGTGTGCGTTACAATTAGATACATTTAAGTTAAAGGCAGTGGACACTATTGGTAATTACTCAAAATAATTATTAGCATAAAACCTTACTTGGTAACATGTAATGGGTAGAGGTTGATAGTATATAACATTGTGAGAAACGGCTCCCTCTGAAGTAATGTAGTTTTCAAGAAAGAAGTAATTTTCCATGCTTTGCCAGATTCTTGTTATAAATTACTAGAAGCATGGTTCCAGTTTCAAAAGATAGCCAAGGTTTTAGTATTGTTTAAAATTTGAGTCTTTTTGGGTAATTTTTGTTTAGAAGTTATAAGTCCCTATAATGTCTAATATAAAAAATGCATCACGTTCACGGCTAATGGTAATTACTATAGCGATTATTTGTGTAAAGGCTAAAAATAGCTTTTCAAGGTTTGTGTGTGGCTCAATGCTCTATAATGACTAATTGCAAAGGCAATTAATTTTCGACAATACCATTATGATTAAAGACAATTTAATGGAGTGTGTTAATAAATGAACGTTTTCAGGTTTAAAGGCTGTGGACAATATTGGTAATGACTCAAAATAATGTTTAGCATAAAAACTTACTTGGTAACGAGTAATGGAGAGCTGTGTTGATCTAGTTTAATTAATACCTTGTGAGAAACGGCTCCCTCTGAATTATTTTAGTTTTCGAGAAAGAAGTTATTTACCACGAATTTGCTGTCGAGACCTCAGATTTAGAATTTGAGGTCTCGAAATCAAGCATCTGAAAACACATAACATCGTGTGACAAGGGTGATTTTTATTTCATTCATATTTGCAACTTCGACGACCAATTGAGCGCAAATTTTCACAGGTTTGATATTTTATGCATAAGTTGAGATACACCAAGTAGGAAGACTGGTCTTTGACAATTACCAGTAGTGTCCAGTGTCTTTAAGGGCTAAATTATGCACCATGATTGCGTCGACATTTTACAAGTCAATTGTGTAGAGCCGGGGGGGGGGGGGTGGTGATGATTATATGAAACAAGGCTATCAAGTTTTATGTTGATGTTACTTTAGGCTAGCGAGGTTTCATCCTACCGTATGTAACAGTGTATTGCTTCAGCTGGGGGTCCAGCTATAGCTAGTAATACATAATGGCACACAGCGCTCATTACTTTGCGGTTGCCGATGTTTTCAGAGCCGTGCAGTTCTCGTAGGTGAATACCAGAAGTAGCCTAAAATTGTACAACTTGCGCACTATGTTGTGACATTTTAGGCCCGTGGGCGTCAAAATCAGCAACTCGTTCAGAGTTGTGTAAATTTACGTTCAAAGTATTGGCCAATATGCTGACCCCCCCCCCCCCCGGCCTCAATGTAGATGCGAGAGCTGTCGAGAAAACTCCGTACTCCTGCATTCCTGCCTGGGTACCAATAATTTGTACCGTTTACCGCGGCGAGATAGTAAGTCACTCTTTTGGGAAATTACCATTAAATTAGTCTTCAAGACGAGTCATAGTGGGTGCGTTCGTTTAGCTTCCCTGGGTTGACCCCGGTGTGTGGCGTTTTTTTTTTCCCAGGACGAGTGTGTGCAGATAATTACCCACGTTCGTCCTGGTAAAAAACAAACTGCTACGCACCGGCCGGGGGTCGACCCAGGGGAGCTTAACGAACGCACCCAGTTATAGATGTAATGCTTTGTTGGGTTGTGGCCTATTTACGATTTCGTTGTTTTACGAAGTACATAAAATAGGTCCAACTCTGGAGTATGACAAAACTGAATGATGAAAATGCAACTTTATCCGACTTCTCCACATTAAAATATTGTAGAAAAAGGGCCAAAAAAACCTGCCTGACCGGATGCTGCCTGATATGGGCCTATACCTTTGACTTCGAATTAGGTTCAAATGAGATTTGCATTCAAATCACACGTAGATGCACACGTTGGATACGTTTGTTAAGCTTACAAGTATAAGTAAAACTTGCACGAGAGCGTTCGATTGGCAATAACGTGATACTCGTGTCTATACCCTGTTGTCAGCTACCACAGCCCTAAACTTGATTTCAAGTCTGAGGCTGCGGTTGTTTCTCTGCATCAGCCTCGCGGAATTCCCCCGCAGCGTTTGATTGGCAATAACGTGATGTTGGGCGCGATCTGTCAATCTGCGCGATCGGTCGATCGCGCTGCGCTATTGAAAGATCAAAATTAAGATCAATTGGTCGCGCAGCAATCGGTCGATCGCGCAACAGTCGGTCGATCGCGCAACAATCGGTCGATCGCGCTATGAACATCTTTGCGCGATTGACCGATCGTGCTACGAGTATTTTTCCCGTTATCAGCCGATTGCGCAGGAAAGGCTTTGCGCGATCTGTCGATCGTGCAGGAATGGGTTTGCGCGATCGACCGATAGTGCAGGAAAAGTTTTGCGCGATCAACCGATCGTGCAGGAAAAAAAATTGCGCGATCTACCGATCGTGCAGGAATGGGTTTGTGCGATCGACCGATCGTGCAGGAATGGTTTCGCGCGTTCGAACGATCGTGCAGGTAAACCATTCCTTAGGGCGATTTCTCAGAGCAATCAAATTCATGGCAAGACAAATTTTCAGTATCACCATAGTGATTTATTTTGTGACGTCAAACTTTAGTTAGCAACTACGATTGATTTGCAGTTACGATCAATCTTACATCTTTGTGAATTCGGCCCCTGTACAATCGGCCGACCGCGCAAAACCATTCCCGCACAATCGGCCGATCGCGCAAAACCATTCCTGCACAATCGGCCGATCGCGCCGAGCCAAACCCGCACGATCAGTAGATCGCGCATGTTCGTTGCCGAATGTTGCGCGATCGACCGATTGTTACGCGATCGACCGATTGTTGCGCGATCTACCGATTGTTGCGCGATCGACCGATTGCTGCGCGATCAATAGATATTTCAATAGCGCAGTGCGATCGGTCGATAGCGCAGCGCGATCGGTTGTTCGCGCAGATTGAACGATAGCGCCCAACATCTATACCCGGTTGTCAGCTACCACAGCCATAGACTTGATTTCAAGTCTGAGGCTGCGGTTGTTTCTCTGCATCAGCCTCGCGGAATTCCCCCGCAGTTTTGCCATCACACGCTATACATCTTTTTTTGTTGATAAACAGACTGCCTTTGTTGGCATGGACGGCCAAATGTTAGTAAAACTTTGTTGGGTTTAAGTGTAAACACACAATATTAAATTCCAAACGTTATAGTGTCACCGTCGGCACAATATTGGATTCTGCAAACAGGAAACTAATTGTATTGTTTACTAACGGGTCTGCTTACAAGTAAAATCATCAGGAAATGTTCTAAGATGATGATCAAGATGGAGACAGCATAATAAAGGTCTATAACAATCTGACACAGCAACATTTATTGACAACTATTGGAACAAGTGACAGTATACTGATAATGATACTCAGTTTTTATAGCGATTTGTACACCGTGTCTCAAAGCGCTTGCAACATTATTACCCCTGATCACTGGGCCCTTTCATTCCTTAAACTGTTACAGCTCCTTGGGAGTATACAGCCTGTGCTGCCCAATATGTAGCGCACTAAAACCAATCGTACGAACCATCGCTGTCATTTACCCTTGGGTGGAGAGAGGCAAAGTGTCTTGCTCAGGGACACAGGTGTTACGCACGGGATTCGAACCCACACTCTGCTGAACAGAAACACCAGAGCTTGAGTTTCGTGCTCTTTAGGCCAAGTCACACTGCAGCGATAACGACAACGATAACGATAACGACGAAAAGAGAACGCATTTTATTGGTTGAATTGCTCCACGCAGAATACGAGCACGCTTATTCAACCAATCGAGGGCGTACATTTGCAACGTTCTCGTTTTCGTTATCGTTATCGAGGCCAGTGTGACCGGGCCTTTATCCACTCGGCCACGACACCCACCGACAACAAGGCAGAGTACACTCGGTGGTTAAACAAAAATGGTGATATAATGCTTAACGGAAGTTTTTGCAATCAAAGTTCCTTTTCCTGTGGACGCGTTTCTCATAACAAAGTCAATGAATTTGGTTAGTTTCTATTTGAAGAGGAAGTTGATAGCAGAATAGGAATGTATATAAGCTGAATCAATACTATTTTGAGTAACGACCAATAGTGTCCACTGCATTTAATGTTATTATAGATCCGTACACATTGTGCCCTCATCAATCCAATACTTGTCTGGCTATTGAAACAATACTGTGATGTACAAAAGCTCCAAAAACAATGCAGGCTGCTGCTGCTTATGTCATTTTCAGCAGCAGCCTGCATTGTAATTACAGTGGTTTGTTAGACAACACATCACCTTCAAAACATCAATGAACATGCGCAATATTATTATTTTTTTTACCCATATACACATAATGTGTGAAGCACTGTATACTCAGTACTTTCCCGAGTCCTGTGAAAAAAATCACAGGCATTTTACTCGGGTGGGATTCTAACCCACGACCTTTGTAATTCTAGAGCAGTGTCATACCAACTAGACCACCGAGATTGCCCGGTAGCTAGAGGCAGTTCGAATCCTAAAAAAAAACAAAAACAAATATTCTTTATTCTTAAAAAAATATTTAAACATTAAAGTCTGGCAATTTATGTACATGTTGCGTTCGGCTATTTATGTCATCCTTTAAAACCATGTGGCTTCATAGCTGAGCAAATTTGGGAAGTATATAACGTGAAATGCAATGGGTCAGGTTAATCAGAAAAAAATTGGGTAATGGTTCCCATTTTTCTTTTTGTTTAAAGAGAAGTGAGACTATGTTTGTTATATTATAGCTGAGACACGTGGGATACACGTGTTTCCAGATAGTACTACCGTTTTACCCGTGTTAATGGTTAATGCTTGGCACAAATGCTTCAAGTGAAATTACATTACAATTATTACGTAATCAATGTAGTGCAACAATATATGCAAGGCAGATGTCACCCTAAAAGCAGTACATTTTGAAATAGGAGTCAGTTAAACGAAAGATGTAAAACTGTTTTGTCTCGTGTGAACATAAGACATATAAAACAAAGATGGATAAGGTTTGTCCAGCTTGGAAAACACGGAAGCATTGATAGATTTTTAAAAACAAAATGTCACTAATCGGTACAAATATCCGCGTAACATGTACTGTCTTCCACAGACGTGTTTATTATTGTTTGAGTGGCCGATGTGGGGCGCTGTAAATCCAATTCAGCATATGCCAGACCCTCAACGTTCTTCTGCTGGGGACCGATGTTTTCCGCGTCAGACATGGCGGGGCTTCTTGGTCCTTTCTCCTGCATGGTGTGGACGGCTTGGCCGCTCTGTGTTCCGGCCTCACTGTATATGGGCTCCTTGATGCACACTGTTCCATCACCGTCATCAATCGTTGATGAAGGAGACACCACGTATCTCCGAATCTCCCCACCCGTCTTATCAGGGAATGTGTACAGCCCTTCAGCATGGGTTGGTAAGTCACTTTGAATCTGTCTGTTCTGTGTTGTGTTTCCTCCCTGGACTTGGCCATACATTGGGCCGATCTCCTCGTTGGTGACGGTTGCTCTCTCATCTATAGGGGGACTCTGTCTTCGCGTAACCGCCGTCTGGCCTGGTCGCGTTGGGCTGGGTTTGTATTTTATCAAGTAAACTCCAAAGAGAGTTAGAATTATCAAAAAGACAAATGAGCTCAGGACTCCAGCAATGATAAGTACTGTGTTATTAGACCCCGCGGAGTTAATGTCGTTGTTTTCCACTGAATTCCATTCTGTTGCGGTTGTCGTCAAGAACTGTTCGGTCGTCATCGAAGTGAACGGAAGGACAACGAGCAGCGATTCGTTGTCGCTTGTATATTCTATCTCATTGTAAAATGCACTGCATCTGATCTGAACGTTGTGAAACCCTTCTAGTGTCACGTTTATAATCTGTAGAGTTATTCCATTGTTTGTTAGTTCAAACAGACCATCTAGGTTTTGCAGAAGTTCCTGGTTAATCTCAACCTCAGGGATGCCGTCTTTCAGCACGCGCCATTCATATCTATCTGCACTATGTTGTGGTATTGACTTAAAGTCACAAGTGAAGGTTGCGTTCTCATGTTCATGAAGCGTCAAATGAGAGGGTGATATTGAGACAGTCGTTGGTATCTGAAGAGGCGTAGTGGAGCAACTTGGACCAGTGTAATAGGGACCAGCTATACATGTAAACTCTTTCATGTTGTCAGTCTCCGTCAGCATACGCTCTAAGAAATACACCCCATCTGGTTGGATGGTGAACTGATAACCTAGTCGATTTGTAAAACTCGGTTGAGATGTGTACCAGATCAACAAGCTGCTGGGATCAAAGGAAGAGAGCGCACAGGTGAGTGTTGTCAATGTGCCGACCGTTGGTCTCGCTGGTTCAAACGTGCAAGACGGGTTGATCTTCGGTAGAGAAAGGACAGTCAATGTAGCACGAGTAGACTCATACACTTGGTATGGATTATTAAATACCAATTTGCACCAATAGTTACCACTATCCCCTGGTTGAGTGTTCCGAATAGTAAGTCGATATAATTGTGAAGTTGGTGAGCAACTAAGGACACCCCGCACACCGCCCATATTCCTATACCATGTAATATAATGCGACTTTGAGCTGCAGTCAGTTGCATACAGCGATTTAACAGTGAACACTGCGTCTTGCCCTTCGTAAACAGTCACACTTCTTGGGCCGCTGGTGAAAAACTGGCCTTTCGTCTGAGATAAAAAAGCCGCGAAAAAGACCATGCCAGCGACCAGATTTAGACACAAATACATGATGAGCTCCCCTGTGAAGATGGGCTACATCGACGAGAATGATTTCACTGTTGATGTATGACTTACACCCACTAGATGCAGTAGATATATAACACTTCAAGGGACGATGTTTTCTAAAAAGTATTTCACCACCTTGAGCGAGGCCCACTATAAAGACATTACAGTATGACGTTCTGATAAGAGCCCATACACAATAGGCCCAAACCAGATACAAATTAATCTCTGATTGGTCTATACACTGTTACTGCCAGCGTGTCTATACGTCCTTTGTCGCAGATGAAATAGCTTGTGTCATGCTAACCAACTAAGAACTTGAAGTTTCTGTTTCCTTATTGACCAGGATGTATTTGTAACTGTAGACAATCAAAATAATAAGTAAATACAACAAGCTGTTTTCTTCCACAATGAGATGGCAGTTTCTCACTTGTAAGAACTGGATTTATTTAAAACAAAGGGGTGGGCAAGGGACGCACACTACTCTAAACACACAATCGGTAGTTATTTTACTCGGACTGTGGTTTTCTAGAGGAATAACTGTCGATGTGGCAGAAGATTATGTCCCTCTACAAGGGGTGCTCCCCCCCCATGACAAACTGTGTACAAACAAATTGTGATAGCGCCCTCTTTTGAATCATCCTTCCTGAAGCCCATGAGGGGGACCGAATCTAGGGCGGACAGAATTCCTTGATGGGACACCGGTCATGTTTTTTGTTTTGTTTTCTTTTTTCCCCCATTATTGAGAGCAGTCTACTGAAAATCACATCACTGTTTCGAGAGCCCTCTGTTTCAGTCACCTTTAACTGGTCGTTGGTGGTGGTACTATCACGGAAACTTCCTGGAACTTTCCCCGTTAATTCCCTCCTGTGACTAGACTTTTATTTCCATTAGACAGCTCTATTTCTGAAGATAAACCAACAGTTACTTCCTGCACAAAGTATCGATGCAACAACAACCAAATAGGGAAACTCTGATTTTAAAATGGATAAACAGGGATACTTCCTTTGTGAAAGTCTGATGGCTCTTTCATTGTGTATTTACCTTTCCACCGAAATGTATTTTAACACTTGTATATCAGCACTTTTCCACGCAGGCATTTTTTTCACATAATATCTAATGGCTCTGCTGCACTTGCCTCAAATGCGAGCATGGCAAATCTGATTTCACAGACTTTATAAGCCGGTTTCAGCAGAAATCAATTTAGAATGGTATCGTTCCTTACAATGCCTCACACAAACATGGGTGTAATGGCTGCTGCAGAGTGCAGTTAACCGTGGGAAACGACCCCAACCTTTAAACTTTTCGGACGTTGTATCCAGTGATAGTTTAGCGTATCATTATTATTTTTAATTTTTTTAAGTTATGTTTTAGATGTGTACGAATTTCCCGGCTGATTTAAAAAAAAAAAAAAAAAAAAAAAAAAATAACACCTAGCTCGTTAATTTTCTTTCAAAATTAATCAGCATCGAACAATCAACAGTAGTGATTTAATCTCACTATTATTCACTGCTCAAATCAGATCATTCAGTTGCATTATGATCGCAGTACTTAATTATTTTCGTCAGAGCCAGCAGAAAAATGCTAGCCAACCATGGTCCAAATTCATCAAGTGTAATACGTACTTGCAGGCAACTTTGGAAGTCTTGAATGCATAATGAAATAGAATGACTGACACGGAACTTAAAGGTACTTGACACTATTGGTAATTGTTCGAAAACAAGAATTAGCATAACAAACTTACTTGGAAACAAGCTGATGATAGAATACAACATTGTGAAAAACGGCTCTCTCTGAAGAAACGTAGTTTCGAGAAAGAAGTAACTTTCTATTCCACAATGAATTTGATATTGATACCCCATAATTGAAATTTTAGGTCCCGAACTCAAGCATCTTGAAAGAACACAACTGCGTGTGATAACAGTGTTTTCCTTCCACTATTATCTCGCAAATTCGACGACCTGTTGATTTCAAATTTTCATAGTTTTATTATTTCGTGCATGTGTTGAGATATACCAAGTCTTTGACAAATACCAATAGTGTCCAGTGTTCTTGAGGAGAAAAACAAATCGTGTGTACAGAAATGAATGAATGCATTAAAAGCTAAAAATAAGCCATATTTAGATAAACCATGGTTTATTTTCGGTGTACTGGCCACAGACTGCATTCAAACGCTCACACCATCACACACACGCGCACGTTACTCAAAGCGTAGGGGTGCCTTTTAGCAGCTGTACTCCGACTTGATTAAGGGAGGAAATGCATGTGCCTGTTAAATTAAAATTGATTGAGTGGTTGCTGAATTAGCTTGAAACCAAATAATCGCATAATTTTCTCATAGTTTACCCAAACTCGTGCCGTCACAATTTCACACGGTCTACAGACGATGTGACCTCTGACGTCACTCGAATACCATAACATGATAGGCCACATCGTCCATGAAGTGGCCAACTAACAGTGATGATTCCGAACGATTGGTTCACATTGAACACCATTCGCAATTATAGACACTGGACAGCTTAGGTAACTCTCAAAGACCAGTGAGTCTTCCAACTTGGTGTATCTCAATAATGTACTCAACAACAAATCCCTGAAATTTTAAAGTCTGAAATCGAGTTCAAATATTGTATTGGAAAATTACTTCTTTCTCAAAAAGTACGTACTTCAGAGGGAGCCGTTGTACTATCAACAGCTCTCCATTGATCGTAAGTTGTTATGCTAACAACTGTTTGAGTATTTACCAATAGTGTCATAGGCCTTTACCAACACCCTTATTATTGAAATGAACTGAAACAAATTAAACGAGTTACGAAGACTAGCCCGAGTTTCCGCTCCTCAACGATAATGCATGGTCATTGTTTGGAATCGTCCGATACAAAAATAACATGTCACCACCTTACCACTCTATTGTCCATGACGTCAGTTTCCAATTATAAAACCGAAACCAGTTTCAAAGCCAATGAACCTTCGCAATGATAAATAACTAGTAAACATACTTGATTCTTGTGAGGATACAGTTATTTTATTCCATGTTAGAGTTACAAATTGAAAAGCTAATTCCTACGCAGCATAATTTTCCAAACTCTTTACAATAGCGAGCAGTACTCATCACCCAATTAAGCATGTTGTTTTTTCGGACTTGTGGCGTCATATGAAATCAAGAGTTATTTTTGTTTGTAGACTGTTTCACTATTATTTTGTTTTCGTTAATGTGAAACGCGTACGTTTTGTTCATTTTTATTTAATGCCCATTGGGCAGCACTGTAAATGGATACAGACTATAATTATTCTACTTTTACACAAAATATAATTATTTACAAGTGGAAGCGTTGCGTAAACGATTCAGTTCCAACTTCAGTATCAGAGACAGTGTTTTCGTTAATTCATTTATCTCTGCTGAGCAAACTCCTCACTGCTGCCATGTCGCCACGGATTGAGGCGTAGTTAATAGACTCATCTGCGTGTTGACTGTTCTCCACACTTGATGCGGGTCGGGGGTTTTCTAAGTCCAGTTCTGCGTACACCAGGCCTTCGGCGTTCTTTTGCTTCCGGTCGTCGTCTGGTGACTGTCCAGCGCCCTCTGTTGTTTCTCCAGCTGGTTGGGGTGAATGACGGTTTTGTCTGGATTTGTCTAACACTGAGTACTTGACCTCTTGACTGCTCACATTGCGTCTGTTGTCTGCGCCTGATGCACCAGACAATGGGCGTTGGTGGCTGTGTCGTGGAAGGTTTACATAGCCACTGCTGTTAGCGTACGTTGGGGATGGGGGGCCACAAGTCTCTGGGTCCTTCTTTATAGCTGCCTCGGGCAGAGCGTAGAGGGCGGGCTGCTCGGTTATATCGTCGGATGAATTCCTAGTGTGATAACTAAAGGCATCTTGAGGAACTTCTTCGTACGTTGGAGACGCCTGTTCTACTGACATTGTGGGCAGAGCTTTTGAGGAAAGTTTGTTAAATTTGCTCCGGCCAAGTCGTTGTTTCAAACTACCATTCTTGTTTCGCAGTAGGTAGCATGCAAGACTTGCTATGATTGCCAATAAAATGATGACTCCTATGACGCCCCCTACGACGATACCAGTACTGGAACCAGTGTCGGCTTTAGAGTCTGGTTCTAACGGATCCGTTCCGAATGGCTGGTGAGTTGTTCCGCGTTCACTTGCCGGCAAAACGAGTAATAATGTTTCTTCACTGCTAACTGCAGGCTCTCGGCTGTTAAAAGCAATGCATCTTATAACAGCATTGTCAAACTCGACAATAGATACCCGTATAATTCCCATTTCTTGCCCGTTATCGCTGAGCGAATACTCACCCCGTAGATTTGATATAGTATTCACATTCACCCTGTCCTCTAGACCGTTTGGTTTACTCACGCGCCATCTAAACTCATAAGCACTCGGGATTGACTCAGAAGTACACGTGAAGGTTGCCAGATCTCCCTCGAAGACGGTTACGGAAGGGCCAGGAGAAATCAGCACAATCGTATGTACTTGTAGTGGGGTAATAACACATCTGGCTCCGTTGGTCAGATCCGGTCCGGCCACACAAGTGAACTCCTTGAAGTTGTCGAGTTCGGTCACCCGGTGGTCAGCAGTGAAGTAATTTTCCGGATCTTCGGTCGAGTCGACCACGATACCGGATTCTACATTGATCCATGTCAAGAGGCTGGCTGGGTCTGTCTCTGATGAGAGGTGACATACCAGCTGAGCTGGTGTATCAACAGTGACGGGGTTTGGGGTGACGTCACAAGATGGCGGTGCACGAAGAACTACCAAGTCAGCCCTTGCCGATTCGAAATTCGAGTTATCAGAGCAATAGTATCTACCAGAGTCAACAGAGCGAACGTGTGTGATTGTAAGAGAATAATCGCCATAGTTCTTCGAGACGGTCATCCTCTCTCTGAATTGTGTATAAACCGTGTCGCAAACCGAAAAGTAGGTGTCAGTCGATAGCGAAATATCCTTTCTCCAGTAGAACGTATACGTGGAGCAAACCTGCCCATTGTCGAAGATATCAGATTTACATGTCAGCGTGATATTTTGCCCCTCGTACACCGTGACACTTCGGGGATCAGTCAGAAACTCCGCTGCGGTGCAAACGAAGAGAGCAATCGTAGTCAACACACGGAGCATGGTGAATGTCAAAATACTTTATTAGAGACAAAGAGTCTATACAAGTTTAGCGAACACATTTGCATGAATGAAGGTTCAATATAACATCTATGTCTGGTGAACATCAGTATAATAATGGGGTAGAAACAGTGGCATAACCACTTGCGGGAGTCAGTGTTGCTTGCTACCATCAGCTAGATTGCGTAGAAACGGAAATTACCAGCACAATTTCCGCTCAGCCCATATCCCATGTCTAATCACTGTGTTGTTAATAATTGGTTTTCCAGACCATCGTGAACCATGGGTGACATCTCACTTTGTCAAGTAAATTCAAAGTACTGGTGAATTTCTTACCATCTGCAGAAGACGGCAAAATGTGATCGAGATGGTAATGATGCAGTCGGATGATAGGCGCTCGTGGCGAGATGTAGAGTCTATCAATGTACTGGCATGTTCGTTTTCACACTCGTAAAATAATAATGCAGCAGTACTGAATTCATAGCAGCCACATAGGTCAGAATGGAGACCTTTTGACTTCCGGGTCTATCCACAATAACCTTTCCTGAATTGGTTATTGTTCAATGTCCTATTGTTTGTTCAATAAGGGGCAGAACACAATGGTGCCTCTGGAACATGTACTGGTCCATGTACATAGTTATAAAGGCATCCATAAGGGTCATATGTATATATTTTGTAGTGGATTTCTAATCTATTTGGATTACTTCAGGAATGCATAAAAACTAGATGGCAGGCGAGAACTCTACCACTGAACCACATGCTCATTGAAACGTTCAGATTTTGTTGTGATTTTCGATTGTATTTTGATCAATTTAGAATTGCATAGAAACTAGTTGCATCGGTCGGGAATCGAACACGGGCCTCCCGCGTGGCAGGCGAGAATTCTACCACTGAACCACCGATGCTCCTTGAAACGTTTAGATTTTGTTGTGATTTTCTAATAAATTTTGATCAATTTAGGATTGCAAGACAATAGTTGCATCAGCCTGGAATCAAACCTGGGCCTTCCGCGTGGCAAGTGATAATTCTACCCCCTGAATCATGGATGCTCCTTGGCAAGTATAGATTTAGGTTTTGTATGTGTTTTGATCAAGTTAGAACTGCATAAAAACTATTTGCAACGGCCGGGAATGGAACCCGGGCCTCCCGCGTGGCAGGCGAAAATTCTACCACTGAACCACCGATGCTCCATGAAACGTTTAGATTTTGTTGTGATTTTCTGATGTGTTTTGATCAATTTTGGATTGCATAAAAACTATTTGCAACGGCCGAGAATCGAATCCGGGCCTCCCGCGTGGCAGGCGAGAATTCTACCACTGAACCACCGATGCTCCAGGAAACGTTTAGATTTTGTTGTGATTTTCTGATGTGTTTTGATCAATTTTGGGTTGTATAAAAACTATTTGCATCGGCCGGGAATCGAAGCATGGCCTCCCGCGTGGCAGGCGAGAATTCTACCACTGAACCACCGATGCTCCTTGAAACGTTTAGATTTTGTTGTGATTTTCTGATGTGTTTTGATCAATTTTGGATTGCATAAAAACTATTTGCATCGGCCGGGAATCGAACCCGGACCTCCCGCGTGGCAGGCTAGAATTCTACCACTGAACCACCGATGCTCCATGAAACGTTTAGATTTTGTTGTGATTTTCTGATGTGCTTTGATCAATTTTGGATTGCATAAAAACTATTTGCATCGGCCGGGAATCGAACCCGGGCCTCCCGCGTGGCAGGCGAGAATTCTACCACTGAACCACCGATGCTTCTTAAAACGTTTATATTTTACTGTGAAATTCTGATGTGTTTTGATCAATGTTGGATTGTATACAAACTATTTGCATCGGCCGGGAATCGAACCCGGGCCTCCCGCGTGGCAGGCGAGAATTCTACCACTGAACCACCGATGCTTCTTAAAACGTTTATATTTTACTGTGATATTCTGATGTGTTTTGATCAATGTTGGATTGTATACAAACTATTTGCATCGGCCGGGAATCGAACCCGGGCCTCCCGCGTGGCAGGCGAGAATTCTACCACTGAACCACCGATGCTCCAGGAAACGTTTACATTTTGTTGTGATTTTCTGATGTGTTTTGATCATATTTGGATTGCATAAAAACTATTTGCATCGGCCGGGAATCGAACCCGTGCTTCCCGCGTGGCAGGCGAAAATTCTACCACTGAACCTCATTGAAACGTTTAGATTTTGTTGTGGTTTTCTGATTTGCTTTGATCAATTTTGGATTGCATAAAAACTATTTGCATCGGCCGGGAATCGAACCCGGACCTCCCGCGTGGCAGGCGAGAATTCTACCACTGAACCACCGATGCTCCATGAAACATTTAGATTTTGTTGTGATTTTCTGATGTGCTTTGATCAATTTTGGATTGCATAAAAACTATTTGCATCGGCCGGGAATCGAACCCGGGCCTCCCGCGTGGCAGGCGAGAATTCTACCACTGAACCACCGATGCTCCATGAAACATTTAGATTTTGTTGTGATTTTCTGATGTGCTTTGATCAATTTTGGATTGCATAAAAACTATTTGCATCGGCCGGGAATCGAACCCGGGCCTCCCGCGTGGCAGGCGAGAATTCTACCACTGAACCACCGATGCTCCATGAAACGTTTAGATTTTGTTGTGTTTTCTAATGTGTTTTGATCAATTTAGAACTGCATAAAAACTAGTTGCATCGGCCGGGAATCGAACCCGGACCTCCCGCGTGGCAGGCGAGAATTCTACCACTGAACCACCGATGCTCATTAAAACGTTTAGATTTTGTTGTGATTTTCTAATGTGTTTTGATCAATTTAGAACTGCATAAAAAATAGTTGCATCGGCCGGGAATCGAACCCGGGCCTCCCGCGTGGCAGGCGAGAATTCTACCACTGAACCACCGATGCTTCTTAAAACGTTTATATTTTACTGTGATATTCTGATGTGTTTTGATCAATGTTGGATTGTATACAAACTATTTGCATCGGCCGGGAATCGAACCCGGGCCTCCCGCGTGGCAGGCGAAAATTCTACCACTGAACCACCGATGCTCCAGGAAACGTTTACATTTTGTTGTGATTTTCTGATGTGTTTTGATCATATTTGGATTGCATAAAAACTATTTGCATCGGCCGGGAATCGAACCCGTGCTTCCCGCGTGGCAGGCGAAAATTCTACCACTGAACCTCATTGAAACGTTTAGATTTTGTTGTGGTTTTCTGATTTGCTTTGATCAATTTTGGATTGCATAAAAACTATTTGCATCGGCCGGGAATCGAACCCGGGCCTCCCGCGTGGCAGGCGAGAATTCTACCACTGAACCACCGATGCTCCATGAAACGTTTAAATTTTGTTGTGTTTTCTAATGTGTTTTGATCAATTTAGAACTGCATAAAAACTAGTTGCATCGGCCGGGAATCGAACCCGGGCCTCCCGCGTGGCAGGCGAGAATTCTACCACTGAACCACCGATGCTCATTAAAACGTTTAGATTTTGTTGTGATTTTCAGATGTGTTTTGATCAATTTAGAACTGCATAAAAAATAGTTGCATCGGCCGAGAATCGAACCCGGGCCTCCCGCGTGGCAGGCGAGAATTCTACCACTGAACCACCGATGCTCCTTGAAACGTTTAGATTTGTTTGGTGATTTTCTGACATGTTTTGATCAATTTTGGGTTGTATACAAACTATTTGCATCGGCCGGGAATCGAACCCGGGCTTCCCGCGTGGCAGGCGAGAATTCTACCACTGAACCACCGATGCTCATTGAAACGTTTAGATTTTGTTGTGGTTTTCTGATTTGCTTTGATCAATTTTGGATTGCATAAAAACTATTTGCATCGGCCGGGAATCGAACCCGGGCCCCCCGCGTGGCAGGCGAGAATTCTACCACTGAACCACCGATGCTCATTGAAACGTTTAGATTTTGTTGTGATTTTTTAATGTGTTTTGATCAATTTAGAACTGCATAAAAACTAGTTGCATCGGCCGGGAATCGAACCCGGGCCTTCCGCGTGGCAGGCGAGAATTCTACCACTGAACCACCGATGCTCATTAAAACGTTTAGATTTTGTTGTGATTTTCTAATGTGTTTTGATCAATTTAGAACTGCATAAAAAATAGTTGCATCGGCCGGGAATCGAACCCGGGCCTCCCGCGTGGCAGGCGAGAATTCTACCACTGAACCACCGATGCTTCTTGGAACGTTTAGATTTTACTGTGATTTTCTGATGTGTTTTGATCATATTTGGATTGCACAAAAACTATTTGCATCGGCCAGGAATCGAACCCGGACCTCCCGCGTGGCAGGCGAGAATTCTACCACTGAACCACCGATGCTCCATGAAACGTTTAGATTTTGTTGTGATTTTCTGATGCGCTTTGATCAATTTTGGATTGCATAAAAACTATTTGCATCGGCCGGGAATCGAACCCGGGCCTCCCGCGTGGCAGGCGAGAATTCTACCACTGAACCACCGATGCTCCATGAAACGTTTAGATTTTGTTGTGTTTTCTAATGTGTTTTGACCAATTTAGAACTGCATAAAAACTAGTTGCATCGGCCGGGAATCGAACCCGGACCTCCCGCGTGGCAGGCGAGAATTCTACCACTGAACCACCGATGCTCATTAAAACGTTTAGATTTTGTTGTGATTTTCTAATGTGTTTTGATCAATTTAGAACTGCATAAAAAATAGTTGCATCGGCCGGGAATCGAACCCGGGCCTCCCGCGTGGCAGGCGAGAATTCTACCACTGAACCACCGATGCTTCTTAAAACGTTTATATTTTACTGTGATATTCTGATGTGTTTTGATCAATGTTGGATTGTATACAAACTATTTGCATCGGCCGGGAATCGAACCCGGGCCTCCCGCGTGGCAGGCGAGAATTCTACCACTGAACCACCGATGCTCATTGAAACGTTTAGATTTTGTTGTGATTTTCTGATTTGCTTTGATCAATTTTGGATTGCATAAAAACTATTTGCATCGGCCGGGAATCGAACCCGGGCCCCCCGCGTGGCAGGCGAGAATTCTACCACTGAACCACCGATGCTCATTGAAACGTTTAGATTTTGTTGTGATTTTTTAATGTGTTTTGATCAATTTAGAACTGCATACAAACTAGTTGCATCGGCCGGGAATCGAACCCGGGCCTCCCGCGTGGCAGGCGAGAATTCTACCACTGAACCACCGATGCTCATTAAAACGTTTAGATTTTGTTGTGATTTTCTAATGTGTTTTGATCAATTTAGAACTGCATAAAAAATAGTTGCATCGGCCGGGAATCGAACCCGGGCCTCCCGCGTGGCAGGCGAGAATTCTACCACTGAACCACCGATGCTTCTTGGAACGTTTAGATTTTACTGTGATTTTCTGATGTGTTTTGATCATATTTGGATTGCACAAAAACTATTTGCATCGGCCAGGAATCGAACCCGGACCTCCCGCGTGGCAGGCGAGAATTCTACCACTGAACCACCGATGCTCCATGAAACGTTTAGATTTTGTTGTGATTTTCTGATGCGCTTTGATCAATTTTGGATTGCATAAAAACTATTTGCATCGGCCGGGAATCGAACCCGGGCCTTCCGCGTGGCAGGCGAGAATTCTACCACTGAACCACCGATGCTAATTGAAACGTTTAGATTTTGTTGTGATTTTCTAATGTGTTTTGACCAATTTAGAACTGCATAAAAACTAGTTGCATCGGCCGGGAATCGAACCCGGGCCTCCCGCGTGGCAGGCGAGAATTCTACCACTGAACCACCGATGCTTCTTAAAACGTTTATATTTTACTGTGATATTCTGATGTGTTTTGATCAATGTTGGATTGTATATACAAACTATTTGCATCGGCCGGGAATCGAACCCGGGCCTCCCGCGTGGCAGGCGAGAATTCTACCACTGAACCACGGATGCTCCAGGAAACGTTTACATTTTGTTGTGATTTTCTGATGTGTTTTGATCATATTTGGATTGCATAAAAACTATTTGCATCGGCCGGGAATCGAACCCGTGCTTCCCGCGTGGCAGGCGAAAATTCTACCACTGAACCTCATTGAAACGTTTAGATTTTGTTGTGGTTTTCTGATTTGCTTTGATCAATTTTGGATTGCATAAAAACTATTTGCATCGGCCGGGAATCGAACCCGGGCCTCCCGCGTGGCAGGCGAGAATTCTACCACTGAACCACCGATGCTCCATGAAACGTTTAGATTTTGTTGTGTTTTCTAATGTGTTTTGATCAATTTAGAACTGCATAAAAACTAGTTGCATCGGCCGGGAATCGAACCCGGGCCTCCCGCTTGGCAGGCGAGAATTCTACCACTGAACCACCGATGCTCGTTAAAACGTTTAGATTTCGTTGTGATTTTCAGATTTGTTTTGATCAATTTAGAACTGCATAAAAAATAGTTGCATCGGCCGGGAATCGAACCTGGGCCTCCCGCGTGGCAGGCGAGAATTCTACCACTGAACCACCGATGCTCCTTGAAACGTTTAGATTTGTTTGGTGATTTTCTGATGTGTTTTGATCAATTTTGGGTTGTATACAAACTATTTGCATCGGCCGGGAATCGAACCCGGGCTTCCCGCGTGGCAGGCGAGAATTCTACCACTGAACCACCGATGCTCATTGAAACGTTTAGATTTTGTTGTGATTTTCTGATTTGCTTTGATCAATTTTGGATTGCATAAAAACTATTTGCATCGGCCGGGAATCGAACCCGGGCCCCCCGCGTGGCAGGCGAGAATTCTACCACTGAACCACCGATGCTCATTGAAACGTTTAGATTTTGTTGTAATTTTTTAATGTGTTTTGATCAATTTAGAACTGCATAAAAACTAGTTGCATCGGCCGGGAATCGAACCCGGGCCTCCCGCGTGGCAGGCGAGAATTCTACCACTGAACCACCGATGCTCATTAAAACGTTTAGATTTTGTTGTGATTTTCTAATGTGTTTTGATCAATTTAGAACTGCATAAAAAATAGTTGCATCGGCCGGGAATCGAACCCGGGCCTCCCGCGTGGCAGGCGAGAATTCTACCACTGAACCACCGATGCTTCTTGGAACGTTTAGATTTTACTGTGATATTCTGATGTGTTTAGATCAATGTTGGATTGCTTGAAAAAAAATATTTGCATCGGTCGGGAATCGAACCCGGGCCTCCCGCGTGGCAGGCGAGAATTCTACCACTGAACCACCGATGCTCCATGAAACGTTTAGATTTTTTTGGTGATTTTCTGATGTGTTTTGATCAGTTTTGGGTTGTATACAAACTATTTGCATCGGCCGGGAATCGAACCCGGGCCTCCCGCGTGGCAGGCGAGAGTTCTACCACTGAACCACCGATGCTCCATGAAACGTTTAGATTTTTTTGGTGATTTTCTGATGTGTTTTGATCAATTTTGGGTTGTATACAAACTATTTGCATCGGCCGGGAATCGAACCCGGGCCTCCCGCGTGGCAGGCGAGAATTCTACCACTGAACCACCGATGCTCCAGGAAACGTTTACATTTTGTTGTGATTTTCTGATGTGTTTTGATCAATTTTGGATTGCATAAAAACTATTTGCATCGGCCGGGAATCGAACCCGGGCCTCCCGCGTGGCAGGCGAGAATTCTACCACCGATGCTCATTGAAAGGTTTAGATTTTGTTGTGATTTTCTAATGTGTTTTGATCAATTTAGAACTGCATAAAAACTAGTTGCATCGGCCGGGAATCGAATTCTATAACTGAACCACCGATGCTCATTGAAACGTTTACAATTTGTTGTGATTTTCTAATGTGTTTTGATCAATTTAGAACTGCATAAAAACTAGTTGCATCGGCCGGGAATCGAACCCGGGCCTCCCGCGTGGCAGGCGAGAATTCTACCACTGAACCGCCGATGCTCATTAAAACGTTTAGATTTTGTTGTGATTTTCAGATGTGTTTTGATCAATTTAGAACTGCATAAAAAAATAGTTGCATCGGCCGGGAATCGAACCCGGGCCTCCCGCGTGGCAGGCGAGAATTCTACCACTGAACCACTGATGCTCCTTGAAACGTTTAGATTTGTTTGGTGATTTTCTGATGTGTTTTGATCAATTTTGGGTTGTATACAAACTATTTGCATCGGCCGGGAATCGAACCCGGGCCTCCCGCGTGGCAGGCGAGAATTCTACCACTGAACCACCGATGCTCCATGAAACGTTTAGATTTTGTTGTGATTTTCTGATTTGCTTTGATCAATTTTGGAGTGCATAAAAACTTTTTGCATCGGCCGGGAATCGAACCCGGGCCCCCCTCGCGGCAGGCGAGAATTCTACCACTGAACCACCGATGCTCATTGAAACGTTTAGATTTTGTTGTGATTTATTAATGTGTTTTGATCAATTTAGAACTGCATAAAAACTAGTTGCCTCGGCCGGGAATCGAACCCGGGCCTCCCGCGTGGCAGGCGAGAATTCTACCATTGAACCACCGATGCTCATTAAAACGTTTAGATTTTGTTGTGATTTTCTAATGTGTTTTGATCAATTTAGAACTGCATAAAAAATAGTTGCATCGGCCGGGAATCGAACCCGGGCCTCCCGCGTGGCAGGCGAGAATTCTACCACTGAACCACCGATGCTTCTTGGAACGTTTAGATTTTACTGTGATATTCTGATGTGTTTAGATCAATGTTGGATTGCTTGAAAAAACTATTTGCATCGGCCGGGAATCGAACCCGGGCCTCCCGCGTGGCAGGCGAGAATTCTACCACTGAACCACCGATGCTCATTAAAACGTTTAGATTTTGTTGTGATTTTCTGATGTGTTTTGATCAATTTAGAACTGCATAAAAAATAGTTGCATCGGCCGGGAATCGAACCCGGGCCTCCCACGTGGCAGGCGAGAATTCTACCACTGAACCACTGATGCTCCTTGAAACGTTTAGATTTTTTTGGTGATTTTCTGATGTGTTTTGATCAATTTTGGGTTGTAAACAAACTATTTGCGTCGGCCGGGAATCGAACCCGGGCCTCCCGCGTGGCAGGCGAGAATTCTACCACTGAACCACCAATGCTCCAGGAAACGTTTACATTTTGTTGTGATTTTCTGATGTGGTTTGATCAATTTTGGATTGCATACAAACTATTTGCATCGGCCGGGAATCGAACCCGGGCCTCCCGCGTGGCAGGCGAGAATTCTACCACCGATGCTCATTGAAAGGTTTAGATTTTGTTGTGATTTTCTAATGTGTTTTGATCAATTTAGAACTGCATAAAAACTAGTTGCATCGGCCGGGAATCGAATTCTACCACTGAACCACCGATGCTCATTGAAACGTTTACAATTTGTTGTGATTTTCCAATGTGTTTTGATCAATTTAGAACTGCATAAAAACTAGTTGCATCGGCCGGGAATCGAACCCAGGCCTCCCGCGTGGCAGGCGAGAATTCTACCACTGAACCACCGATGCTCATTGAAACGTTTAGATTTTGTTGTGATTTTCTGATGTGCTTTGATCAATTTTGGATTGCATAAAAACTATTTGCATCGGCCGGGAATCGAACCCGGGCCTTCCGCGTGGCAGGTGAGAATTCTACCAGTGAACCACCGATGCTCATTGAAAGGTTTAGATTTTGTTGTGATTTTCTAATGTGTTTTGATCAATTTAGAACTGCATAAAAACTATTTGCATCGGCCGGGAATCGAACCCGGGCCTCCCGCGTGGCAGGCGAGAATTCTACCACTGATCCACCGATGCTCCAGGAAACGTTTACATTTTGTTGTGATTTTCTGATGTGTTTTGATCAATTTTGGATTGCATAAAAACTATTTGCATCGGCCGGGAATCGAACCCGTGCCTCCCGCGTGGCCTGCGAGAATTCTACCACAATCACCGATGCTCCTTGAAACGTTTAGATTTGTTTGGTGATTTTCTGATGTGTTTTGATCAATTTTGGGTTGTATACAAACTATTTGCATCGGCCGGGAATCGAACCCGGGCCTCCCGCGTGGCAGGCGAGAATTCTACCACTGAACCACCGATGCTCCATGAAACGTTTAGATTTTGTTGTGATTTTCTGATTTGCTTTGATCAATTTTGGATTGCTTAAAAACTATTTGCATCGGCCGTAATCGAACCCGGGCCCCCCGCGTGGCAGGCGAGAATTCTACCACTGAACCACCGATGCTCATTGAAACGTTTAGATTTTGTTGTGATTTTTTAATGTGTTTTGATCAATTTAGAACTGCATAAAAACTAGTTGCATCGGCCGGGAATCGAACCCGGGCCTCCCGCGTGGCAGGCGAGAATTCTACCACTGAACCACCGATGCTCATTAAAACGTTTAGATTTTGTTGTGATTTTCTAATGTGTTTTGATCAATTTAGAACTGCATAAAAAATAGTTGCATCGGACGGGAATCGAACCCGGGCCTCCCGCGTGGCAGGCGAGAATTCTACCACTGAACCACCGATGCTTCTTGGAACGTTTATATTTTACTGTGATATTCTGATGTGTTTTGATCAATGTTGGATTGCTTAAAAAAAACTATTTGCATCGGCCGGGAATCGTACCCGGGCCTCCCGCGTGGCAGGCGAGAATTCTACCACTGAACCACCGATGCTCCAGGAAACGTTTACATTTTGTTGTGATTTTCTGATGTGTTTTGATCAATTTTGGATTGCATACAAACTATTTGCATCGGCCGGGAATCAAACCCGGGCCTCCCGCTTGGCAGGCGAGAATTCTACCACCGATGCTCATTGAAAGGTTTAGATTTTGTTGTGATTTTCTAATGTGTTTTGATCAATTTAGAACTGCATAAAAACTAGTTGCATCGGCCGGGAATCGAATTCTACCACTGAACCACCGATGCTCATTGAAACGTTTACAATTTGTTGTGATTTTCTAATGTGTTTTGATCATTTTAGAACTGCATAAAAACTAGTTGCATCGGCCGGGAATCGAACCCAGGCCTCCCGCGTGGCAGGCGAGAATTCTACCACTGAACCACCGATGCTCATTGAAACGTTTAGATTTTGTTGTGATTTTCTGATGTGCTTTGATCAATTTTGGATTGCATAAAAACTATTTGCATCGGCCGGGAATCGAACCCGGGCCTTCCGCGTGGCAGGCGAGAATTCTACCAGTGAACCACCGATGCTCATTGAAAGGTTTAGATTTTGTTGTGATTTTCTAATGTGTTTTGATCAATTTAGAACTGCATAAAAACTATTTGCATCGGCCGGGAATCGAACCCGGGCCTCCCGCGTGGCAGGCGAGAATTCTACCACTGATCCACCGATGCTCCAGGAAACGTTTACATTTTGTTGTGATTTTCTGATGTGTTTTGATCAATTTTGGATTGCATAAAAACTATTTGCATCGGCCGGGAATCGAACCCGTGCCTCCCGCGTGGCAGGCGGGAATTCTACCACTGAACCACCGATGCTCCTTGAAACGTTTAGATTTTGTTGTGATTTTCTAATAAATTATGACCAACTTAGGATTGCAAGACAATAGTTGCATCAGCCTGGAATCAAACCTGGGCCTTCCGCGTGGCAAGTGATAATTCTACCCTCTGAATCATGGATGCTCCTTGGCATGTATAGATTTAGGTTTTGTATGTGTTTTGATCAAGTTAGAACTGCATAAAAACTATTTGCAACGGCCGGGAATCGAACCCGGGCCTCCCGCGTGGCAGGCGAGAATTCTACCACTGAACTACCGATGCTCCAGGAAACGTTTAGATTTTGTGGTGATTTTCTGATGTGTTTTGATCAATTTTGGGTTGTATAAAAACTATTTGCATCGGTCGGGAATCGAAGCATGGCCTCCCGCGTGGCAGGCGAGAAGTCTACCACTGAACCACCGATGCTCCTTGAAACGTTTAGATTTTGTTGTGATTTTCTGATGTGTTTTGATCAATTTATGATTGCATAAAAACTATTTGCATCGGCCGGGAATCGAACCCGGGCCTCCCGCGTGGCAGGGGAGAATTCTACCACTGAACCACCGATGCTACATGAAACGTTTAGATTTTGTTGTGATTTTCTGATGTGCTTTGATCAATTTTGGATTGCATAAAAACTATTTGCATCGGCCGGGAATCGAACCCGGGCCTCCCGCGTGGCAGGCGAGAATTCTACCACTGAACCACCGATGCTCATTGAAACGTTTAGATTTTGTTGTGATTTTCTAATGTGTTTTGACCAATTTAGAACTGCATAAAAACTAGTTGCATCGGTCGGGAATCGAACCCGGGCCTCCCGCGTGGCAGGCGAGAATTCTACCACTGAACCACCGATGCTCCTTAAAACGTTTAGATTTTGTTGTGATTTTCTAATGTGTTTTGATCAATTTAGAACTGCATAAAAAATAGTTGCATCGGCCGGGAATCGTACCCGGGCCTCCCGCGTGGCAGTCGAGAATTCTACCACTGAACCACCGATGCTTCTTGAAACGTTTATATTTTACTGTGATATTCTGATGTGTTTTGATCAATGTTGGATTGCTTAAAAAAAACAATTTGCATCGGCCGGGAATCGAACCCGGCCTCCCGCGTGGCAGGCGAGATTTCTACCACTGAACCACCGATGCTCCTTGAAACGTTTAGATTTTGAGGTGATTTTCTGATGTGTTTTTATCAATTTTGGATTGCATAAAAACTATTTGCATCGGCCGGGAATCGAACCCGGGCCTTCCGCGTGGCAGTCGAGAATTCTACCAATGAACCACCGATGCTCATTGAAACGTTTAGATTTTGTTGTGATTTTCTAATGAGTTTTGATCAATTAAGAACTGCATAAAAACTATTTGCATCGGCCGAGAATCGAATCCGGGCCTCCCGCGTGGCAGGCGAGATTTCTACCACTGAACCACCGATGCTCCTTGACACGTTTAGATTTTGAGGTGATTTTCTGATGTGTTTTGATCAATTTTGGATTGCATAAAAACTATTTGCATCGGCCGGGAATCGAACCCGGGTCTCCCGCATGGCAGGCGAGAATTCTTCCACTGAACCACCGATGCTCATTGAAACGTTTAGATTTTGTTGTGGTTTTCTGATTTGCTTTGGTCAATTTATGATTGCATAAAAACTATTTGCATCGGCCGGGAATCGAACCCGGGCCTCCCGCGTGGCAGGCGAGAATTCTACCACTGAACCACCGATGCTCCATGAAACGTTTAGATTTTGTTGTGATTTTCTGATGTGTTTTGATCAATTTAGAACTGCATAAAAAAATAGTTTCATCGGCCGGGAATCGAACCGGGGCCTCCCGCGTGGCAGGCGAGAATTCTACCACTGAACCACCGATGCTCCTTGAAACGTTTAGATTTGTTTGGTGATTTTCTAATGTGTTTTGATCAATTTTGGGTTGCATAAAAACTATTTGCATCGGCCGGGAATCGAACCCGGGCCTCCCGCGTGGCAGGCGAGAATTCTACCACTGAACCACCGATGCTCATTGAAACGTTTAGATTTTGTTGTGATTTTTTAATGTGTTTTGATCAGCCTGGAATCAAACCTGGGCCTTCCGCGTGGCAAGTGATAATTCTACCCTCTGAATCATGGATGCTCCTTGGCATGTATAGATTTAGGTTTTGTATGTGTTTTGATCAAGTTAGAACTGCATAAAAACTATTTGCAACGGCCGGGAATCGAACCCGGGCCTCCCGCGTGGCAGGCGAGAATTCTACCACTGAACTACCGATGCTCCAGGAAACGTTTAGATTTTGTTGTGATTTTCTGATGTGTTTTGATCAATTTTGGGTTGTATAAAAACTATTTGCATCGGTCGGGAATCGAAGCATGGCCTCCCGCGTGGCAGGCGAGAAGTCTACCACTGAACCACCGATGCTCCTTGAAACGTTTAGATTTTGTTGTGATTTTCTGATGTGTTTTGATCAATTTATGATTGCATAAAAACTATTTGCATCGGCCGGGAATCGAACCCGGGCCTCCCGCGTGGCAGGCGAGAATTCTACCACTGAACCACCGATGCTACATGAAACGTTTAGATTTTGTTGTGATTTTCTGATGTGCTTTGATCAATTTTGGATTGCATAAAAACTATTTGCATCGGCCGGGAATCGAACCCGGGCCTCCCGCGTGGCAGGCGAGAATTCTACCACTGAACCACCGATGCTCATTGAAACGTTTAGATTTTGTTGTGATTTTCTAATGTGTTTTGACCAATTTAGAACTGCATAAAAACTAGTTGCATCGGTCGGGAATCGAACCCGGGCCTCCCGCGTGGCAGGCGAGAATTCTACCACTGAACCACCGATGCTCCTTAAAACGTTTAGATTTTGTTGTGATTTTCTAATGTGTTTTGATCAATTTAGAACTGCATAAAAAATAGTTGCATCGGCCGGGAATCGTACCCGGGCCTCCCGCGTGGCAGTCGAGAATTCTACCACTGAAGCACCGATGCTTCTTGAAACGTTTATATTTTACTGTGATATTCTGATGTGTTTTGATCAATGTTGGATTGCTTAAAAAAAACTATTTGCATCGGCCGGGAATCGAACCCGGCCTCCCGCGTGGCAGGCGAGATTTCTACCACTGAACCACCGATGCTCCTTGAAACGTTTAGATTTTGAGGTGATTTTCTGATGTGTTTTTATCAATTTTGGATTGCATAAAAACTATTTGCATCGGCCGGGAATCGAACCCGGGCCTTCCGCGTGGCAGTCGAGATTTCTACCAATGAACCACCGATGCTCATTGAAACGTTTAGATTTTGTTGTGATTTTCTAATGAGTTTTGATCAATTAAGAACTGCATAAAAACTATTTGCATCGGCCGAGAATCGAATCCGGGCCTCCCGCGTGGCAGGCGAGATTTCTACCACTGAACCACCGATGCTCCTTGACACGTTTAGATTTTGAGGTGATTTTCTGATGTGTTTTGATCAATTTTGGATTGCATAAAAACTATTTGCATCGGCCGGGAATCGAACCCGGGCCTCCCGCATGGCAGGCGAGAATTCTTCCACTGAACCACCGATGCTCATTGAAACGTTTAGATTTTGTTGTGGTTTTCTGATTTGCTTTGGTCAATTTATGATTGCATAAAAACTATTTGCATCGGCCGGGAATCGAACCCGGGCCTCCCGCGTGGCAGGCGAGAATTCTACCACTGAACCACCGATGCTCCATGAAACGTTTAGATTTTGTTGTGATTTTCTGATGTGTTTTGATCAATTTAGAACTGCATAAAAAAATAGTTTCATCGGCCGGGAATCGAACCGGGGCCTCCCGCGTGGCAGGCGAGAATTCTACCACTGAACCACCGATGCTCCTTGAAACGTTTAGATTTGTTTGGTGATTTTCTAATGTGTTTTGATCAATTTTGGGTTGCATAAAAACTATTTGCATCGGCCGGGAATCGAACCCGGGCCTCCCGCGTGGCAGGCGAGAATTCTACCACTGAACCACCGATGCTCATTGAAACGTTTAGATTTTGTTGTGATTTTTTAATGTGTTTTGATCAATTTAGAACTGCATAAAAACCTAGTTGCATCGGCCTGGAATCGAACCCGGGCCTCCCGCGTGGCAGGCGGGAATTCTACCACTGAACCACCGATGCTCATTAAAACGTTTAGATTTTGTTGTGATTTTCTAATGTGCTTTGATCAATTTAGAACTGCATAAAAAATAGTTGCATCGGCCGGGAATCGAACCCGGGCCTCCCGCGTGGCAGGCGAGAATTCTACCACTGAACCACCGATGCTTCTTGGAACGTTTATATTTTACTGTGATATTCTGATGTGTTTATATCAATGTTGGATTGCTTAAAAAAAACTATTTGCATCGGCCGGGAATCGAACCCGGGCCTCCCGCATGGCAGGCGAGAATTCTACCACTGAACCACCGATGCTCCATGAAACGTTTAGATTTTTTTGGTGATTTTCTGATGTGTTTTGATCAATTTTGGGTTGTATACAAACTATTTGCATCTGCCGGGAATCGAACCCGGGCCTCCCGCGTGGCAGGCGAGAGTTCTACCACTGAACCACCGATGCTCCATGAAACGTTTAGATTTTTTTGGTGATTTTCTGATGTGTTTTGATCAATTTTGGGTTGTATACAAACTATTTGCATCGGCAGGGAATCGAACCCGGGCCTCCCGCGTGGCAGGCGAGAACTCTACCACTGAACCATCGATGCTCCAGAAAACGTTTACATTTTGTTGTGATTTTCTGATGTGTTTTGATCAATTTTGGATTGCATAAAAACTATTTGCATCGGCCGGGAATCGAACCCGGGCCTCCCGCATGGCAGGCGAGAATTCTACCACTGAACCACCGATGCTCCATGAAACGTTTAGATTTTTTTGGTGATTTTCTGATGTGTTTTGATCAATTTTGGGTTGTATACAAACTATTTGCATCTGCCGGGAATCGAACCCGGGCCTCCCGCGTGGCAGGCGAGAGTTCTACCACTGAACCACCGATGCTCCATGAAACGTTTAGATTTTTTTGGTGATTTTCTGATGTGTTTTGATCAATTTTGGGTTGTATACAAACTATTTGCATCGGCCGGGAATCGAACCCGGGCCTCCCGCGTGGCAGGCGAGAATTCTACCACTGAACCACCGATGCTCCAGGAAACGTTTACATTTTGTTGTGATTTTCTGATGTGTTTTGATCAATTTTGGATTGCATTATAAAAACTATTTGCATCGGCCGGAAATCGAACCCGGGCCTCCCGCGTGGCAGGCGAGAATTCTACCACCGATGCTCATTGAAAGGTTTAGATTTTGTTGTGATTTTCTAATGTGTTTTGATCAATTTAGAACTGCATAAAAACTAGTTGCATCGGCCGGGAATCGAATTCTACCACTGAACCACCGATGGTCATTGAAACGTTTACAATTTGTTGTGATTTTCTAATGTGTTTTGATCAATTTAGAACTGCATAAAAACTAGTTGCATCGGCCGGGAATCGAACCCAGGCCTCCCGCGTGGCAGGCGAGAATTCTACCACTGAACCACCGATGCTTCTTGAAACGTTCAATTTTACTGTGATATTCTGATGTGTTTAGATCAATGTTGGATTGCTTAAAAAAAACTATTTGCATCGGCCGGGAATCGATCCCGGGCCTCCCGCGTGGCAGGCGAGAATTCTACCACTGAACCACCGATGCTCCATGAAACGTTTAGATTTTTTTGAGATTTTCTGATGTGTTTTGATCAATTTTGGATTGCATAAAAACTATTTGCATCGGCCGGGAATCGAACCCGGGCCTCCCGCGTGGCAGGCGACAATTCTACCACCGATGCTCATTGAAAGGTTTAGATTTTGTTGTGATTTTCTAATGTGTTTTGATCAATTTAGAACTGCATAAAAACTAGTTGCATCGGCCGGGAATCGAATTCTACCACTGAACCACCGATGCTCATTGAAACGTTTACAATTTGTTGTGATTTTCTAAAGTTTTTCGATCAATTTAGAACTGCATAAAAACTATTTGCATCGGCCGGGAATCGAACCCGGGCCTCCCGCGTGGCAGGCGAGAATTCTACCACTGAACCGCCGATGCTCATTAAAACGTTTAGATTTTGTTGTGATTTTCTGATGTGTGTTGATCAATTTAGAACTGCATAAAAAATAGTTGCATCGGCCGGGAATCGAACCCGGGCCTCCCGCGTGGCAGGCGAGAATTCTACCACTGAACCACCGATGCTTCTTGAAACGTTTATATTTTACTGTGATATTCTGATGTGTTTTGATCAATGTTGGATTGCATAATAAAAAACTATTTGCATCGGCCGGGAATTGAAGCATGGCCTCCCGCGTGGCAGGCGAGAATTCTACCACTGAACCACCGATGCTCCATGAAATGTTTAGATTTTTTTGGTGATTTTCTGATGTGTTTTGATCAAATTTGGGTTGTATACAAACTATTTGCATCGGCCGTGAATCGAACTCGGGCCTCCCGCGTGGCAGGCGAGAATTCTACCACTGAACCACCGATGCTCCCTGAAACGTTCAGATTTGTTTCGTGATTTTCTGATGTGTTTTGATCAATTTTGGGTTGTATAAAAACTATTTGCATCGGCCGGGAAACGAATCCGGGCCTCCCGCGTGGCAGGCGAGAATTTTACCACTGAACCACCGATGCTCCATGAAACTTTTAGATTTTGTTGTGATTTTCTGATGTGCTTTGATCAATTTTGGATTGCATAAAAACTATTTGCATCGGCCGGGAATCGAACCCGGGCCTCCCGCGTGGCAGGCGAGAATTCTACCACTGAACCACCGATGCTCATTGAAACGTTTTGATTTTGTTGTGATTTTCTGATGTGTTTTTATCAATTCTGGATTGCATAAAAATTATTTGCATCGGCCGAGAATCGAACCCGGGCCTCCCGCGTGGCAGGCGAGAATTCTACCACTGAACCACCGATGCTCATTGAAACGTTTAGATTTTGTTGTGATTTTCTAATGTGTTTTGATCAATTTAGAAGCATGGCCTCCCGCGTCGCCGGCTTGAATTCTACCACTGAACCACCGATGCTCCATGAAACGTTTAGATTTTTTGGGTGTTTTTCTGATGTGTTTTGATCAATTTTGGGTTGTATACAAACTATTTGCATCGGCCGGGAATCGAACCCGGGCCTCCCGCGTGGCAGGCAAGAATTCTACCACTGAACCACCGATGCTCCAGGAAGCGTTTACATTTTGTTGTGATTTTCTGATGTGTTTTGATCAATTTTGGATTGCATAAAAACTATTTGCATCGGCCGGGAATCGAACCCGGGCCTTCCGCGTGGCAGGCGAGAATTCTACCACTGAATTCTATTTGCATCTGCTGGGAATCGAACACGGGCCTCCCGCGTGGCAGGCGAGAATTCTACCACTGAACCACCGATGCTCCCTGAAACGTTTACATTTTGTTGTGATTTTCTGATGTGTTTTGATCAATTTTGGATTGCATAAAAACTATTTGCATCGGCCGGGAATCGAACCCGGGCCTCCCGCGTGGCAGGCGAGAATTCTACCACTGAACCACCGATGCTCCATGAAACGTTTAGATTTTGTTGTGATTTTCTGATGTGTTTTGATCAATTTAGAACTGCATAAAAAAATAGTTTCATCGGCCGGGAATCGAACCGGGGCCTCCCGCGTGGCAGGCGAGAATTCTACCACTGAACCACCGATGCTCCTTGAAACGTTTAGATTTGTTTGGTGATTTTCTAATGTGTTTTGATCAATTTTGGGTTGCATAAAAACTATTTGCATCGGCCGGGAATCGAACCCGGGCCTCCCGCGTGGCAGGCGAGAATTCTACCACTGAACCACCGATGCTCATTGAAACGTTTAGATTTGTTTGGTGATTTTCTGATGTGTTTTGATCAATGTTGGATTGCATAAAAAAAACTATTTGCATCGGCCTGGAATCGAAGCATGGCCTCCCGCGTGGCAGGCGAGAATTCTACCGCTGAACCACCGATGCTCCAGGAAACGTTTACATTTTGTTGTGATTTTCTGATGTGTTTTGATCAATTTTGGATTGCATAAAAACTATTTGCATCTGCCGGGAATCGAACCCGGGCCTCCCGCGTGGCAGGCGAGAATTCTACCACTGAACCACCGATGCTCCTTGAAACGTTTAGATTTTATTGTGATTTTCTGATGTGTTTTGATCAATTTTGGATTGCATAAAAACTATTTGCATCGGCCGGGAAACGAATCCGGGCCTCCCGCGTGGCAGGCGAGAATTCTACTACTGAACCACCGATGCTCCTTATAAAGTTAATATTTCTGTTGTGATTTTCCGATGTGTTTTGATCAATTTTGGATTGCATAAAAACTATTTGCATCGGCCGGGAATCGAACCCGGGCCTTCCGCGTGGTAAGTGATAATTCTACCACTGAATCACGGTACTCCTTGACACGTATAGATTTTGTTGTGATTTTCGTATGTGTTTTGATCAATGTTGGATTGCGTAACAACTATTTGCATCGGCCGGGAATCGCACCCGGGCATCCCGCGTGGCAGGCGAGAATTCTACCACTGAACCACCGACGCTTCTTGAAACGTTTCTATTTTTTTGTTGATTTTCTGATGTGTTTTTATCAACTTTGGATTGCATAAAAACTATTTGCATCGGCCGGGAATCGAACCCGGGCCTCCCGCGTGGCAGGCGAGAATTCTACCACTGAACCACCGATGCTCCTTGAAACGTTTCTATTTTTTTGTTGATTTTCTGATGTGTTTTGATCAATTTTGGATTGCATAAAAACTATTTGCATCTGCCGGGAATCGAACCCGGGCCTCCCGCGTGGCTGGCGAGAATTCTACCACTGAACCACCGATGCTCCTTGAAACGTTTAGATTTTATTGTGATTTTCTGATGTGTTTTGTTCAATTTTGGATTGCATAAAAACTATTTGCATCGGCCGGGAATCGAACCCGGGCCTCCCGCGTGGCAGGCGAGAATTCTACCACTGAACCACCGATGCTCCTTAAAAAGTTAATTTTTTGTTGTGATTTTCCGATGTGTTTTGATCAATTTTGGATTGCATAAAAACTATTTGCATTGGCCGGGAATCGAACCCGGGCCTTCCGCGTGGTAAGTGATAATTCTACCACTGAATCACGGTACTCCTTGACACGTATAGATTTTGTTGTGATTTTCGTATGTGTTTTGATCAACTTTGGATTGCATAAAAACTATTTGCATCGGCCAGGAATCGAACCCGGGCCTCCCGCGTTGCAGGCGAGAATTCTACCACTGGACCACCGATGCTCATTAAAACGTTTAGATTTTGTTGTGTTTTTCGTATGTGTTTTGATCAATTTAGAACTGCTTAAAAACTATTTGCATCGGCCGGGAATCGAACCCGGGCCTCCCGCATGGCAGGCGAGAATTCTACCACTGAACCACCGATGCTCCTTGAAACGTTTAGATTTTGTTGTGATTTTTGTATTTGTTTTGATCAATTTAGAACTGCATAAAAACTATTTGCATCGGCCGGGAATCGAACCCGGGCCTCCCGCGTGGCAGGCGAGAATTCTACTACTGAACCACCGATGCTCCTTATAAAGTTAATCTTTTTGTTGTGATTTTCCGATGTGTTTTGATCAATTTTGGATTGCATAAAAACTATTTGCATTGGCCGGGAATCGAACCCGGGCCTTCCGCGTGGTAAGTGATAATTCTACCACTGAAACACGGTACTCCTTGACACGTATAGATTTTGTTGTGATTTTCGTATGTGTTTTGATCAATGTTGGATTGCGTAACAACTATTTGCATCGGCCGCGAATCGAACCCGGGCCTCCCGCGTGGCAGGCGAGAATTCTACCACTGGACCACCGATGCTCATTAAAACGTTTAGATTTTGTTGTGTTTTTCGTATGTGTTTTGATCAATTTAGAACTGCTTAAAAACTATTTGCATCGGCCGGGAATCGAACCCGGGCCTCCCGCGTGGCAGGCGAGAATTCTACCACTGAACCACCGATGCTCCTTGAAACGTTTAGATTTTGTTGTGATTTTTGTATTTGTTTTGATCAATTTAGAACTGCATAAAAACTATTTGCATCGGCCGGGAATCGAACCCGGGCCTCCCGTTTGGCAGGCGAGAATTCTACTACTGAACCACCGATGCTCCTTATAAAGTTAATCTTTTTGTTGTGATTTTCCGATGTGTTTTGATCAATTTTGGATTGCATAAAAACTATTTGCATTGGCCGGGAATCGAACCCGGGCCTTCCGCGTGGTAAGTGATAATTCTACCACTGAATCACGGTACTCCTTGACACGTATAGATTTTGTTGTGATTTTCGTATGTGTTTTGATCACTGTTGGATTGCGTAACAACTATTTGCATCGGCCGGGAATCGCACCCGGGCATCCCGCGTGGCAGGCGAGAATTCTACCACTGAACCACCGACGCTTCTTGAAACGTTTCTACTTTTTTGTTGATTTTCTGATGTGTTTTGATCAACTTTGGATTGCATAAAAACTATTTGCATCGGCCGGGAATCGAACCCGGGCCTCCCGCGTGGCAGGCGAGAATTCTACCACTGAACCAACGATGCTCCTTGAAACGTTTCTATTTTTTTGTTGATTTTCTGATGTGTTTTGATCAATTTTGGATTGCATAAAAACTATTTGCATCGGCCGGGAATCGAACCCGGGCCTCCAGCGTGGCAGGCGAGAATTCTACCACTGAACCACCGATGCTCCTTGAAACGTTTAGATTGTGTTGTGATTTGCTTATGTTTCGATCAATTTAGGATTGCATAATTTTTTTTTTGCATTGGCCGGGAATCGAACCCGGGCCTCCCGCGTGGCAGGCGAGAATTCTACCACTGAACCACCGATGCTCCTTGAAACGTTTAGACTTTGTTGTGATTTCCTGATGTGTTTTGATCAATTTTGGATTGCATAAAAACTAGTTGCATCGGGCGGGAATCGAACCCGGGCATCCCGCGTGGCGTGCGAGAGTTTTACCACTGAATCACCAATGCTCCTTGGGGGGGGGGGGTTTCAAAGTTAGAGTTGTGCTATATGTGTGCGTTCGATTCACTTCCCTTGGTCGACCCCGCGGTGCTCACTTCGGTAAGCCCTCGGAAAGAGCTACTCGAACGTCCACTCACCGTCTCGTGGTGACGTCATGAAAATGGGGCCGCACCCCACTCCACAAGCCGAGCACTGGGGGCTGAATCTGGTAAGCCCCTTGCATGAAGTCAAAGCTACTCGAACGTATCGGGAACGTACCGGGGGCAGCCCGGGGTCGAACCACGGAAGCTAAAAGAACGAACCCTTTTCGTCTGTGATTTTACCAGGTAAAAGTCTGCTGCCACCAAGCGTCGCGAAAGTCTCCTTCTTGCGGTGTTACGCCCTACAAAACTCATTGCTGCGGTGTTAAAACATAATTAGACTTTAGACACATCATTGTATCGGTGTTCGTATTGTTATGTGATTCATAAAACACGATTGTCTATAAGGGAACAGCGTTCGCACACTGTTGGTTGTATCATGGAGGAAGGAAGAGAAGGAGCTCGAACGCAGTTCCGAAGCATGTTTGTGTGGATCTTTCCAACTATTATATCAAATTCATAACAAACTGTTTTAAACGCTTTCCATGGACCAACTCGACCGATCCAAGGCAACGTGTTCCTTTAAACGCTTTCCATGGACCAACTCGACCGATCCAAGGCAAAGTACCCCCTTAAAAAAAAAGAGTTATTACTGAGACCTTTGGCAGTTTCCCGCCTTTTTTATGGTTGCCTTTTCGACCCCAACTTGATACTAGCCTATGCTTTAAAGTAAACGCCCACAGACGATAATGTATAACGACTCGATAATGTATAATGACTGTGCGCTATGGTTCTGCATATACCCTCTACCATGAAAAACTGACGTTTCGATCACGACGTCTTCAATTATCTTCTCTATTTGCTTTTTGTTTGAAGATTGTCTAAGTGCCACAAGTCACGTCTATTATGAAAATAAAATAATTAGTTTAAAGCATGCGCATTTTCCCCCCGATTTGCAAGCACGACGCCTCTAGCAAAAATAAACAAAAACAAACACGGTTTACCCTTAGCAAATCATTAGTCATCACGGCCATTTGAAACGAGCAAACCTCAACTGTAGAAACTGGGTAGCAATTATTACAACTTCCCGCTAAAACATGTTTTTGAGGTTCATATGTTCGTCTGCGGTGATAACTTGGTAGACCAGGCATGAAACAGCACGATTAGTAATATCCGCGGTGTTTCGCGGTGGCTTATTAACCTCAATCCTTCCCGTGTGCTCCTCGGTGAAACACACTTAACACGACCATGTCGTTAACCAACTGCTTAACATGCACCACATAAAAACAAACAGTGTCTTACAACCAGGTCAAAAACAACTCTCGATTTTGTATTCTTGATTCGCAGCTGAAGCCGATGAATGTGTACGCCCACTCATGTCTTGAAATAAGACTACGTCATTAGTAATGCTGTTTTTGTATAGACCATGTAGCCTGTGTCGTCACATGTTTACAAAAGAGCCACATAGCATGGACTCCCTGCGCAGGCACAATTTGTATACAGCTCAATGGAAAAAAAAAACATGACATCTTATTATTATCAAGTTTTCTATGATGAAAATGAGCACATCTCAACACTTGTCCAGCTTTTACTTACACAACTCTTGGTTTAACGGAAATTATGACACAAAATGTCAACTACAAAATTAAGACCAGTGTAGTATGTTGCCTGCCAGAATACTCAAAGAATGTATAAGGTAACACTTATTATGAACAGAGTTCACATGGTATAATGTTTCCCATTTGCGGAAAAAGGTAAACTCAGTCCAAAAGTAGTGGCTAAGGCAACGGCACGCTATGTCTAAATATATGCCGAGTAGTCCTAAAAGAAAAAAGAAAAAAAAAAATAATACTATGTGGAAAGTAGCCCATTCTGCTATACACAGCCAGGCTCATATTGGACGATACGCATGCATACATTAAAGTGACAGGTTGCCTTGGATCGGTCGAGTTGGTCTATGAAAAGCGATTTAAAACCATTTATTATTAACAAATGGATATGGTTGGGAGCTTCTGAGACACTGGACACTATTGGCAACTGCCAAAGACCAGTCTTCTCACTTGGTGTATCTCAATTGTGCATAAAATAACAAACCTGTGAAAATTTGAGTTCAATATTGGTCGTCGTAGTTGCGAGATTAATAATGATAGAAAAAACACCCTTGTCGCACGAAGTTGTGTGCTTTCAGATGTTCGATGTCGAGACCTCTAAATCTAATTATGGGGTCTCGTAATCTATTTCGTAGAAATTTACTTCTTTCTCGAAAACTACGTTACTTCATAGGGAGCATTAATTGTATACACAATGTGCTATACTATTCACCTCGCCCCATCACTTGTTACCAAAGGTTGTATGTTAATACATATTTGTTAACAATAGTGTACACTGCCTTTAACAGCCCGTGTGACTGTTTTGATGTCTAGCTAAGCGTCAGGGTGCGTTCAGGTATTGTATGGTTACACCAACACTTGGTAAACTTCTATAAATAGGCCTAATCGGTATTAACTTGTGCTAATTAAGTATCCTCATTCGGATTTACAATGGTTTTCCCCTACTCTAGCAAGAAAACACCGTCTGTCCCGTTTCTCACACACACCTGTTTTAAAATTGAAAAGCCTGATCCTTAAAACTCGGCAAAACGGGGGCCCCTTTCCCCCTCCCTGCCTCTCATGCAATAAGTTTTTCCCCTTCCCGCTAACTATTATTAGAGAAGCATTGACGTAGATATTTGTCACTTGTTTAAAGCATGATCATACCCATGAAGGATGTACGAATTAACTTCACTCAGGTTCCCTCGTAAGCACTGCAATATATCACCCTATCCCTTAGGGTGGAAGGACAACATCTTAACGTGAGTCACCCCTGATCTAGGGCTGAGTGCGGAGCTTGCAAGGTTTATTTCAACGAATGCGTGTATACATGTTAAGGACTACGCAATATACAACATCTAACATGATGTAGGCGCCATATTTTTGTTACACGCCAAGAAAACGTCACCGATCCCGGTTTGCCATTCTTCGATTGTGCTATTGGAGTTCAAAACAAGACAACAATTGGGCACTACAAACGAAATAAACACATGATGGATTGGTGGATTGTTTTGATCAGCGCTGTGTTGTGTAGTCTACCGGTAGACGCAGCTGTATTTCAGGAGGTGCCGCCCGATGCGACAGTGACTGCAGGAGAGCCGCACACATTACGATGTGCAGTCACAGGTAACTTTCAACGCATTTTCTGGGCTTGGACAAATCCACAAAACTCTCTCAAGTTCATCAGCAGAGACAGAACACTGTACCCTACACTGACCGTCGATAAACGCAGCAGGTATAGCATCAATGGGAATGTAATGGAAGGGGAATACAATCTGCATATTTCGTCTACAACGGCGGCAGACGCGGGGGAGTACCACTGCACCGCCTTAGAAGCCGGCGGTGTAACGAAGCAATACTCGGCGAGGCTAGTCGTAAGGGATTCCATTCCACCCAGTGAGGAGTATCCAAAGTGTTCCATCACACCTGCCGAACCAAAACATGGACAGTATGCAACATTTTCTTGCGTTTCTGCTGGAGGAACCCCACCGGCCATGCTGACCTGGTACCGCGGCGACACGCCAGTCGGGCCGACTCTACGAAACTCTAGCAACCTTCAGACGGGAGCTTACTTGAGGAGACTTCTGACGGGCTGGGACAATAACGTAACTTTCACCTGCTCGTCTACATCACCTAATACGGGTAACTCCAGAAGCTGCTCCATTGTCCCGTTCGATGTTCCCACTCACGTCACCATTTTGTCTCCTCAGATGGTTACAGTTGGCAACACGGCAGAGTTCTTCTGTCTCGCCACTAGCCTCCCATTTTCTCTGCGATACCGATGGCTGGTCGGGCGAGGGAAGGACATAACAAGAGTGACCAAGACCAAGGGACGATTTGTTGTTGCAAAAGAAGGCGCGTCTTTATTGATTACGGACATAACCGAGATGGATGACAATATGCCGGTACGATGTGTGGCACGAAATCCCCTGGAAATGAGGGGGATAGGTGAGGCTACGTTACGGGTGACGGCTGAGCGGTTGGCAACCACTGCTGACGAGACAACCCTACCAGCCAATCAACCCCTACCACCAGCAACGCCAATTCCCAACCCCAGCAGTACGCTCCCACCTATACCTGACCCTATTGAGCCTAATCCACGTGTACGAGTCCCCAATAATCCACCTGAGCCCAACCTACCAATACTTATTCCGGGTGATGCCACTCCACCGGATCAGACTACCCCCAAGCTGAATCCTACTAATCCTACCGTTCCTGAGCTGAATCCGCCTGATCAAGCTACACCGAGTCAGATCACTAGAGGTCTTGTTCCCACGGACCATGTGACGGACCACGTGACTGTACCTACAATTCAAACGACCCCCGGTTGGATTCAAACGCAAAATCCTGAATCAGATATCATACATACACAAACTGTTCCGCGAGGTGATGTTAACCCTGTAATACCGCCATCAAAGCCCAGAAGTTCCAAAGAATTAACCCCGGAACCCGAAACTTTAAGTACTCCAAAACCAGAGAGAACCACTGACCCACTCTCGTCTGATTCAGTCCTGCAACCCGGGCCCAAAAGCCCTGGAGGATTCACTGCCGGTGCGGCTATTGGCTTTACCATCCTAATCATCGTCGTCTTAGTGCTGATCGCAGTTTTGATCAAAGTCAAAGTCATTGAGAAGACAGAAAAACCGGCAGTAAAAAAGAAGAACCTCCGATTTAGCGGCAGAGGGCGTATTGATAAACTTGACATAGTCGTTGTTCCAAATAATGTGAAGCTGCAGGATCGTGCCGAGTCTAGTCGGGACAACCCTAATCTCAACCATGTAGTGAAACAAAAAGCTAGCAGCGTTAAATCCTTAAAGCCAACTAGACGACAGTCATTCGTCCACCCCGACTTTCTGGAACAGCTGGCATCCACCATTCGTTCCAAGAGTCACTGCTCCTCTATGTTCAAAAAGAGTTCATTTAACTGGAGGAAGAGGAAAGCGTCCATGCCGAACGTCACTGAGCATCTGCCAACCGAGAAAACCGACAATGTTCACCCGATGGAAGTCACCACCACCGCCAAGAGGTATTCGGCGTTTTTCAACGCACTGCCTCCTTCAACCTATGACCATGACGATAACCCGACGCCAAGCCCAAGGAAAATTCGCACGACGGAGTCCGTCTACGAGAACACCGAAATCGGGGTGAGACTTCAGGAAGAGGCGGCAGCTGCAAACGATATGAACAGGGAGTCCATCTACGAGAACACAGTATACATGAGGAGGGACTCCAGGCCCTCTATTGACAAGGATAAACGAAAGAGCGAGGTAAGCAGTCTGCTGAACCTCGTCTATGCCGATTTAGACTGGTCGGGCTTCCCTTCCAAGAAGGATGATGTCAACGATGACGACGATAAAACTGAGTATGCTCAAATCAGACGATCAAAAGTAATGTTGTAGAGCAACTTTATAAACTTTATTATTTGGTTTAAGGATGTGAAGAGAGCCGGGAAAGGCTTGAGATTCCGCCCCGGAAGTGCTGTTCCCCACGGTGAAAACAAAAATTGTGAAGAATGTATGTGTGATGTCACCATCGTTTTAATCAACTTCCCTTAGCCCGATTGGGGGTGGGGGTGGGGGGTGGACACACATCACACACATCCTTGGGACAAAACCCCTCTGAAACTGGAAGGTTTATTTGTACAATTTTAACACAATTATAGTGATCAAAGAGTGGTATTAATTTATCCGGTAAACATGCGAAGTTGAATGCTTCATCATGCAAATATTGAAACATAGAAAACACGTTATAACAACACATATACATATAAAGCTGCTAAACGCGGATAATGGTTTGGGGCCTACTAAATGTTTATCTAAAAGCAGGGTTCACCATATCGTTAACAGTGTATGTAAAAGGTCAGGTTATACTTTTGATATTGTCTGATGCCGGTATCCTCAAATTGGTGTATCCAAACACACGCATACAATAATACAACTGTGCAAATTGGGCGTAATATTGGTAATTTAAGTTGCAAAACACAACGAAGAAGAAACCATTGCCCGGAATTATGTGCTTTCGGATGCCTGAGAAAAGCTTCATGCCATTCGCCTTTTCCGTCAGATTGTAGGGTGAAAAGTTCCTTATTTGTTCCACTTCAAATGGGGGTCGTATCTAGCTATATCAACGGCTCTCAAGTGGTCTTAACCAAGTCAGTTTTCTTTTAATGTCAAAAACTTATGTGAGTATACCAAAATTATACACTTCATCCAAGGTCGTTTCAAAACCACGACTAACCCACACTCTTAAAACGCCTATAATTATCAGAGTTTACTCCAGACCCGGGCTGCGCTGGGTAAATTTGACCTGAAATCTGTGGCAAAAAATAATGACCAAGAATAGGGTAAACATTTACCCCTACCCGTTATACGGGACCCATTGGTACTCAGGACATAAGTCACTTCTTTATCGTGTCAATACTAACACTTTTTATAGTGCAAAAGTCATGGTTTTAGTAAAAGTTAACGCTATTTATGGAGAAACCAAACGACATGCTTGGTATGGTACGGTGTAATGGCATCACTTAAAGGCAGTGGACACTATTGGTAATTGTCAAAGACTAGCCTTCACAGTTGGTGTATCTCAACATATACATACAATAACAAACCTGTGAAAACTTGAGCTCAATCGGTCATCGAACTTGCGAGATAATAATGAAAGAAAAAACACCCTTGTCACACGAAGTTCTGTGCGTTTAGATGGTTGATTTCGAGACCTCAAGTTCTAAACGTGAGGTCTCGAAATCAAATTCGTGGAAAATTGCCTTTTTCTCGAAAACTATAGCACTTCAGAGGGAGCCGTTTCTCACAATGTGTTATACCATCAACCTGTCCCCATTACTCGTCACCAAGAAAGGTTTTATGCTAATAAATATTTTGAGTAATTACCAATAGTGTCCACTGCCTTTAATGAGTAAACTTAAAGCTATAGCAAAGGCTTAGAACTGAGCTTGTTTATCTGTACATTGCAATGCGTGGTTCATTTATTGAATAACTCCTTTATTTTTTATTTGATCTCACTTTTTAATAACTGGGTATTTTTGTGTAGCATTTATTGTTCATTTTAAATTACTTGTTTATTGTTAAGCATTGCATGACACTAAAATGAGTATGTAAAGCTAAACAGGAAAATTCAAAGTATGCACTTTGTTAATGTATTTAATGTGAACAATCATCCAAAGAAGTAATCAAAGATCGTTGCAAGTAACTCTAGAAGAAAGCGCAATATATTTCTAAGGACGCTTATTATACTCATAACTCCATTTTATTAGCTTAAAGCGCAATACACGGTATATAAGCTATATCTTTAAATTTGTAATAAACAATATTATTTTCTTGAATAATAATTAACGAAAAATTACGTTTGAAAACCTTTACTGTGTCATCGATTATTTTGGCCTTTAGTTCACTTGAAAGATGAGCTCGCACCCCACGGTGAGATCATGGTTGTTACGGTTAAAAAAATTTGGATTTAATTAAAATAAATACATCGTGGACATTGTTGAACAAAAACATCGGGTTGGAGAATGAACGGCTTCTGACTGATGACACCTGGAACAAAGTTATTGACAAATTAATACACAAGCCACCAACATAGCTGGATTCAGTTGGTGGAGCATTGCTGCATCACAGGTTCAACCCGCTTTCATAGCAGTGTTCTTTGTTGTTAAACCCACGACGTATTGTAAAGATGATGATAGTCAGTGTTGTTTATAAACCTGCAAACATAAAGGTGGTATAAATGTTTTAGAGAGATCAAAATTATGTGGATTAATATACCCCTCATATCATTCACTTCATAAACTGCCAATAACATTAACTCATTCACTTAATAAAAATAGCCCACGAAGTGGTCATCAAATTCGGCTCGTAGACATTGGTGGCGTATATAGCGCGGGTGCATGCATGCAGTTTATGAGGCGCAGTTCCGTCGCAATAACTTAAAGAGGCACGTACTGCAGTGCCCCTTTAATAACGGAAACAGTAATCAAACCAATAAGTAACTCACTATTACTAATCTCCTTTGAGGGGAGTTGGCTGCCAAAAGAGCCGATGGGGACCCGACGTTTCGACTAACAGACTCTGCTCGTTCAGGTGACAACACTTCATTTAAATAGCGGCGACGGCAACCCAAACCAGTGATCTAACTTAGTCCCACTTTCCAAAAGCCTGTAAGCAAAACACACAAATTGCTAAGCAGAAATGAATTGCTTAACACAAACGGGTAACCAGCCCAATTATATTAATTTGTTATTGCTGTGAATGGTGTCCTACTAAAATTTTGCTTAGCAAAGAAATTGGTCATCAAGCATTCTGCTAAACGGCTCTTTGGATAGCCTTGCTCAAGGCAGTCGCATTATTCGCTCCGAAAAGACGCCGCTGTAAACCCACCCGTATACCCTGTGCGTGGTGCGTGCGATCACACCGCATGACCCACCCGTACACTGTGCACACAAGTCATCCGCACTCGTACCACTAACCGCATGCGGAGGCCGTGAGGCCGACGCATGCGGATAGTGTACGGGGGCATCGTGTCGTGCGATACGCACAGTGAATACGGGTGGGTTTTTGTACAAAGGCGGTCTTTTTTCGGAGTGAATAATTCGACTGCCTTGAGCAAGGCTACTCTTTGGGCCAACAAAGAGTGTAGCGTGGCCGCTTAAGTGATGTTCCTAACTCAGCATGTATTGCTTGCGACATCGGTCTCCATATAGTCTCCATACACCAGTGTCTTACAGGACGTATGCTGTTGAAGTTTCGTCAATTTTAAACACGAGCATCTTGGAAAACACGGACACGGCCGTTAATGTCTATACGGTTTGGTTTATGCAAACTTTCTCATTAGTATGCCATGCATCATATCCAAAATGATAGTCTTTTCAAACTCGTTACTTTTTTAAGAACCATCTCAATATCAAAAAGCTGTCACCGAAATAATGGAGACCTGACCAATCACTACTGCAATGACATGTGAACCACACGCCTTGATTGTTACGTCACATATCCTTGACCAATCAAATTGGTGTATGACGAGTCTAAGTTGAACAAAATGTAGTTGAATCATTGATAGAATTGTGTCTATACCCAATGCAAATTTAGCTGAAAGGTTATTGGTAGATTCAGGCTGTGTCCAATTAATTTGCTGCTACGGCTACGGCTACGGCTACTGCTACGGCTACGACTTTGGCTGGATGTCGCCGTTCAGAGGCCCCCATACGTGACGTTCCTTAACAACACCCTTTTAAAGTCCTGATGTAGCCACATCAACAGTTCGGTACGACATTAAAGCAATTAACTCCAGTCCCATTATGTTTTGCACAAGAGATGAGAAGTGTCCAAAGTAATGGTGACAAAATAATATCGCGAGTTTTCGAATTTTCGTCCAGCCAGGTGTTTCTTTTTCATTCATACCATGGCGGTAGAAATACCTCCAAGTTCATACACAAACGAATGTTGGCATCGAGAGCTCTAAAAAGTATGCGTACGACAACTGTCACCACACATTAGGCCTGCCCTTTTTCGACAATTTATTTTGTAACATGGACCACAATGCAATTTTAATTCAAAAAGCAATACTTATTATAGTCATAAAGCAAGCACAGAGCAGCCTTAAGCCAGGTTCATACTTCCGAATTTGGCGTGAATGTGACGCCGACTGCCCTCCTTTCGCAGCGATATTGGCAAGTGAGTTGAACAAAGTTGTTGACGTCACAACCCTCCTTTCGCAGAGATATTCGCAAGTGAGTTGAACAAAGTTGCCCGCTGCGAATAATTCGTTGCGAATTTGTGACGTCAACATTCGTATCGCATTCGCAGGAAGTATGAACCGGGCTTTACCCTAAAACAACGGCAGTGAGCAGCGTTGAGAGAGAATTTCACCGTGGACCGTTAAGTGCGCCCTCTGTCTTTCAAAGTTACTTGTTTGTAGGTGCGTTCGTTTAGCTCCCCCGGTCGACCCCGGTGTGTGTTTTTTTTTTCCACCAGGACGAACGTGTGCAGATAATTACCCACGTTCGTAATGAAAAAAAAAAACGCCACACATCGGGGTCGACCCATGGAAGCTAAACAAACGCACCCATTATTCGCTCGGTACTCCAGGAGCAGCCGAGGTGCTAGACTGGGCCCCTGTCTTTATCCGCAAGGATAAAGACATGTCCCTGCCGCTAGATTCAGTAATTACATTGGATGCAATGATATAAGTTTGATAAACGTGCAGTGACATGAGCTAGCTGCCCAAACAGTACACTGCTCTCAAGACCGCAATATAATTTGACTGCATATCTCTATGGGTGCGTTCGTTGAGCTTCCCTGGGTCGACCCCGGTGTGTGGCGGTTTTTTTCCAGGACGAACGTGGATAATTATCTGCACACGTTCGTCCTGAAGAGAAGAAAAAAACGCCACACACCGGGGTCGACCCGGGGAGGCTAAACGAACGCGCCCAATGTGAAATGGCTGAGGTCAAAGGTCAAACCACACGCCGGTTTTTGATGCCGGTCTCTGGCGTTATTCACGAGCGTCGAAGTGTGACGTCAGATGTCCAGGCTACCGAAGTGCTCGTGAATAATGCGAGAGACCGGCATCAAAAACTGGCGTGTGGTTTAACCTTTGACCTAAATCACTTCACTAGGGTGCGTTCGATAAGCTTCCCTGGGTCGACCCCGCAGTGCTCACTCGGGTGAGCCCCTGACAAGAGCAAATCGAACGATCACACTCGCCCTCTGGTACGTGGTGTCGGCACGCACCTCAGGTCACCCAAAGTGACCCACTCCACAAGCAGGGCACTGGGGGTGACTCGGGTGAGCCCCGTCAAAGCTATTAGAACGTACTGGGGCAGACCGGGGTCGACCCAGGGAGAACGCACCAAAAGATACGCAGTCAAATTCTATTGCGGTTTAGCAGTGACTTTTAGGCATTTATGTCACTGGACGTTTATCATCTCCAAGGGAGTCACTGTGGGTGCGTTCGTTTAGCTTCCCCGGGTCACCCCGGTCTGCCCCGGTACGTTCGAATAGCTTTGACTGCTTTGACGGGGCTCACCCGGGTAAGCCCCCAGTGCCCTCCGTGACTTGAGTTGCATGCCATCACCACGAGAGGGCGAGCGTGATCGTTCGTTCTTGTCAGGGCGGGACTCACCCGAGTAGACCCAGGGAGCGCCCAGGGAAGCAGCTAAACGAATGCACCCTGTATCTAGCGGCAGGGACCTGTCTTTGGGCCCAGTGCGGATAAAGACAGGGGCCAAATCTACAGAGGTGCGCGCGTGCTGAAGGAACACAGCAGCTGTACACTTGTTTGTAATATAACTAACATGTGGGGATCAAATCTGTGTTTTTTTTCTTTGTTTTTTTTCGTTGAAGTTACGTTTAAATTAAACATCTTTGATTCGTTCATAATAAATGTAGTGGTTTCTTTGTGGGTCAGGGATTTATTAGAAAGCACTGTCATGGCAGATGCATGTCTGCATGGACCCATAAAAAAAAATACTACTCTGTACTTGTGCATACAAGTGACCTTAATTATTTGAATATTCTAGCCAATAATAATGTGTAGATTTTCCAAATGCTCCACTTTAGTGTGGGTCCAGGGAAAAATCTGTTAATCTGTTCAGAACTTCAGAACAAGTTGTGTTCCCCTAAACACAATTATTTGAGTACAGCCTTTAGTCGTAGCCGCGAGCACAAATTTAGGCCCCTAAATCACCACTTTCCCCAAAGCGTTACCGCGGTAATGCTTCACGTTTGGGGATAAGTTACTCTTTTCTTTAACCGTAGTACGTGTTCGAAGTGAATTTTTCTCAAAAATGCGCGAAACTTCCCAAAGTTGCTGGTGGCAGGCCTACGTACCTTATCCTACCTTATCGGTGATAACATAGCTATAGCCTACCAGCAGCTTTGGGAAGTTTGGTGCATTTTTACCATGAGTTTTACGTGACACTTGTCATTATTGAAGCTTTGAGTCATCATGCATCGAACGCGAGACCGTTTTAATGGGATCAAATTAGTTAAAACGAATACATACAATGTATGCATAGATATTAATGGCACAATGTGTGTAAACATCCAGCATTTACGTCCTTGCTTTAGAGGGGGGGGGGGGGGGGGGGTACTGCATTGACGGCATGCAAGTGCAGGCAGCAGGCAAGCTGCATCTTCCCATCATCTTGCCATTTGACATAAAATGAAGGACAGAACCTCGTTGTGTTCCAAACCTCGATGATCGAAATACAAGCTGACACTAATCACTGAGGCCACCCCTGGAGGAATGGCGGGTCCTTCCGCACCCTGCAGCAACGAACAGAGGGTTTATTTTACTTGCCTAATCTCGGGGGTGTTGACCTGCTGGTGATTAAGACTAAGAGCATGTCTGCGGTGGGTAGAGTGCTGTAAGGGGAGATATCGCTGGTAAGCGTCGTTTTAGTCTTGATGACAAGTCGTTAGTCAGTGTCTATGTCTAGTGTCTGCTGCCAGGGCGCTGGCCATTATTTTCACAAGCGCCATGATCGAAACATTATACACACACCCTGCCATGCTTGCCGTACATGCAACGGTCGTATGTAGTTCGTGGCATCACACATTAGTACCCCCCCCCCCCCCCCCCCCCCTCTCTCTGCAATGTCCCATAGAGCTATCTGCTCTATGAGTGGTCCCGAACGATACAAGGGGTCGCACAACGATTACCGTCTCGATTTCAAGACTAGCGTCGCGTCGATAGGCGGTTTGTAGAACGGATCAACAAAACAGTCGTCGTGTATACAGTACATGTGTCTAGTCTGTGTGTGCGTGAGTGTCTACGTACGTTGCATGTGTTCTGTGCAGTGATGCAGTTTGCCTTTGGTTGTTGTAGTGTATTTTTAACATCGCTCTGTTTTGGAAGAGCATGTTGACAAAACATCTGTCAATATTTGTACTAAAAGGATACAATGAGCGCAGTGTCAACCAGTAGAAATAAATACAATAGAAGGGCTTCAAACAAGGGTCTGACTTAAGACCGTGTCAACATGGAATCATAAAACTGAATTTTCACCGAGAACTCTGTGCAGTGACATTCTATTCTGCACTGTTTCACCAGTACAGCAGTGCATACGTGGAATCAGGAGTGTGTTTTTCTCTGCTGCCCTGCTGTTTTTATCATTAAAACTCTCATGATAATGCAGCGCTTCAATGCTCTATCACCATCGTCTGCAATGGCTGTATGGTATATGCTTGTGATCCTCGTCGTGTACGGTGAGTTTTATGCTGTCGTCGGTAATGTGATTCGGGAGAACCCGTTGGATTCGAACACCACCCCGGGGTCGACGGTGGTGCTCCGGTGTGCCGTAAACAACGACCCAAACCAAGCACCGTACACCGTGTACTGGTACAGACACAACCCGACCGATGCATACCTTACCAAGGGAACTCAAGTGTTCCATCAGACTCGCACTGGGGGCTTGTGGCAAAGACTCACCGTACAAGGTAACACGGGAACTGGGGAATATTTTCTCGAAGTGCAGAATATCCAGATGTCGGATGCTGGTGGGTACAGCTGTGTGTATTTCCAAGGGGATACTTATTTAGGGGAATCCAGAATTGCGACTATAACTGTTTATGTTGCCCCCGATGAGGGCTATCCGTTATGTAGTATGGAACCAAGTGGGGTATATCTTGAACCAGGACAGAGTGTCACATTGACTTGTGTATCATCCGGGGGCACTCCTATACCCCGTTTGGACTGGATGAGTTGGCATGAGATACTACCCGGAAGGGTCGAGCAAGACCCCCTACCCAAAGCCACATATGAACTTCAGTTAACAGAGACGGACAATGGAGCAGTGTTCACGTGTGTTGAAGACACACCCGCTACACCCCAACTCAGAACGTGCAGTTTGAAACCATTCCATCGGCCGACTAACGTTTCTATAACAACATCACCGGTAAGCATTGGAGAAGATGCTGTGTTTACCTGCTTCGGCCAAGGGATACCTAAGATAACCAATTACACATGGACAGTTGCCGGTTTAGCTGCCGAAGATTACATCTCGTCCTCCGGAGAAAAGGTTTTCATTCGTAAAGACAATAAAGTCTTGAGAATTATCAATGTTAAGGCTGATGACAATTCAACTATTGTTAAGTGCCATGCCAATAACGAGATAAATGAGGAAGGATCTGCAAGTGCTGTGATTCTGATCTCGGAGCTTCTTTTGAGCGGTAAGAATATGAGACCGAGACTTAACGATGGTCAAAAGGATGGAGCTGGTATCAGCGCAGGCATCATCGTTGGCTGCCTCTTTCTTGTGCTCGTAATAATAGGAATAATATTTATCGTGAGAAAGCATCGCTTGAAGAATTCGACTGCCAGCCAGCAAGACACCGAGACTCAAGTGATTGAAAATCAACCCCTCCGAGTTGATCCGACTGACGAGGACAATCCTGCTATAGTCGCCAAGTTGCAGTCGAACCAGAGACCAGTCACAATCTGCCTAACCCCCAGAGACGCCATAGTGGAGCATATACGAGAATCGGAGGAGTCCGGTGGACAACCCATCCGACCGACTGACGACTCGGGCTCGCGCGTCACTGTCGTCGGTCGTTTATCGTGTGCAGGGATGACACATGACTTTGGTGACATTGGAGTGATGTATTCGAAACCTATCAAGGACAAGAAGAAGGAACCTGAGCAGCTGTCGTCGGACAATCCCAAAGACAAACCAGAAACCGAGGAAGAGTCTAAACCTAAAACAAAACCTAAACCTGCCCTCAGGCCTAAACCCAAGATTCTCCCTAAACCAGTCATCTCAGCCCCCATGCCCATCCAACCGTTGGAAGAACCTAAGACCCCGGATGATACCCAAGATGATTATTCGGATGAGGATATGGATGGGGAGAACATTTATGAGAACATGTGTCATCGACCGGACATTACTATGGACCTAGGGGAGGAGATGGAACCATACCTAAGGTCAAAGTTCACCAACTGGAGTGGGGGTCAGGCAAAGTTGCTATAATCATCTATAATTTATACATTGTGATAAATGCAATATCTAATCATTTTTTGTTGTATGATAATAATGTAACATTTTATAGGCATTATCCAACTCTAGTTTTGACAACCATCCATTCCATCCAGAACTTTTTTGTTATTATAAATAAAGAGTGTTACAAAAATATTGGGTGAATATATGACACACCATGAAGTAAAATACAATCACATGTTAATTTGCTGAGGCAAAGCGGTGTAAAATGGAACATTTTAGATTTCAACGAGTGATCATATTCTGCTATATTGTATGAACAAAATAATGTCATCCTATATTTTATCCTCGACTTCACACATGTATATATCCTTGTCATTTGATATTGTTCGTATCATTAATTATTTAATTCAACAATAAATAATTCAAAGTAAAGACATAGCTATAATGAGCTGTATTTGGCTAAGGGTGTTTCGGCGTTAATCTGTCTAACCATAACCATACACATGCAAGCATTTGCGCGCTAACAATGTGTATCGCAATTGAAAATAGATACTCAATGTGAAATCTGTTAAAGCAAAGAAGTGAAGCGTCCTATATTTATCATTATAGGACTCTACTGTTTTGAAGTTTGTAGTCCGAAACAGTTTAGAGGCCTACATGTGATGCGTGTTCCACTATTAAATCGATTGACAAGGATGTATTTGTGCGGTATGCATTATACACACTACATTTAAAACAAACGATTGTACTTGAATATGTTGTGTTGAATAGTTGATAAACATCTTATACTCAATACTCAGTGTAACACTCATTTTTATGTACTGTCCAGTGTTTATCAACCATTCAACATCTAAGCTCAAGTTAGAGTTTAGAAAAGTTTTAACGTTATTTGAAACATAAGTGCTGTACATTTTATTTGTTGTTGGGGAAATACAAGGGAAATGGTCTTGCAGGTAGCCTATTACATGGTCAAACAGTTAGCAATCTGAAAAGCAAAAAGCAATTAATAATGTTGAAAGCCTATAGGCATGTAATACAGAAAGGCCACACAAGCCCATGGTCTCGTTTTTCCCCTGGGTCTTTGCCAGGGGGTCACTACCACTGCAACAGTTCCCAAAGATTTTCCACTGGAAGTGCACTTTGCCAAATGCAAATGACCTTGCCCTCTGCAAATTGAAATTCCAGGCCTAGTGCCAATGTTCGGGTATCTGTCAAGTGAACAGATAATTTATTCTGATGTTAAATGCATTCTGATGATGTAAACAAAAACAAAACATAGTGTTTGACTTGTAGCTTTTTCATCCATGAAGGATTGAAGGGAATGGACCCACAAATAGTACATTTTATTGGACTTGCCCTACAGATGATGGACTTCCTGTAGGCACGATTTGTACAGCAGCCGGCCCAATGGAAGAAAACATAAAATCATCTTAAAGGGACACACCGGCTCACCGTTTACGCAATTTAGGGGTGTAGAATCATAAATAATGTTTTTATAGATGGTTGCTGTAAAAAAAAAATCATCAAAATATCACGTATTTAGCGAAAAATGATTTTAAAAACCCAAAGCGGCCATATAACAAGCTTCCGTTACACGGACTCTTTGAAAGTGAATCTTACGTTAGATTTTTCACCATTATTTACATTTTGTAGCGATAATTTGAATACATGATCTTTTTTCGTCAATTATTCGTAAATAATTTTGTAAAAAAAAGATTTAAATTTGGTTAAGTAAGTTACTTTTAGACGGCTGAAAGTAAACTAGCCCAGAAGGTCACGTGATTGTTTGTACCACTTTTGGTAAGAACAATCACGCGACCTGCATTTTTGTCTTAAAATGCTCAAAAACGGCTAAATTTGATGATTTTTTTTAAGGATTGTTCTTCTTCATTCCTGGAAGACCGTTGAAGTCATATCTTAGTCTATTTTGTAGCCCAAATAGCCCAATTCGGCCGGTGTGTCCCTTTAAATTTTATGGAGGTTTCACTGTCTAATTATTATCAACTGTTGATATGGTGAAAGGGGGCACATCTCAAAACTTGTCCAGCTTTTACTTTCATACTCTTTGATTTGTGTGGAAATTATGACACAAAATGTAAACTTTCCTGTATGACCAGTGTAGTATCTTGCCTGCCAGAATACTCAAAGAACGTACAAGTTCACACTTATTGTAAACATAGGTCGCATGGTCTATAGTGATGCGTGTACTCTGTAGGCATACAGCATGGATAACAATTAGTGCAGTGTGAACATTAATGTGAATTAGGCCCAATATACTGTGGGGGAGGGGCATATAATTTCAAGTTGAAGGCTGTACAATTGCCACATGTGAAAGTTACAAGTCAATAGGCCTACTTGTTGAGAAAAACAACAACAACTGTCATGTTTCTCTCAACATATTGTCGACCCCATAGACCTGTGGCCGGGTGATTAACATTCACATCTCCAACTGCAGTTTTTATAAACGTACACTAACAGTTAGATTTAATTAGTCCACAATCAAACCTGCTCTCTCTGTTTTTAAATTAATAATAATAATAATAATAATAATAATAATAATAATAATAATAATAATAATAATAATAATAATAATAATAATAATAATAATAATAATAATAATAATAATAATAATAATAATAATAATAATAACAAATAGCACGCCCCTCATGTTAAAATTCCACACTTTGTGTGTTAACAAGTAGGCCTTTTGTTTGTTAAACACATGTTTTGCAATGACCTTGTGTTTTGTGTAGTATGCACAATACACTTGTTGTGCCGTGACAGTCAGACCAGTGTCTAAAAGTCACATGCCTTTATTATGTGTGTTTTCATCACACTAACATTATCCAGGATTAAGCGTTCTATTGCCCTTCTTTGAACAGAGGGCCCATTTATATCCAGTTTCATTGTAAGCCTGTACATAAACCGCAAATCCGTTGTACCATTGTTCAACCCACTTAACTCATGGTGTTACAACCAAACTTAAAAGCAGATTTAAACCATGAGTGTTTTTCTTTGTAATAGTACTTGGTATTGCCATAATAAGTCATAACAGTTGCATGCCTGATTACATTTGCGATGAACGCCGTGGTGTGTGGTTTAGGTTTTCTGAACCAGCCCGTATTACTATATTCACTCTATAATGCAAGTATGCATGGATGCCCTACCAACATATGTATACGATGACATACATACAGTGATAATTTTGGCTCAATTGGTCATCGAAGCAAGAAAATATATGACATAAAAAAAGAAAAAAAAAATTGTGGTTTTCAGACGCAGAAATGTGTGCTTTCAGATGCAGGTTCAAATGTTTGGGTGAAGAATTACAAATGGTGAAGAATTACAAATTGTCTCTGAAACTACATATTATTAATATTAACTTCAAATGTACTCGTTTTTAACAATGTTTTATTAAGTTATGCTCTTTACCAAGTAAATGTGTATTTGTTCAGATTGTTGGCTAATTTAGGTATACCCTATCCTTTAATATCGGTGACAATGGCGTTCAAACTTGTGCCTACTTCTTTCCCCATTTAAAAAAAATGAAATGTGAAATTGCTGCATGAACACACATATTGACGAAGGTGCAAAACTCAGTTGTATATACTTGTTGTACATAAGAATGTTAGCATGGAGCTACACTGTACATTTTGATTATCCAAAACGGAAGCCGCTATCTGAATATGGTGGGGGGGGGGGGTGGGGGCACTGGGATGCAGGGTAAACTTTTAATTTAAGCGATGCTAATGAGAAACACAAATCACATTGTTACCCAAAAATGGTGAGATGGTTACTTCTGCTTATGAATTATGTCGTTCCGAGGGGGCTTTCATATTTTGAGGAAATTATTATTTTGTTCGCTAAAATTAACAAGTTTTTAACACCATTTTTACCGCAGCGATTGTGTGCTTAAACATGTTTTTAAAGTCAGTAATTTCGTACAAAGCAAACTATTCAAATTGGTACATTCGTCGACCCAACCTGTGCTCAGGTTTTCGTCTAATGATCAAAAGGAGCAAACACACAAACAGTGTCTACCTGCTATAAGTTCACACAATTTGTTCTTTCACAAGTTATAGCAGGTATACTTAACAAAATTAATGTTTCTTTTTGCAATTTTCTTTTTGGGAAACACTTTGAGCGAGAAAACTCCCTTTTCTAGAAGCTTCGAAATAAGCAAAAGGGATTTATAAAACTTACTATTAATGTGCGCAAAAGGTCCTCAATTCCTGAGCAGCACGATGTGCCCAATTGAGGTTTCTCCAGACTGTGAACAATTTATTTCGTACATTGATATTTTGTCAAGTAGAAACGGTGTAGGCTATACCAACGAATTCTCAATATGTATTGGAAATATGTTTCTGTAAGTAGCAGGCTTCTGGTCGGGCAGTGACCAGCGCCCAGAACGTTGTGAGTTTCAACGGATGCATTCATCGGTCGTTTTGATATAATATTTTTCCTTTGTAAATATTTATAGATTTATATAACTATTAATGAACATATCAGCTCATGCATTTTTGTCGATGATTATTACACTTAAAGTTAATACTGTTGATCTTGATTCAAATAGGTGCAGGACTAAACCAGTAGTCGCATTTTGACAAAATATTGCATGTAATAACCGAATAGTGTTTCAGCCTGTGTATTACTATTTGCCATGCATGTGAAACAAAATCATCTAGAAAAACTAACACACAGCATACTCTTTGTATGGTAACTGGTAACCGCGTCCTGATGTGCCAAGCCTTCACAGCAGATGCAGGTTACCAGCCAAAATAAAATTAATTGATAATTGGGTGCATGACTGGTAGCCCACTCAATATTTGCTTAGCAAAGACATTTGTTAGTAGTTTGTTCTGCTATACTCATTGTAACGAGAACTTGGTCATAGGCCCAATTTCAAAAGAGATGTTTGTTAAGCAAAACAGGAACTAAGCAAACGCACTAACCAAGTAGATTGAGTTACCAACCAAACTACCACTAGACTTAACTATAACTACCACGTCAAATGTACAAGTTGTGACTGGTATTCTGCTTAGCAGAGATGTGTCAAGCAGTATTTTCTGATTTATAGCAGCTTTAATTGGGCCCAGGGAGTATAACGGGAATGTTTTCTTTCTCTCTTTATTTTGTCCCAAATGTCACGTGAACGGGAGGAAATATCAGGTGATGTTTTGCCGAGCTACATAATAAACATGTACCTTGGCCAAGGGAGTGTTGAAATAACAAAATGATTTGGAATCATTGCTCAAATCCGGTGCTTTCAATTTACATAAACACACCATGATAGGTCGTATACAATGATGTTGCAGAATTTGACGTAACAGTAACACGCAATGTGTTTTTGTTCTCTTTGTTTTCTGTTTATTTTGAATAACACGTGATAGTCTAGAAAAAAGTATCACATGTTTGCTTTTTTTCACCAGGGCGCGCCCTGGGAGTGTTGACACAGACAATGCAGGCTGGCCCTCAACTCGTTCAGTGACGACCAAGCAGGCCCATGACACTTCTTTTGGTCCGTATTTCTTGTATCTGGCCACCGGACCACTGTTGGAAGAGAACATGCAAAAAAATGCTTGAAATCGTAAACTATTTCATTACAGTGACACAAAGCACATTATAAAAGGCCTATGTCATATTTGTTGTAGGTCTGCTGTAATAGTGATATTGCAACGTTTAATTTAATGAGTGTATTACTGCGAGGCAATCATAATATTAACCAGTTTATCATTCTTTGTTTCAATGGTGCTATTTAATAATGAGTATTATTTATGACAATATTATATATTAAACGGTTTCACTATACGTTGGAATAATCGAACATATGGTTGACCATTGAGTGGTGTTTCTTTTGTTGATGGTTATTGTATTTCCTGAAAAAATAATAACTCTGTTATAGAGAACCGCGACCACTTTGAGTAAAAAGTGAGTCATGCAGAAATGCTCTGTTGGAGCATGTGCATAAACAGCATACGATACTCAGGATTGCAAAATGACATTGGTGTAATGAGTTTGTGGTTTGTGCCATTCTGATGATACATCATGCAATTTGGCACACATTCAGACTTTTCAGTGATAAAGAGAATTGGGTCAAACGACCATTGCCTATTTGTAAATTGAAACAAGTAGGCCTATAGCAAGCAATGGCAACCATTACAGAAACACGGTGCCTTGGATGATCGGACGAGTTGGTCTATAACAAGCGTTTGTAACCGTTTGTTAAAAAATGCATTATTGGTAGAAAGAAAGATGTTTTAAAAGTAGAATACAATGATCCACACAAACTTGTCTCGAAATATTGTGTGGTTTTCTTTTTACTCTACGACCTAAAACGGTCGGCCGTTTATGGGAGTCAACAATTTGACTCCTAGCCGACGAGGTAAAAGGAAAACCGTGCATTTTCGGGGCATGTTTGTGTGCATTATTGTATTCTACTTTTACAACATATTTCTAACCATGCATTTTATAACAAACGGTTACAAACGCATTTGAAAGACCAACTCGACCGATCCAAGGCAACGTGTTCATTCAAATTGAAAATTTCCAACTTGCTTGTTAGGGCCTTGTCTAACGAGGCACCTTTTCCAGGCAACTTGGAGGCAACCAACCGCAGTGCATGCTACGAGACCACATTGATAGCACATGAGTAATTTTCTTTGAAATGTCCTATGATACCCAAACAAGTATGTGAGCGTTAAAATGTGAATGCATTTTTCTTCTTTGAGATTGCCTGTAAATGGTTGCCTGTAAATTGCCCCGTGTGACATGACCCTTACTCTCCCTATATGTTTCGTTTTAGGGCCGAGTCACAGCGATAACGAAAACGATAACGATCACGACGCAGAGAAAATGCATTCTATTGGTTGAATTGTTCCACGCAGAATACGCACACGCCCATTCAACCAATGGAATGCGTTCTCTTTGCGTTGTTATCGTTATCGTTCTCGTTGTAGCTGCAGTGTGACTCGGCCTTTACACATAACACATCGACGATGGCAAAACGATACAGCAATTCATATTTTCTTGACACCCCGTTCCCACTTGACCCCGCACTGATCTCCCAATTCGAGAAAAGGGCGATCAAGACCCCGAAAGGGCGATCAATGGGCGATCAAAGAGAAATAAGCTCCAGTGGGAACGCGAGGGCGATCAGGATCTAGGATTAAAGCGGGATCTGATCGCCCTTGAGGATTAATGGGCGAGCAAAAGTCTAGTAGGAACGCAAATGGCGATCAGACCCCGCAATTTGATAGCAAAACAGTATTCTTTTGAACCCACTTCCGTTCCCCCAAAAAGTAGATCAATACTCAAGTGGGAACGCGACCGCGATTTCACGCCTGCAACTAATCTTGTTGCGGGATCCCGATCCCTCAATTTGTGGATCCAGTGGGAACGCGGTCACCAAGTCCAATCACCGTATCAATGCTACAAAATAATTGCCCCTTATCGTCCTTCCCGCACTTATGCTTAGTTTCCCGCCCGACAGGAAAGTCTGCGTTAGACCGTTGTTGTCTCTGTAATCACAAATCCTGTACTGTGTAACTCGACAACCCCCCCCCCCCGCCCCCCCCCCACATTCCCACACACCCCAACCTCGGGGCCACAGTGTATCCTTTCTTTCCTTCGTTTCTGATTTTATTTCTAGTTGTGTTTAAAGACTTCCTCTCTCCTGACCAAGCAAAGGTTAAAGGAACTGTACATAAAGGAACTGTACATACATCAATGTTGTTTTTGGAAGAGGTCATTCAACTCTGGAGGTACCTACCAGCCTAGTCCAATACCAGAGTAAGGTGAAACTTCCTTCCGCCATTGTTCAATTGACCTTATCGTTGTGTGACCATCGTGAGTTTCTACCGAGCCTTGAAGGAAAACACTGTCACTGTGTGTTTTTATGTAATTAAAGACACATTGGTTATCAAAGACTAGTCTTCACAGTTGGTGTATCTCAACATATGCATAAAATAACAAACCTGTGGAAATTTAAGCTCAATCGGTCTTCGAAGTTGCGAGATATTAATGTAAGAAAAAAGACGCCCTTGTCGCACCATGGTCACACAAAGTTGTGTGCTTTCAAATGCTTGATTTCGAGACCTCAAATTCTATATCTGAGGTCTCGAAATCAAATTCGTGGAAAATTTATTCTTTCTCGAAAACTGCATTACTTCACAGGAAGCCATTTCTCACAATGTTTTGTAATATCAACCTCTCCCCATTACTCGTTACCACGAAAGGTTTTATGCTAATACTTATTTTGAGTAATTACCAATAGTGTCCACTGCCTTTAACTTCATGTTAGCGTGACACAGGTGCAGGATTTTTTTTTTTTTTTTTTTTTTTTTCTTACAGAAACGCCGTCAACTTTTCCTTGTTTTGTTTAAAGGTTCTACAACCTACAAGATAATGTGAAGTCCGTATAGTAACAAATGTGTTTTAATTAATTGTGGGGATTGGGAGGTGTGTGTGTGTGGGGGGGGGGGGGGGGGGGTCGTCAAGTTTATCACAAGTTGTCATGCAACTATTTTTAATGATAAGTGATATTTCAATTGAATTCTGAGCTGGTTCACATTTACACGTCTAGTGTTGCAGATCCTGACCCGATTTTTAAGTGAAGGAAATTCCTCATTGTTTCGAATTATTGGGGCGGAAGTCCTTTATGGTGGTTTCGAGACAAACCTTGGTGTGAACCCTTAGAGATGGGTTGAGTTTTGGTGTAATGATATCGTGTTTGTTTGGTTTTGGTTGTTAGGTCGAATTTGCTTTGTCAAAGTACTTCATGAAATCTTTCAAAAGTTGATTTGATTGTGTATATTTTTTCTTCTTCTCAGAACCAATTTATATACCTACTAGATGTGATGTAAATAAGAGACGATACTTAGAACTATCCAAGCTATTTCAAGCTTGAAGTCTGGACTAACATCCGTACCATGTATATACCGATCATGTATTGACCAATAGTATGCCGACTCATAAGCTCAGGGGCCTTGAAGCCGATTGTCTGTAAAAGGCGTATGATGGACTCTTGTGGGTGAGGCGCATAGGGGTTAATTTTCCAGAAATGTATTTCTACAGATATAACAACACTATAATTATAAACATGCAGGTAAAACGGATTGTTATTGCTGTGCCCGAACTTACACACTGTCCCCGCCCCAACTGCCTTTGTATCGGCACACACGATTATAACTCAGCATTTTTGTCGATTACTCGTTTAAATTATTGCATGGGGCTAATTATTGTTCATTCTCTTCGGAAATGTAGTAAAGTTGTATACACGTTCCTTTAATTTTCGAACAATGATGTGTCACTGTACAAGGCTAGGCTATCTGATTTTTGTTTCTAGACTGTGTGAACTCTCCATCCAGACGTTCGGCATTTTTTTTTTTTTTTTTTTTTTTTTTTGCAAAACGAAAGTGTGTCATATACCAAAACCGAGACTCACATTAGCCGCGCAAAACGTCAGTGCAAAACGTTGTTTTAGTTTTGGGCTTGTTAGCCTTAACAACACCTATAAAGTATCAGCTCAGACTGAATTAAAACATGGTTAATAAGAACTAATATTATCCGAGACGCCAACAAGGAAATTGACAGACAGCCAGCTGAAATCCTCAATAGCTGTGAACTTTAGTTATGTTAATTATGCCGATGTATTTAGACTTCTAGGCACATCTAAGCTTCCAGTGTGCTTGCTGGGTAAACATGGGCGTCAATCAGGGGTGGGACAGGGGGACATGTCCCCCCCCCCACCTTTTTGAGGGTGGGGGACACAATATCAAATGTCCCCCACCTTTTTGACCACTTTTATCATGAAGCCCAAGTTTTGCCCTGTGTAAGACGAAACCCGGTGTCCCTATATTGGCATTAATCCTGTGGGCAAAATTTTTGACACAATTTTTTTGAAGGGGACACTGTATCAAATGTCCCCCCTCAAAATTGGCCCTAGATTGCATCACAGAGCATCTAAAATGCAAAATTTCCCCGGGCCCTTAATCGGGCCCGCACCTCACGACGTAAAGGCTTCCCACACGCATGGTCCATCGTTGACAGATTTGCACCTCCCCCCTGAAAGAGTGGAAGAAACGTGAACCCCCACCCCATTTTCGAAGGGTGGGGGACACAGTATCAATGTTCTCCGTGTCTTTTGACCACCTTTATCATGAAACTCATGTTTTGAACTGTGGAACTGTGGAGCACTGGAACAAAATATTCCCACTGTTCTGTTTCGTTTGCCATTTGGCCGCTAAATGGCCTAAAGATTGCACCACAGAGCATCTAAAAATACAAAATTTTCCCGGGCCCTTAAGCGAGCCCGGACCCATGCCGTAAAGGTTTCGCATTTGCGTGCTCACTCTTTGGCAGATTTGTCCCCTAAAATTCGTGTCATAGATCAACACCTGAACATGCTGTTAACCAAAAAGATTCTACTGCTGCTCACATTTTACAGATGTTCTGTTCCATTCTGTAAGCCTCTTATTGGCCTAAAGATTGCACCACCGAGCATCTAGAATGCACAATTTTCCCGGGCCCTTAAGCAGGCCTGGACCCATGCCGCAAAGGTTTCACACTCGTGTGCTCACTCTCTCACAGATTTTCCCCCTAAAACAAGGTTCATAGATCCGCACTTGAAGATGCTGTTAACTCAAAAGGTTCTACTGCTGCTCACATTTTACAGATGTTCTGTTCCATTCTGTAAGCCTCTTATTGGCCTTAGATTGCACCACAGAACATCTAGAATGCAAAATTTCCCCGGGCCCTTAAGCGGGCCCGGACACATGCCGTAAAGGTTTCGCACTCGTGTGCTCACTCTTCGACAGATTTTCCCCCTAAAACTTGGTTCATAGATCCGAACTTGAAGATGCCGTTAACTCAAAAGGTTTTATACTGCTGCTCACATTTTACAAAATGTTCTGTGCCATTCTGTATGCCTCTTATTGGCCTTAGATTGCACCTCAGAGCATCTAGAATGCAAAATTTTCCCGAGCCCTTATGCCCGGACCCAAGGCCGTAAAAGGCTTCGCGTTCCGCTTTATAGCAGGCTCCGCGTTCCGCTTTATAGCAGGCTCCATCTTTAATACCCACCAGGGATGAACTGCCGCCTGAACATTAGAATTCAGAAACAAAATGGATATTACGAAGCTATAATTAAGTTGTTTTTTAGGTACAATTTAACCATGATAGCAAAAATAGGTGCATCATAGCTTGAAATAGGCATTAAATCTGAGAGGGGGAACATCACCCCTCAGACTCCATAGATTGCACCAGAGAGCATCTACGGACTAAAAAATTCCCGGGGCCCTAAAGCGGGCCCCGGACCCCACGCCGTAAATGTTATGTGTCCCCCCCCCCACCTTTCAAGACGGATTGACGCCCCTGTGGGTAAACAGTTAAACCCGTCACAAGCAAAAGAACATCGAGCCATCCGCGTCCACAGAGGTGACGCGGGTACCAATCGCTTTTCCAGCCGCAACCTTCACAAACGCATACACACCACGGAATTTTAGAACAGACAACTGGCCTCTTTTGAAGTTGCCCATATTCAACGAATAATTACAGACCCATGCTTGAGGTACAGTGGGGGGGGGGGGGAGTATTTCCATACAGACTGTGGCACTGCAATGAGAAGCAAGTGTTTCCGCAGCCTGTATTAAGTGTATTGCAGTTGATTTATCTTCAAGATGTATGTTAAAATAATCACCGTGTGTAGCTACTATTCCCAATGGGAATGTTATTACAAAGGGCAAGGATGTGTCTAGCTATGACTATGCTATTTTGAGGTGTAACCATTATTTGTTTAACCATAGAGGTAGAAATGTTTAACCTTTATCAATGGTTTAGCCTTTGGGTTACTAATCTTAAACATGGACATGTAAGAACCACCAGGCCTTACTTGTTTCATAGAGAAAGGGTTCTTTTTACCCCTTGGTTTTAAAAACTTGTTTGCTATTTTTTAAGTAAGAAATGTTTGCAGTGATACCATGTGGATGAACTCTCTGCTGGTGAGTGGAGGCTCCGAGAAGAGCTGGTTTGTATACTCCTCTACGTTTCGCTCAGTGTGATGTGACCGTCTTCTGGAGAAAGTCACTTACAATCTAAACATTTTAATTGTTTTAAAGTGGCAATTGGTATGTTTAATGGTTCACTTGTTTGTTTATGAACAATATAAAACACTGTTTGCGTATTGTTTGTAACGATTTATATGTTTAAGAAATATATAAAGTTGTTTGGGACCGGTGACTCCGCCTACCCCCTTTTTGACGTCAATCGAGGCAGACTTTGCCTCGATCGAACAAACATCAAACACACTTACATGCAAGTACATGCAAGTCCTAGTCGTGAGTTTTGCACGTTTCGAAAACAAGTTTTTTTTCTTCTTGCATTTTCCCGACAATGTCGACCAGGTGTATTGATGATGCAACAAAACAACTAAAGATGGGGTCAGTTTTCAAATTGGTCTGGCCCGACGTCTTTTCCAGCGCTGTGCAGAAAACACTTCGAGCCGTCGTGCTTCGAGAATCCGGAATACACCACACGGCTTGAAGAGAAAAGTTGTATTCAAGTCTAAAACATTACGCCATCCCAACAGTTTGTCCAGCTAGTGGGAAGTCGAAGACGTGACGAACCTAAGTGCGTGCAGCCTGCTCCATGACCGTAGTTCTGTACGTAGGCATCATACCGACCAGGTATCCAGACGTAATGTACGGGGCCAGACTACACATTTTCTCTTCAATATCGCGTCTCGATTGACGTCACGAACAGCGCCCTCTCGGGTCGGGCCTACTTTTAAAATTTGTAAAATGGAAACTTATTGATTGTTAATTGTTTTCATGTATATTCCACTCATCAAAACAAAAGCTTTACTTCGACAAAATACCACTTCCAGGTGACTTTCATTGTATTATGGTTTATTTAAGAGTAAGTTCGGAAAACAAACAATAAAGGATAACAGTTGTATCTCAATACTGTCATCGGGTTGAATTTAGTTGCTTTCAAGTTAGTATACTTCATAGTGACCTTGACCCATAATCAGGCCAATTCTAGAGAACGAAGTTTGAACTGAAATTGGGTAGTAAAATAGCAATTGGGCACTTTGCCTCCAAACCACTAGTCTTGTTCCAAGACCATTGGTGTTGCGCGGTAACACACGATCAACGTTCCGATCTCTGCACGACAAAAACTGTACACGCTTTGTAATAACCGAACGCTAGCGGGCGCTCTGTTTCTCTGATTCATGGTGAGAGAGATCAGAAAAATCAGAGAAACAGAGCGCCCGCTAGCGTTCGGTCATTACAAAGCGTGTACAGGTTTTGCCGTGCATAGATCGGACGTTGATTGTGTGTGACCGCGCAACACCAATGGTCTTGGAACCAAGACTACCAAACCACATAATGTCTGCCCGTTTGCACCAAGCAATGATTTAAAGGCAGTGGACACTATTGGTAATTACTCAAAATAATTATTAGCAATAAAACCTTTCTTGGTGACAAGTAATGGGGAGAGGTTGATGGTCCAAAACATTGTAAAAAACGGCTCCCTCTGAAGTGCCATAGTTTTCGAGAAAGTAGTAATTTTCCACAAAATTGATTTCGAGACCTCAGATTTAGAACTTGAGGTCTCGAAATCAACCATCTAAACGCACACAACTTTGTGTGACAAGGGTGTTTTTTTTTTTCTTCTTTCATTTTTATCTCGCAACTTCGATGACCGATTGAGCTCAAATTTTCACAGGTTAGTTATGCTTATGTTATGCATATGTTGAGATACACTAACTGTGAAGACTAGTCTTTGACAATTACCGATAGTGTCCACTGGCTTTAATCGTAAACTTATAGATGCACAAAATGAGAAAACACACTCGAGTCGAAGTGGAGACATAACATTTTGCTATTACAAGTGCACAACTTGTGCCCGTCCCTTTTACTTAAATATTGATATTTTGCCTGACATCTATTCTAGGCTTATTTTGGACATACACGTGTACGGCTTATCCAAGGGACCGTCTTGACCCATATGCGCATAATGTGTGTATACAATCAGAGCACAGTAATGGCTGGCCGATCCATGGTCTCTTCGAACATGTGCTTTACTACTATCACTTAGGATGTCTGTTTCTTTCATTAGTGAGACCGGGGTCATCGTGGTAGTCGGGATTACTGTTCACGACCCCCCACCCCCCCCCCCCCCCCCCCCCCTACAGACCTGCCGTCGCTGATGCACTTGGGGTCTGCCAAGGGTGATTAATGTTCTGCTTTATTGATAGGTAGTCATTCATATCATAAACAAATTATTTATAAGTCATGATAAATTCTCCCTTCGTTTGACATATATTTAATCGTCTTATCCCCCCCCCAAAAAAAAAGGGGGAAAAAAAAAGAAAAAAAAAAAAATAATCGATTATCGTCGACCAGATAAAACGAATTAAAACTGTATTAATTATTGATTGGCATTTAAATGGATACTATGTGTAACGGGCCCAAATGGTTTGCCCAAACTTATGTTTGTTACTAGCCAGCAGGACCATTCAGCGTTTCATTTCGCAGTCATTCTAGGAAATTCCAACGCTGAACTGGTCAGTAAGATTACATCATTCTGCCATCCATTAAAGCTAACTTACGGCATGGAATTTTGTAAGAGTAAGTTTCTATTGGTAATTACTCAAAATAATTATTGGCATAAAACCTTTCTTGCTGACGAGTAATGGGGAGAGGTTGATGGTATAAAACATTGTGAGAAACGGCTCCCACTGAAGTGCCATAGTTTTCGAGAAAGAAGTAATTTTCCAGGAATTTGATTTCGAGACCTCAGATTTAGAACTTGAGGTCTCGAAATCAACCATCTAAAAGCACACAACTTCGTGTGACAAGGGTTATTTTTCTTTCATTATTATCTCGCAACTTCGATGACCGATTGAGCTCAAATTTTCACAGGTTCCTATTTTATGCATAGTTGAGATACACCAACTGTGAAGGCTAGTCTTTGACAATTGCCAATAGTGTCCAATGTCTATAATTTAATGAGAATTGTGCATTGCATGGTCATCGTGGTGATCATTCGAAAAAGAAGAAAAAACAACAGTGTTCCTATAAGCTACTAAACAATCTGAACTATTCAGCGTCAATGAACATTTCATTATATCAGATTTGTCTTACTTATTGAGTGGCGACTGCAAAATCAACTATTTTTTTACTTCGTATTGAGCTACAAGGAAACGAAATGTTGAGTTACGTCCCTGTCAATATACAGCAAGTGAAGCAAACCATGAAGGTAGCCACCTCCACGAACAAACACAGGAACTGCACTTTCTCTTCCGTTTCCCAGTTTCACTTCCGACGCCCAGTTTCTGTTTCGCAGTGCGGTGCTGGACGACGCACTGAACCATTGGCTAATATTCAAAGGTGCTTCTCAAGAAAATCACCCTAAAAACCAGTTCATTGCTCCATGATTAAAGACACTATACAATTATTTACTAGAAGGTGAAATAATGATACTACCAAACAGTCTCTGCAGTAATATTAATGATATGCATGACTGTTCTGAGCAGGCAATAATGTTGTAAACAGCTGATGCGGTGCACACGGACCAACACTTATTAACATCATCATAGCATGGAGTAAGAACATGTTTTGTTTTTCTCCCTCCATGATCATAGCCTGCGTGCATATAGGCAATCTTCTCATTGAGGAAGGAATATTCATAAAGATAAAATAGGGACAATGTAGACAATATCTGACGATCGTGTTTAGAGCAATAATATGTATTTACTCGGTGTCGCGGCATAATAATATGTGAACAGGAAGATGGGCTAAATTTCACAGTGTTGCTAAAAGGACAATGATTGCTTAACACACTTTCTTCTAGTCACAAATTGCACGTGTTACATGGTACTTTTGTAATCTAATTCTGGTAAGCATAATATTGTTCGTGCTTAAGAAGCTGTACGAAATTGGGCCCTGATTTGCAGCCCCCAAAGTCATTGTTTGTTGCAGAGTTCACAACGTGACCCCCCTAAAAACAGCCGTTTTGTCAAATTCTGGAAAACATTGTATGTTTTGATCCCCAGAAGTGGCCTATGATATAATTGTTCGATGAGAGAACATTATGAGACTGCGAGTGCGGACATGTCCACATGTCCGGACATAGCAAATAGAGGTCGAAAGTTTTTTTTTTTTTTTTTTTTTTAAATTCCTAAAACGTTTAAGTTCGTGCGTGACCTTCGCTCACCCCATCTCGTGGGGGGGGGGGGGGGGGTGCTGAGACGTCAAGAGAGGGAATCGAGACTTGGAGCCTCGCAAATAGAGCCCCTTGGAAAAACAACCTCTTAACATGATGCATATTTTTGATTGACCATAATGATTTATAACTGTCTAAAAAACATGTGCTCTTCATATAGAGTTACATTTCTTGAAATGGTGGACCAAACCAACAACTTTTTAACGGTAGGCCAGGAAGGCGTGTAATTTAACCCCTTATAATGGCACTTTGTACGATGCAATTAAATTGAACGAATATTATGCCACACATAATAAAAACATGATGAGACCTCTGTTTTGAAGTCATCACACCGCCGTCTTACATAGAAGAGAGTTATTAAAAGCCGATGAAATGAGAAAGTTCAGGTGGGACCTAGACTTAGCTACGCCGACCAGACTCGTTTAAAGGCAGTGGACACTATATTGGTAATTGACAAAGACTAGCCTTCACAGTTGGTGTATCTCAACATTGGCATACAATAACAAACCTTTGAAAATTTGAGCTCAATCGGTCATCGAACTTGCGAGATAATAATGAAAGAAAAAAACAGCCTTGTCACACGAAGTTGTGTGCGGTTTAGATGGTTGATTTCGAGACCTCATGTTCTAAATCAGAGGTCTCAAAATCAAATTCGTAGAAAATGACTTCTTTCTCGAAAACTATGGCACTTCAGAGGGAGCCGTTTCTCACAATGTTGTATACCATCAACCTCTCCCCACTACTCGTCACAAAGCAAGGTTTTATGCTAATAATTATTTTGAGTAATTACCAATAGTGTCCACTGCCTTTAACCAGAATCCATAGAGTACAGGGAGAGTGACTTTATCGAGCTTTCTGTGTAACCAAAGTTCAACATTTCAAAAGTAAAGGTTAACATACCAATGTGCTTTCTATTAAAAAAAGGGCGCCGACGGGAAACCCACAACCATTTTATCGAAATCCTCCCTCACACACACACCCACCTCCGACGACAGTTTCCAATACTGCGGTGTGACAATATTTTGTTTGAGCGCAGAGGGACATTGCAATAATTTATCATATCCACACGTACATACAAAATGGGTACGTTTGGGGTTCACGTTGTTACCCGACGTCATACTATGTGACTCACACTTAAGCCCCTGGACCTGGACAAATCTGAAAATAAACCCAATTTTTGTTCTTCAATTGAAATTTAACCCTTGCATATGACGTCAGAAGAAGCAAACATCGCCCTCACTGAGGTCACTGAGGAAACATATCTCTGGCTGGCATCATTTCTGTGCATGATTCCAAACTCATTCCTTTTCGTTATTACTCACACGTTAAATAAAATCATGTTTAGATAAAGGGAATCAATGTGCGGTGGGGAGGTTTTCAACTATACCCCCAACGAGGCCTGGTTCTTGATAATTTTACCGAGAGGAAGTCGAGGTAATTATCAATAACCAGACCTCGGCGGGTTTAAACCACTATTTGAAAACCGATTCAACACACTTTGATTCCCATGCATAAATACCTTTCGGTCAAAAGCATCTACACTTTTGGTCAACAAATTAAACAAATGCAAAAATTATAACTGCTCGATGATTTCTTTCAACACAACACCCCTCCAGCCATGAAATGGTAAGGCCCTCCTCCGCCCTCGGGTAAACAACTCCTTATAAGAATAAGGGAATGCTGTGTGCGTCGCGCGTATTGCGTGATGTGGCGTGATGTGGCACAACAGACTGTCCCGGCCTTTGCTCTCGACCAGTAGGAATGAAGAAACTGTCCTATAGAGTTTATGCATTGACGTCATCCAGCGGCCATCTTAGTGGAAAAACGGTGACGAAACAATCGAAACGCACCGATTTATACGCGCGGCGCACAGGATTGGCCAATGAACAACCTCCTTTTGACCTCTAGGTGAGGGCGCCCTACTGAAATGACGTCATGTGCATAAGGTCTATAAGCAAGGTGCAAGCTCGCGTGTCACGCCAATGTTTCAACACTCTTTTACTGGTCATAAACAATGTTTATACACGCACCAACGTGACGCGCTCTCCACAAAATAATATGAATAGCGAAACTGGTTGAGGTATTTATGAATATGTTTTTGCCCCAACAACCATCAGTAGTGCTGTGATTTTCAATCAACACTTTGGAAAATTTGATAATCGCTGGGATTGCTCGAGTGATAATTAGTGCAACCATTAAAGGAGCGTGGCTCCGTGATGTTGGTTATGACCGATGTATAGAGCGAGCATATTCCATTTTTTATAGGGAATAAACATCCATATAGAACCTCCGAGGTATAATGGTTGATAGTGATGTAAAAACAGCTTCCCCCCTCGGGCTTAGTAATACCATGTCCTAGAGTACATGACAAAGTGAAGGAGCCTATGATGAGTTGTAAACACGTCACACGTAATTCACAATATTGTACTCCCTTTTAAATAATTTGGGTACTTTTTCAAAATGTCCATAGATTTACATTAAACTTACAGGGTTTAAAGATAATGATAGTGGAAAGCTTCCCTTCAAATATTACTTACTGAGGTGTTTTAGTTTTTGAGAAATGAGTAAAACAATGTCATGAAAATACCTTTGTAAATGATTAAAATAATGTTCGTCTCGTGAGACGAAAATTATATTCATGACATTGTTTTACTCATTTCCCAAAAACTACAGCACCTCAGCACGTAATATTTCCAGGGAAGCTTTTCACTATCATTATCTTCAAACTGTGTAAGTTTAGTGTAAATCTGTGGATATTGTGGTTTTTTTTTGTCCTACAAAAGTTACATAGACCCTTTAAACGGATTTCCTCGGGTCCAAATTTTGTTGAAGCCCTTTTCACATCGGATCAATTTATCAAGAGTTCCTTGTTGATTGTGTGTATGGTTGCGAACTGTAATAAAAACGCACGTGCAAAAGGACAACCATAATTGTTTTGTCGAAGGTCCCTTTGGAAACAGCAATTGACCTCTCTCTTTTATTACGTTTCATAACTACCTCCAGATAGTTTAGACACAATCTTTAGAAGGGGTGCATACCAGTCAAAACCGAGAGACAAGAGCCATTATAATTTGTTTATGATCAACCTTGATTTTGAACAGGAAATATTAATCATTTTAAATCGATATGGAGCGGCAATATTAATATGCATTATAACTGCGATAATCGTTCTTCTCCTTAAATGTTTACCAGTGATCGCATCACTTGTAAAGCTACGTTGTTGCTGGATGGACTGGAGAGTTTGCAGGCAGCTTATACCTGTACAGATAAAGGGAGAATTGTTCAAAAACTGTTTATCCGTCAGACGCATACAGAGTAATTTTTGATACTTTACTTCAAGTTTTAACAATGATATCCCCATTTAATTATTGCGGGATGATTGTTTTGATGTTCAGCATCTCACGGGTTCTCCAAGCCGCATGTCCTTCCGGCTGGTTGACTTGGCAAGACTCCTGCTACATCTTACTGCCTCAGAAGATGAATTGGTTCGATGCTAAGAAGGCCTGTGACCGGCCCGGAGTCAGTGTCGTTTTCCCAAACTCGATGGAAGAACAAATCTTCGTATGGCAAGAAATTGGTACACGGATGAAAACAACAGGCGCCAGTTCAGATGATCAACAGCTGTGGATCAACTGCTACAGATATGACAACGGGCGTTTCAATTGCTCGAGTTATGAGGGAACTTCAAGTTTCAGAAATTGGAAGGAGGGCGAACCAACCAATGGTCTCATTGACGACTGCGTCAGAATGGCAGGTAACGCAGGGGGCAAATGGGCAGACGGTGTGTGTCATGTCGATTATTTCGTCGCTTGTGAAATGTCGGCTCTTGCGTACGGGTGTGGTCGGTCAAGCCGCCATTACAATGGCGTACCTGATAAGTGTCTGCTCAACCATCAGATCAAGAGCTATTCGGTCAAGGAGTCCATTGGGTGTGGTCTGGTGTGCTGGGCGGAGCCTCTCTGCCGCTCCTTCAATCTCTGGAAGCAAGCTGATAACAAGACGAGCTGCCAGCTCAACCATGCCAGTCGTAAGGAGGTTGACGTCACTGATATCAAGTACGAGGAGAACTGCTACTTCTATGAGCTTTAAGATGTTCAGATCATCGCGCGCCGCACCATGTCTTGAAACCATTTCAACCCTGACTCGACGAGACCTGTTGCTCTATGCGTCGTAATAATATGTTAAGATAATTATGTTAATATAATCGTGTCAATCGGGACTCAATGCGTATCGTACATACGGAACTGCGATCAAGTGTCATTCACAGGCCTAATCATTGAATGTTCGGATTGTTCTCGTGCGTGACGTGGACCTCCAAACTTCGAACCATTGAGACAATATTTGTTTTGTTCAGTTCTAATTCGATGTAAAACAATAATATGTAAATTAATTGAGAGATATTGTGATTGATTTGTATTACTTGTTAGATCTCTATACATGTTTTAACGAAACAAAATTATTTACCACAAGAAATAGATGCGCGTTTACTTATTCAAGCAGATAGGGGGTCAAAAGCTGCTCTCCGTTATGCAAGCATGAAATGCTGAACGTAAACGTCACAAAATTGTCGTGTTAAAAGTTCCGCCACCTATAGAAACGACACAATTTTCTGATGTTCACGTTCACGTTCACGTTCCCGTGTTTGCTAGCCTTGTCCAAGGCTCTTTACGTAAACACCGACCCGCTCCCTCTGATTTCACAAACTGCATAGATACTATACTGCACGGTGCATAATAGTACTTCATACCGTGGGGTCGAAGCATGTTTTTTTCGAGGTTGTTGTACCAGGTACAACAAACTCGACAATGTACGAGGTACAACAATCTCGACAAACCATGCTTCGACCCCACGGTACTGCTATATACCGTGCAGTTTAGTATATGTGCAATTCGTGAATTCAGAGTGGGCTGGTGCTTGCGTAAAGAGCCTTTGACAACTAGGCTACGTGTTTGCTCGCACAACGTGCAGCTAAACCTCTCTAGTATTTCCTTTTCAAATACAATATATTCGGTAGTGGCCTAAAACAACCACAATTAATTCAACAATCATGTTCTAAAGATGGAATGTTCCATTCAACTCGGCTCCGCCTCATTGAATAGAACATTCCATCTTTCAACTCATGAACGTATTCGCACCATTGCACTCATAAACATTCATTATTTGTATAATAAACATAATTTCAACCATTGTTTTTATGTGCCACTTATTACGAATCAGTCACTAACTGGCATAGTTCCAGATTCTATGAAAATAGCCAGGGGCTGTTCAACTATAGTAATTATAAAGACAGAGGATACTATTGGTAATTATTAGCATAAAGCCTTACTTGATAACGAGTAATGGGGAGAGGTTGATAGTGAAATGTTGAAATCTAAAATTACGTTGTTGTCGAGAAAGAAGTAATTTTCCACGAATTTGATTTCGAGACCTCTTAATTAGGTATCGAAATCCAGCATCTGAAAGCACACAACTTCGTGTGACAAGGGTGTTTTTATTTATTTTTTTAATTCATAGTTATTTCGCAACTTCGACGACCAATTGAGCTCACATTGTAACAGGTTTGTTATTTGTGTGCACATTTTATGTTGAGATGCACCTATAGTGAAAAGACTGGTCTCTGACAATTACTTATAGTGTCCAGCGTCTTTAATTAGTTCCCGTAGTATGCTGTAATATTGCTTATTTTGATTATAGTCATTTTGAATAAAAATGATGACATTTTCATTGCATGTAGAAATTAAAAAGTGAAGAAAAAAAAAATCGTCATTATGGCATTTATATGAAATTTAAAGACAGTGTCACTCTACTCAAGTGTGTTGGTTTGGTCTCTTTTGACGTCCGTTTGTCCTTTGTACATGGACACAGTGTGCAAAAAATGATACGTTGCGAGGTCGAGTTGATGGAAAGCGGTGGTTATGAAATGCATGCACTTGGAAAGATGTTCTTTAAAGACAGTGTACACTATTGGTAATTACTGAAAATAAATGTCAGCATAAAACCATACTTGGTAACGAGTAATGGGGAGAAGTTGATGGTATAAAACATTGTGAGAAACGGCTCCCTCTGAATTAACGTAGTTTTTGAGAAATAAGTAATTTTCGACGATTTTGATTTCGAGACCTCAAGTTTAGAAATTGAGGTTTCAAAGTCAAGCATCTGAAAGCACACAACTTCGTGTGACAAGGTTTTTTTTTTTTTTTTTTTTTTTTTTTTGCATAGTTATCTTGCAACTCCAACGACCAATCGAGCTCAAATTTTCACAGGTTTGTTATTTATGCATATATTTGACAATTACCAATAGTTTCCAGTGTAAACATGCATAAACATGGCAACAAATTACATGGTTTATATATTCGTCATGGACTAATAGGGTAACACTGCACGCCCTTTGTGGAGTCAAGTTGGGTCATTTTTAAAGTTGATACCACAGAATGGACGACCGTGCTAGTTCGCAAAGTAAAAGGAAAACATCTTAGGCATTTTTGTGTTGGTTGTTATTGTTTACGTACCCTGATGTATTTCATAACAAACTGTTTCAATCGCTTGTCATGGACCAAGTTGCCCGATCCAAAGCAACGCGACTCTAACCTTTTTTGAAAAATGACCCAAAACGGCTTATAATTTGATGTTTTTTTTAGGGATTGCTCTTCTCCATTCCTAGAAGACCATTGAAGTCATACATAAGTCTATTTTATAGCTCTAATAGCCGAATTCAGCCGGTGTGTCCCTTTAAGTATAAACGCTTATTGCCATGATTTGCAATGAGTTCAAAATTATTGCCATGGTTTGCAATGAAAAATGACCCAAAACGGCTTGTAATTTGATGATTGTTTTAGGGATTGCTCTTCTCCATTCCTAGAAGACCATTGAAGTCATACATAAGTCTATTTCATAGCCCTAATAGCCGAATTCAGCCGGTGTGTCCCTTTAAGTATAAACGCTTATTGCCATGATTTGCAATGAGTTCAAAATTATTGCCATGATTTGCAATGAATTCAAAATGACGAGTGTGTGGCAGCGGAGGGTAGCCGGATACGACGTTACTGAAAGGGGTAAGAATTGAACTGTACTACAAGGGCCAGACTTGTTGGTGTGTCACGGATTCAACCATGGATTACCAAAACCTGAACTAAACATGAACTTCATTCTAATTATCCAATCCATTACCTTTGCCCTGTTGTCAGGCTTTTCTAAGGTCACAAAAGAAATATTGACATCCATCCCTGGATAAAAAGTCAGACACTAGACCCCCCCCCCCCCCCATACCCCCTTCGATTTCCGTTTGAATAATTGGATGAGTCAATGCTAACTGTTGTGCACATTTTCCACTGTGAATATAGCGACGTTTTGTACTACGTACATTGTTTCTACGCCCACTCAAACAGCGATACATAAAGAAAAGGAGACTATATAGGGAGACACAACAGGGGGAGGGGGGGGGGGGCACGGGTAGAGGAGGACCATGTGAATAAAAAACTAAGATTAGCAATGATTTATGGGAGAAAACACGACAACGCACTAGTAGTCGGCAAAACAAATAAACAAAAAAGGGATCATTCAGAGTAAGGTATGCACTTTAAACGAGTAGGGGACAATGACACATCTCCTTGGGAACATTAATTAGCCATGTGGCGTAATCATACATTTTATTTTTTGGGGGGAGAGGCGACGGACAATAATTTGGAGGTGGGACTTATAAGTTAATCAACATTATCCATCTCACGTTTCGAACTCAATTTGAGGTGGGGGGGGGGGGGCTATGGTTCCGAGCGGGTCGGGAGCTACCGCACACCTACGTGGTACGGCAATATCGTCTCTCCACATCCATTGTTTTGTTTAGGTTTTAACTTCAAATTCTATACATTAATACACATAATAGCTTGCAAACAATGGCAGCCATTGTGTATTTGAAATGTATTGTTGTTCTACCTGGCTATTTTCAAATGACATTATCAGCGATGGCCCGAGTCAACAATATTTTGTTGAATAGTATACTAACTATTGTGCCAGACCCTCTGATTTTATGAATCGAAGCTCAATGCCCACATAATTATGTACATTCAATTGAATCGCTTTCGTGAACAATGAACATCTGTTTATCATTAGTGTCACGTCGAAACCCCCTAAAACATTAAAAGTGCCATCAAGACGAATGAGGAAATGGGCAAGGGTCTTGTCGAACAAGGCCTCTTTGGTGCTACAGGCCAGGACCAGCTATCCCCAAGGTCTCAGTAACGTCTTGAGTGTACGCCACATAATTTAGATTGTGTTCATATGTCAATTCGGATACTAATTACGCCAGCACCACTTGAAAACAAAGACACAGTGTTCTCACACTTCAAGCGTTAAATCTTGGGGTTGGGAATCACAACAATCGCCTTGTTGTGCTCTCTGAGCGTATGTTTGTGTGTGGAGTAGAAGCGGAGGTCATGGTACATTTAGGTTAAGGGTGGTCGCAGTCATAAAACTGGTTGTGAGTAGAGTGCACACTCCAGTAATAAAATGCACCTATCGAAGTGTTTATTAATACAAGCCATTGGACACTTTCGGAAAACAGTATTGTCAAAAGCCCACACTTCGTGTATCACAACTTACATAATACAACAAAAAATGTGAAAATTTAGGCTCAATCGGTCATCGGAGTCGGGAGAAAATAACGGGAAAACCCACCCTTGTTTCGCCGTGTCATGACATGTGTTTAAAATAACTCCGTAATTCTCGATAACGAGAATTTATAATTATTTAATGCTTTCTCAAAAAGTAAAGCATTTTATGGAATGATATTTCAAGAGAAGTCTTTTACTTGTATTACCTTCTGTAAACCCTACAAGTTATTTGTAAATCTGTAAACTTTTATTTTGTCCTATGTTCCAAAAGTGTAGAATGGCTTTAAGGCATGGCGGAAGGTTAAGGTGAACTGTTAAAAGTCGCACTTTTACCGTATCGAACTGAGGTCGCAACAAATTACGAACCGCGGTGACAAACGTCGAAAATAGTTTGCCGCATTAAAAATTGCGACACGGTAAAACCGTTGCCCAAGATTCATGTGACAAAATGGAAGTGATTGCAGTGCTACACGGCAGTGTCAAACAAACTCACTTTCTACAGTTTCACCATGCATCCGTTGTTTCTTTCATCAATCATTCACTCACCGCAAGATTCGTATGGACAGTTGCCTCATTGTTTCTCACCCTACGTAATGAGTTTGGGTATGACACCAATACTTCACCCAGCAGGGTCGCACGGCGGGCTGTCTTTATCAATCGGTTTTCAGTTACTATTCGTAGAAAAATCTTGGAGTGCTCTTAATCTGATCCGATCTTTTGTGTCGTTTCCATATCTATAAAATGAAAATGAGTGAGAATAGACCCTCCCTTGCACTATTCAAACTGGATTTAAAGCTTTATTATACTTTGGATAAAAAAAATACATCTCCGTCACCAATGATTCCACTGTTAATTTTCACAAAAAATGGGACTATTTCAAACTATTGGTTCAAGGTTAACATTGTATTGTGTATTTTGTTTATTTTTCATTTGCTGTTAATGTTACGTATTTTCAGCGTATTTGTAATTATGAGGAGTGGTCTTAAGTGTGAAAAAAAATGCCTCTGCGGAAAAAAAAAAACTGCGGAAAAAAAAAAGAAAATATGCGAAGAAATGTTGCTTGTCAGCCATGACGGATAAGCATGCTTTTCACTGTTGTAGACACATTGAATGATAATGGAGCAGAGGGTTTAAAATCTCGATACATTGTATTATGTGAAAACTAATTATCCAACTCATTTATATCAAATAAAACACCACTCGAAGTTTTTCGCTGACATGCACTCAATTTCAATGTTCGAACTTTCAGAAAATTAGTTTGGAAGTGTACTTAACACCCCCATGGTTACCATGTAGACTTTTCAATTGGAACGTCAAAACCCATGTTGTTGGCAACTTGTAAAACGGGGCAACCATGACATACAAACAAAACCAGAAAGCTACTTTGTAATAAAACACAGAAAATCATTCAATGTCATTATTTAGCAAGCATCACATTATTTCCCAACAACCCGCTCAAACTATGGAGCAAATTAGCTCACCTCCATGCTCAAACCATGGAGAAAATACCACGAGTCAGTGATTGCATTCAGGGTCGACTTATAACATCTATATGCACAACTATACACTTCGACCACTGTAGTAACTTCAATTACTGACATTGGGTGCGTTCGTTTAGCTCCCCTGGGTCGACCCCAGTGTGTGGCAGGTTTTTTTTCCAGGACGAACGTGGGTAAATATCTGCACACGTTCGTCCTGGGAAAAAAATGCCACACGACGGGGTCGACCCGGGGAAGCTAAACGAACGCACCCTTTAACTCACTGGATTAGGTTAACGAACCATGTGTACACGACTTTAATAAACAACAAGATGGATGCCAACACAACTACAAAACACCCTTTCTACAACCAGTCAGTAGGGGGCGCTAACACAATAATCTAACAGGTTATCACACCTCTCAGCCTCCAGAAAGATAGGAATTAAACTTCAGGGGATTAATCATTCGTTAATATAGGTTCAATTTTGTTATGGTTGGTTAACAGTTTGCATCAGCTAATTTTACTTTCTCAGAAAAATCAAGGCTACAAACGAAAACACTTCAAAATAACAAGCAATTTGCAATTAATACAATTTTATTGAAAGTTGGCTTACATTCGTGCGTAATTGGCTATACAAGTACATGCTTGGTATCCTAATTCGTATTGAAAAGCTTTGGTAAACTTTTTGCATTTTCATTTGGTACATGCAATATTCACCAGAGAGACAGACAGGAATGAACCTACCTTGTGTTTTATTTAAAATTTGACCCGAAACCACATAAAAATGCTATACCTATACCATATTACTGTGATCCCCATTCAATTATAATAGCTGTTACATTAACAAAATTCACTTTTTGAAGCAAATTTGATGACAAAGCTGGACCCAACCTGATGGAAAGTGCTGAACTCCCTTGTAATTTGTTATATTTAAAAACAAATTGTGTACAGTCGCTCGTCGTAACCCTTGTAATTCCCCCCCCCCCCCAATTTTGAACCCGTGGCATTTTCTTTGATGAAAAGTGCTTAACTTATACAATTGTTTGTATTTATTTCTATCACTTTTTGACAAACATTTCATGACAAATGCTCGACTTAACCCCTGTGAGTTTGTTCTTTACCTTAAACAAATTCGATGAAAACTGCTAGAATTAGTCGCCTTGGTTTTTGTCTTACTGTTGACAAAAAAATCATGAAAAGTGTTGTACTTCCCTCTTTTCAAATTGTTGACCAAGGTTTGATAACAATATTTGAGTTTAATAACAGTCTCCTGACGAAGACTAGAGCAAGCTATAGTCGAAACGTTGAGACCAATTCAGAACTGACTCCGCGGCAGTACAGTTAATTACGATCCTATTAAGCTAAAGTAGTAGTTCAAGTCTATTTTCTATACCATCCGCCCTGGTAGTTATTGTTGAAAGCAGGACTTTTTATTTTATTTTTTTTTATTTTTTGAACTGCGAAGTCTCCCGAACCCCCGATTGTCTACTCCGCGGCAAGACAGTTCTCCAAGAACAAACTCTACCTGGTAATTGATACTTCACCATGCAATGCCTCAAATCTTATATACCTGACTTGGTTCTTACCTTTATTTCTCGACCCAAATAATGATAGAGTGCCAACCCTTGTGATTTTCAAAACTTGGAACAGCATAGTGTACAATAATAATAATATTCCGTTATCTGCATTTTTTTAAAGGCAGTGGACACTATTGGTAAGTACTCAACATAATATTATCACCATAAAACATTTCCTGGTTACGATAGATAGGGTATATAGTTGAGTAATTAATCTGAAGTGACATAGTTTCCGAGAAAGAAATAATTTTTCCACGAATTTGATTTGGAGACCTCAGGTTTATAGTTTGAGGTCCCGAAATCAAGCATCTGAAAGCACACAACTTCGTGTGACCATGGTGCGACAATAGTGTTTTTTTCTTTCATTAATATCTCGCAACTTCGAAAACCGATTAAGCTCAAATTTTCACAGGTTTGTTATTGTATGCATTATGTTGAACAAGAACAACTGTAAAGCCTAGTCATTTATAATTACTGACAATGTCCAGTGTATAAACCGTCAAGCAAAATAGACTACATCAGCATAGAGTAAACAAGAAATTATCTAAATTCTTATCCACGCTCAATCGTATCAAAGCAGTCAAAATATTGTAGAAAGGAAGTTATATAATTCCTTATCAACGCTTAATGATAGGTATCTCAGCAAACCAAACAAAACAAAAAGAACTAGAAATGGCTCCCTTCTCATGTGTAAATGATCATAAACATGTGTAATACTCTCGTTTAAGAGAGTGCAATACCATCTTAGTCTGGATCCTTTAAGTAGAGGACTCAACTAAGTATTTGATTAAGTCGGGCATCCACTCCCATAAACCAGCTGTCTTTTCAACTGATCTAGTTTGCGCTTGAGGTTCCTCCATCTATTTTTGGTGAGATCTCTACCGCCGCCCTCTATTGGCCACTCGTAGAAGGACATCTTCTCATCAATGAGGTACTTGTAGCTGTGGATCAAAAAGTAGAAAGAGCAATAACTAATTATCATCAACATTAAATTGTGTTGCTGATCCAATAAAACCTGGAAAAATTGTAGTTTAACCCTCCTACTGTCTACCCTTTAAACAACATCCACAATGGTTTTGGTATATAAGCTTGCCGCAAGCTTTCAGAGAGCTTGTCACAAGCGGGGTTCAAATTTAATATGCAAGTCAGGGCAAGCTTGCGGCAGGTTCTATGTGAGCTTGCGTCAACTTGTTTTCATGGTCGTTGACAAGCTTGTGCCATCAAGCTTGCATCAAGCTTTCTTAAACTTCTGCTAAGGCAAGCCTGCAATGTGATATCATATAATAAAATACAGTTTACTGTCAACGATACCATTTGCCCACTCAGTGTCGTAAACTGTGATTATGATAGCGTGTGCCAGCGTACAAGATAATCATGCAGTTATTGCATCCACACAATACACAGCCAACCAAGCGTTACTGCTACTGAAGATACGTCACTGTATAACAAAACGTGCCATTAAGAAAGGCAACTAACTATTACTGGTTTGTCACTTTGGTGGGAGATACATATCATGGGGAAGGTGGTTCATGTAAAAGAACCCTGAACAGTTATATAGGAGGGGATACCCCGGTGTTACTGGTCCACATATTATTACAAGCGCCCTTGATTACAAGTTTCCTGAGGCTTGCGAGCTAAAGTGATTAACGTTCGATTAAGAGCAGTCTTTGGTTTCGAAAACACATACATAATAATTACTTAAGAAATACTTTAAAAGGGAAAATTAAGCGTAATTTGTAAACACAAATAATTTTATTTAAAGGATCTATGTTTTTTTGGTAGGACAAAACACACAATGTCCACAGATTTAAATTAAACTTACACAGTTTGAAGAAAATGATGGTAGAAAGCTTCCCTGAGTATTAAAAACTTGCTGAGGTGCTGTAGTCTTTGAGAAATGAGTAAAACAATTTTCGTCTCGGTGATCATGAGACGACAATTATCGTGTAAAAACGTATTTTCATGACATTGTTTTACTCATTTCTCAAAAACTACAGCACCTCAGCAACTAATATTTTACGGTACGCTTTCTACTAACATTATCTTGAAACGGTGTAAGTTTAATGTAAATGAGTTTTGTGTTTCAAAAAGTACAAAGATCCTTTTAACGAACACCAACAATTTTGGTTTTAAATTTGTTTTCAAAAGACTTTTGCCGGAGAAAGTAAAATGCAGTTCTACCCAATAATTATGATCAGTCTAAACTCTGGAAGCTGATAAACTTGTGTTGTCTTGTTCACGACCGAAGACAGTAGTTCCTAGCTTGGAGCAACCTGTATTATTTTGTATCTGTCCACCAGTACTTTTCAAAATTATGTTGTGATTTTTTACACCCTGCTTTGATCTATATGAATTTTTAATTTTTTAATGTTTTTCTTTCAACAATGTGTACCTGTGTTTACCTTAAATATTGTTAAGTCTCACTGGTAGTTTGCTGATTAATTATTCCGTGTTTCGTTTGTTTGTAATTCTTGCTTATTTCCAATTGCGCACAATACAAACTATGGTTAAACCTTTAAGATACTCGCAAAGAAAATGTTTTGTTTTGTACCAGTGAGTTTCAACGAATCGGTTGCTATACTGTACATTCGTTGTAATGTTTTTGTTCTTCTTTTATGGGTAACAAATGTATATATCTTTAGCATAATGTACTAATAAAATTACCTGGCCATTCCCATGTCGTTTTTGAATGGTATTCCACCCGTACCGATTACCAGGTAGCGTCTATTCCTTAGCTGTGGCTCGTCACAACTCAAACTCTTCAAGAAAGTTCGATTCTGATTTACAGCCACAAGATCTAGACCTTTGGGATGAAAATATAGACAGGAAAATTACATCATATTCTGTGTTTATATGCACTTAAATAGCCAAATGGTATTGCATAATGCATTACCGTCAAGTGCTTTGTTAAAGTGTCTTGACTGGGATTCGAACCCACTCTCTGATGCAGAGAACACCAGAAGATGTGTCCGGCGAAGTAGTCCGGCCATGACACGCCATATAGATATAAACAATACTTCGTTGCATTAGCAGCTTCATGAATAGGGACATGTGAGGTCAGTGCACTCTCGAAATGTAAAGTAGTGACAAACTCGTTACATTTCGAGCTGTCCCTCATATGGCTCTTCCAAAAGAGTGGTGTTTTTTCACTCTTTTAGAGGAGTTTCACTCCAGGTAAGAGTGAAAAAAACACTCAAAAAGATGCAAACTCTAATATAACAGAGTTGGAAGACCACCTGAAAAAGAGTTGCCCTTCATATGGCTTTTGAAAGAGTGCTTTTTCACTCTTTTACGTTAAGAGAGCAAGAGAGGAAGGGTGGGGTTATTAGCGAGGGGGTAACAGCTTTGGCAGGCAAGCTTACCTGGTTTAACAGGCATCACTATGGTCATGCTGATGGACTGGAAAGACCCTCTTCTTTTAGCTGACACAACTTTTGCTTCAAAGGCTGTGTTATATAAGCATCGAATACAAGTAATGCATTAATGACATATTGGTATCCCTAACACTGATGCGCGATGGTCTAATGGTATGTATAGTTCGTTTAAAACAGTTAACACTTGTCATTAAAAATACATTGGAACCCATTTCAAAAGAGTATTTTCTGTTAATTAATTTTGATGTTTCTTTTCATTTAAGAAAGTTCCAAAAGGTTTCCTTGCTGCTCGACCATTCGTGTTGATGTTTCATGTCGTTTGAGCCCATTTTACAAGGCGGTAAACCTTGCTGCTGGTATTTTTTGTGTAATTTACTACAAGGGTCCTTGCTGCCAATTCCTGTTGAAGTTGCATGACATCTTACCCAAATTTACAAAAGGGAAGGCCTTTTTGTCCATTCATTGAAATTTCATGTAATTTAGGGCAAAAGTACAAGAGGTTGCTGGTCAATCTTCTTGAAAGTTGAGACCAGTTATTTGTTGTGACTATTAATTTGTTGTTTAGGAATACTAACCAAAATGGGATGCAGTGGTGCAAGCCTTTAACTTCAAATCCGCAACTTCAACGGCTTTATGGTCTATAATGATACCCAGGGAACATTTGCCTGCAGTTTACAAGGAGGAACATCACAAAAATCATCATATAATAGACTTTCTTTTACGAACACAAAAATCACAACAATGTGGCAATGGAAATAAAAAATGGCGGTGCTCCCTAACACGAAGTAAGGTCACAATAGGTTGGGTGGGTGGGTGGGGGGGGGGGGGGGGGGGGGTACCACATCAAGTAGAACTTCCCTCTTCAATCTCACTTGTGGTTTATTAATTGGTATTTGTTAATACTCTGAATATTAATGGCAACAACAATTGGTTAAAACAGCTTTGGATAATATAGTGCATTTTGAGAATACGGTTACCGCAATGGAAAATTAAAAATTAAAAATTAAAATCACTTTTGGTCCCCCAAAAATGAGAATAATCCGAGAAAAGTACAATTGAACACAATAGCCCGGGAGTTTTATCGTTATTTAATTTGAAATAAATTGTTCCACTGGTTAATTAAACTGTACATAATCACTTATATATATATACACCTATATAAATTATTAAAACAATCGATCTATTTTGACCACACCCTATTCCCTCCTGCCCTTACAAAAATTAATGTGCACAGGAATATGTATGGGGGAATACCTCATCTGTGGTACTACTCCATAAAATGACCACACAAATTCCCTCACAACTTACCGCACGGTTTGCCACATGAATAGTCATGTGGTGTGCCTGTGTTTTGGGGGACTATATCACTGGACAGTTACCACACAGTTACCATGGTAATACCACGTGCCAGTAACAACATGATCACCTCACACAAGTTACCGTCACACAATTCACAACACGCCATTTACCACACGATTACCACACGCCGCCAGTTACCAAATGATTACCACACGCCAGTTACCTCATGATTACCACACGCCAGTTACCACTGGAATATCACACGCCAGTTACCATATGACTACCACAAGCCAGTTACCGCCGGAATATCACGTGCAAGTTACCATATGATTACCACACGCCAGTTGCCACTGGAATATCACACGCCAGTTACCATATGACTACCACAAGCCAGTTACCGCCGGAATATCACGTGCAAGTTACCATATGATTACCACACACTGGTTACCATATAAACACACACAAGTTACTACATGATTACCACATGCAAAATACCAAACTTCAGTTACCACACATCAGTTACCACATGCCAGTTACCACAGGAAAACCACACGCCAGCTACAACATAAATATCAGGCCCTGATAAATATTAGGCCTTATTGCTGATGACGCCACATACCTGCTGCACAGGAACACGTGTTTCCGACACACAATGTACTCAACTGAGCCCCACCTTCGTCAGGATGGATGAATTTACTGCATTCAACGGCTGTGTTAAAGACAAAGTAATGTTTATATTATTATTCATGTTTTAGTTTTACCCTTACACCGATATTGTGTTAGCACTGTTTACCCAGAATTTTCCCGAGCTCTGTGGAAAATAAGAAAACAGTCGCATATTTAATACTTGAACACTCGGGATTCGAACCCACGCTCGTTGCAATTCTAGAGCGTTTCATACCAACTAGAGACAACCGTGATTGCCCGGTAGCTAGAGCCAGTTTCAACATATCATGTTTACTACACGTTGTATGCAAATAATGAACCAGGGTAATTTGTATATGTAGAGTGCGTATTAAGTTATAATTTAGACAAATTGTGGTCATGAACGGGCGGTTAAGCCCATCAAATTAAAGTAACGGGATGTGGGTTCGAGTCCCGAGTCATAACATTTGTGTCCTTGTTCTCTTCACCTAGAGGTTGATCTCCAGTTTTAAAAGCCTCCAAAGCGCAAAGGCATGGAAGGGTTTTATCTCCTCGGGGATCTGGGGACGTAAGGTTGATTTGCATGAGCTAAGCTCTTTTTGAAAATCGGCCCACAGGGTTATAAAACAGTTCGTTATTATTATTATACTTACTAGGGTTATAGTAATCAAACACCTTCACTAACACAGGCTGAAGTTTGCCGACCTTGAGTTTCCGTTCGGCTTTGAAGGTGATCTCGTCAACTCGGTCTCTTCTGATCTAAGAAGGAAACATCAATATTCGTATTACACAATCAGCCCAGCAAACACGTAACGTCATCGTAACGTTACTGTGAAGTTGTATTTTGGTAATGTTGCTTCCCAACTAAAACACAACTAACCGACAACGTTGCCAAAAGGTTGCAGTTTGGTCTTGTTACACAATGACATAAATACAACGTTATAAAAACGTTATGTTTTAACATCGTATAAAAACGTCCTGTGAATATTGTTATGCAACGTTGTCAGAAGGTTTTGGTTTCGTCACGTTACTCCATAACTTAGATACAACTTTTGTCTAACGTTTTTTAAACGTCATATACAAACGTTATGTGAATGTTCTGTGCAAAACGTTATCTGAGAGTTGTGGCTTTGTGTTTTCACAACGTCTTAATAAAGTCACTTTAGCTTTGTTTGGCAACGTTGCTTGAATGTTGTACCTTCGTCAGGTTATTTGGCAACGTACAACTAACTTTGCAACGACGTAGTTTTCATCGTCTGATAATGGGACGTTGTGGAAACTTGTTTTAACAAAGTTACCGAACAGTGTTTTGACAGTTCACTGGCATGTGTCGCACGACGTGTATCCTCGGGGCACGTGGGCAACGTACAGATATAACGTTGTATCAACGTTGTACCACGAGGCAGATGACCGCGGTCATGCAGAAATCCTCTACAAAACGTTTTCAATAAAAAATAATATTTTTTTATTGTAATATTATTTTATGGTAATATTTTATAAATAAAAAAAATAAAGACACTCATAAAGGTGTTAGTAAAGAACAAAAAGATTAATAATAAAAAACTTCATACAATTATTAAAAAAGTAAATTCTCATATAAAGTACGAGGCTACAATCCGCGCGGAGGATTGTGGGGGATTGTTCAAATGTTATATGCTGCACTTCCGCCGTTCAACCGTCGTATTCTTCTCCTAGCCTGTACGTTACGCCGACCAAATTTACATCGGTTGTTAAGTTGTCATCTTCTCGACAATGGTAAGTATTCTACATACAAAAACTCACTTTATCTTGTTGTGTTTTCCGTAAAAAAACAAGTATTTTCTTTGGTTATCACGATTGTCTATATACATGTATGTCATCATTCATGTACGTCGTGTGTACATCTCCAGACAACAATACAATGAGACATAGATTTTACACATACAATGGCCGAGGTAGCTAGAATACGGCCAACCAATCTTCGTGTTTAGTCTTCCTCCGTGCTCTTTGACACCAGTTTACTCTGTATCCTTTGTCCCAGAGTAGAATAATTGTGAACCACAGATTTTTGAGGAAAATTGACTGCTTTTCGACGCCATGATGTTTAATTTAATATATTATTATGCTTACTTATGAGGGCACCAATTTGTGTGTGTTACTGTTATTGTGCTTTCCACAAATCAGCTACGGTAAAAGGAAAAGTATTTCATCAATTTATATATAAATTATAATTAATATTGTTGAAGGAGTAATTAAGGGATAACTGAAAGGAACCAACATTTGTATTTTTTTTCAGAAAGCATATATGGAATAGTGAAGCATGATTGATGCTTTTTTAATGTTGATTGATTTACCATTTTTAATGAAACGGCAGCATTTAAAAAAAGGTTTGTTGATCAATTACAGTTAATTTTGTTAGCTGAGACAAACAATATGTGGGTACTGGGTAGAAGGAATGGAAATGCTTAGTTTTACCATTTCGAATGACCACCCCAATTACTTTATGTTTTTCTTAAAAATGTTTTTATTTTACTTTTAGGAGCTTGCTGAAAAAGTTAGAGAAGGCCATCTCATCTTCTTGACACCTAAAAATTTCCCCACAACAAAAGTTGGGCCCAAGTACAGGTGAGTGAATTACATGTGCATGATGTAGCTTTGTATGTGAAATACTCTCAATGAAAATGTTGGCAACGCCTATTATATTGTAAAAAAAACTAGATAGCTTGAAGACAAAAGGTATTCACTATCCTATACAAAGATTAATGGAACATGTTTTCAGTCCATAGACATTTTGATAATGTGCAAGTACATACGGACAGTTATGTTTCACGATGTATACATTAGAAAATAACAATGTCAAACTAGTTCTTGTTGACCCGACATGGATGAACCGATATACATGTGTACATTGATAAAGGAAATGCATGTACACATTTTGTGGGAAAGGTCAAAATGACTCAATTTTCTCTTTGTTTCACATTTTCTTTTACATTTAGGAACCTTGTTGAGGAATACCTACCTTTTCGGATGTGGTGACCCTTGGTGATTCTGACTAATCCATCGACAATTTTGCCGTGTACCGCTTGCTGCCTGCTATCCTTTTTTCCCCAAACCCTTTTTAACATTTTATCTCAAAGCTGAGCTTTTGTTACTGATTTAAAAACGTAGATGCACTAAATGAAGAAATTTAAACAAGAACAGTATTTAACATTATTCAATATGTTCAAAAAAGTTCTAAATTCAACATTCCTCCTCAACAACTTTGCCATTCACACTGGATTTTGCTCCATCCAAATGTAAAAAAAACAAAACAATTTGTGTGGGTATTCATTAAAATGGCACTGTATTTTTACTTATGAAATCTGAAGACAATTGGAACTATGTTTAAAGTTAACTTTAAAAACGTTTGTTTTCAAAGGGTTGTTATACATTTGGCAATAAAATTACCTGGTAAGAAACATTTTGAGAAACAGTTCACTTTGAAGTAATGTGGTTTTGGAAAAACATTTTGAAGCTGATGAGTGTTTCTGCCAGAAACGCTTCTCAGATTGGGTGTTCAAATTGCAGACAATATATTCTTCCCACATGAATTTTCACAGGTTAGTTTTATGGTACGATGTATCTACAACTAGATTTGAACAAGCAGTGAGTTTCAGTTACAATGGTATGGAACCTACTGTATGTGTATATAATATAATAATTATATACATGTAGATAAATACAATAAAACTAACCCTCTGTGAATATTTCACTTCAAAAGATGTTTGTGTTTTGGAGATTTCACCGGGAAAAGACAGGACGATTATTTCCACACAGGAAGAATATTTCTTAGATCTAAATTTTGGGGAATAAAAAGTGATATATTTTTTCTATAACCGGAGAACTTCGAAGTTAAACGTTTCTCAAAATGCATTACATTACCTACAGCTGCTGAACTTCTGACAATACAGTTGTTTTTTATTGCCTTGAATTTGTAGAGTCATTGCCAAACGTATACAGACCATTTAACTGTAAATCTCCAACTTTGCCATTTTTATTATACAACGCATTTTGAGTTATATTTAACCATGCATTAAAAAGTTTTGCTGTCTTTTCTATGAAATGATTTGTATGCAATTAAAGATGTTAAGAGAGCCAAAAGCACTTTTGGTATGCATGTGTCTTGATTTTTTGTGATAAATTTACATTTATTTAAAGCATTTAATAACGTTTTTATAACGTTGGGTTTTTCCTGTTGATGACGTTATATAAATACGTCACAATCACGTTCAGAAATAACTTTATCAAAACGTGAAGATTTAACGTTTTCACAACGTTATTATATTACGTCATGACCCGACGTTATCTAGACGTTGACAAAACTCCACACTTATCCGTCCGTACAACGTTAAATAAAAACGTTCTCCCAACATTCAAATAACGTCGTAGCAACGTTCAGGGCACGTTATTATGTTTGCTGGGAGGAATGGCTTCATAACGTATTTTTTTCCACACGACAAGGGGTTTTCACCCCATCACAGCCTCCCAAGCTGTAAACCACAGGGTCATGTTAAGGGTACTCAAGGTAGTGGATCCTCCTCTTATTACTCAAGGTTGATCAACAGGGAGAAGCTCCGGTTTTAATCCAGTACGTCATCCTAATGTTGGTTTTAAGTCCCTACTTGGACCTTATTTCATGGCCCTGCTCACCCCCAAACTATGTTCTTACAATCACCATAATCCGCTCACGTACAAGCACCACATTTATTCGCTAGCTGTGTAAAGCCCGGTTAATACTTCATGCGAATGCGAATGCGAAGCGAATTTGACGTGAATTTGACGTCACACCCTCCTTTCGCAGCGATATTCGCAAGGGAGTAGAGCAGAGGGCAACTGCTGCGAGTTGTTCGTTGCGAATTTGTGACGTCAAGATTCGATTCGCATTCGCAGGAAGTATGAACCGGGCTATAGTGTAGAATGCCTATTTAACGCTGAGTACGCACGCACACAATCAATCAAACATTCGCCGCTTACCCGTGAAATACGGTTGGCGTAAAAAGTACACAACTCACTGCTTCCGCAAGCGATGATTCCTTGCTTACAGATAGCAGAGCCATGAAAGTGGGCCCCGATAACATGTTTTCGGTAGTTTCGGTAGAGACCGTGCATTCCCAAATACTCAAACCACGTACAGTGATTTCGTTGCACATCTAAAACTGACAATTGTTATGTAATCTTCTCAACAAAGGTGTCTTCAACTAGGCCTAGGGTTTACGGTTTTTTAAACGTAATTAATTTCTTCACATACTTCATCCAGGTAAAAGACGACTGATAGATCAGTTTCTTCAATAAGATGGATGTTGTCACCGCTGTTGCGTTTGACCTAAAAAAAACAAAAATGTTTTGTTTACATTTGATTGCAGATTACGCAACGAATGTGTTGATTTAAATTGATTTTCTTGATTGACTGAACAAAACAAAACTTGATGTCTTATTGCTAGACCAACAAGCTTACTCGATAGCTAGAGGTATTTTAAATCCTACATTCTCACATTAATCTTTCTAGAATTGATTTCATAGATGACGGAAAATTACAATTATTTATAAGTGATGCAAAATAAATATATGTGACATGAGTGTATAATAATTATTACCTCGTCCAGATCTTCCGCCATAGCTTTATATCCTGTGTATAAACCCACTTCAAGAATTGCCATTCCTGTCGCCTCGCCTTTTATATAACTGCATATTTAGAAGAAACAAAATATCAGCGAAATTTAAACAAGTACGACCCGTGACAAAACTTTGAGAAAAGCAATATTTACCAGTCTGCCAATTACAGATAAGGCTAACTGTTTTGCAAGAAAACGGGATAAATGTGTACACTCGTCTACCTTTGAACTGTGAAACGGAAAGCAACAAATGTCGAGTTCGGCTGCTAATTGCCATGGGACGTCCATGCAGTCTAATGTTTGATGTGTTTAACATGTCATGGTGGCCAGCCGGACTAGTGCTATGGGGTGAAATTCGAGAGACAAAGTGTTCTAATAATTAGGCTCAGCCAGCAGCCGATTTGACGAAACACTATGTATGACTTTCAGTGCACGTCAAGTAAGGTTTACAATCTACAAAAGTGATAACTTGTTGGCAGATTTGTGAAGTTGGGTTACACCACAACTTCGCTGCATACCTCAGGTCAATAGTATACCGGATACGCTGATTGTTCTCATCCACTTCAATGGCTTCTTGGTTGATGTTCAGCACAAAGTCGCAGCTTTGCACATTCGGCTCCGGGATGTTAAAGCTGGACTCAAACTAAGGAAACAAAACAAAACTGGCTGGGCTTATAGTTGTGACCATTTCTTGCAAGATCTGATGGAACTGAGAAACGCACACTTTGAACGGAGTTTGAAAGGTTGTTTTAACCAATACTTGGCTATTATGTTATGGTAGCTGGGGGGGAGGTTATGGTATAATGTTGCTAACGTTTGGGGTAGGGTGATTCTTGTAGCTTGTTTACTATGGGTGGGTTAATGCAATTGCCTCACAAAACATTAAGTCTACACTTACTTTCAACTGACCCATGCCTGTGCCTGCAGATTCAAAAGACACTTGGAACTCCGGTTGATCTTCTGGAACCTAAATAATAACATTAACAATTCCGATGTTAAAGACACTGCCGTCGATTTCACAAAACTCTTCCTAACTTAAGATTAATCTTAGGACTTAGGACGAGTCCCAACCCTGCACTGTAGCATGCATACCATAGATGAATCCTAAGACGAGTCATAACTCTTTGTGAAAACGACCCCTGGGCACCTTTGATTTTGTCAAAGAACAGTTTTCTCACTTTTTATCACTTCTCAATACATTTTGAATGACAGACTTGTGGCGAATGTTTTTTTTTTTTTATCGCCCGGGACGGCTTGCATATTTTGCTAACAGCTGAGCAGCTGACATCCGGACATTCTATTATGTTGCCTTCAGAAGCATGCACAGCGCGGCCAACTCACCAATAACGCCCGCATCACCTGACTAACTCAGGTGAGTCGTGGCCTGAATATCTGACGTCACACTTCGAGGCTCGTGAATAACGCCATAGACCGGCATCCAAAACTGGCGAGTATATTCACATTTTGACCTCAGTCATTTATGGGTGCGTTCGTTTAGCTTCCTGGGGTCGACCCCGTCGTGTGGCGTTTTTTTTCTTTCCAGGACGAACGTGCGCAGATAGTTACCCACGTTCGTCCTGGAATAAAAAACCGCCACACACCGGGGTAGACCCAGGGCAGCTAAACGAACGCAGCCTGATACGCAGTAAAATTATATTGCGGACTTGAGAGCAGTGTACTTTTTGGGCAGCTAGCTCACGCAGGCCCGCCGGAAGGTATTACAAGTGTTGTTTTGTTTGTGTTTTTTTGGGGGGCGGCACCAACAATTTCCAACATTGGGTTGTTTGGATCAGCAGCATGCGCGGATCCAGGAGGGGGCACAACTTTGTAGTCATAATACTTTGTCTTTTGCTCAAATAGGTGATTGCCTCCATGCCCTCTGGTCATTGCATTGGTGCCCTTAAAAATAACACACAACCTCAGGGTTCGTTGCTCAAAAAGGTAGGACCATGAAAGCACCATGTACATAGATTAGTCTGGTTCCTAGACCCCCAAAATATCCGACTGGCACCTGTTGTCCAGGAATCTTTGGTCGTGGAACCCGACTAAACAATGCGATCAAGGCGGATGGTCTACATCACTTACGAATGCGACCAGCGCGAGCGGTTATGTCACAAGTTTCGGGCTAGTCTGTTTTCGAGCGTCTTGACTAAAGTCCACCGGGTACGTCGCATCGATGAGTTGTAGTCAGAAAATGTCACCCGATCCGCACCTGCCTAAAGATTTAACAGGGTCATGGAGCTACTTGAAGCCCGGCGCTGCACAAAGAACTCACCCTAATTTCAGCAAACTGCCTTAGGATTGCATTGTCGGGTTTCAGCAGGAACTCTTTTTCGAACCCCGCCTCCTGACAACTGACTTGACAGTCGATATCGATGACGTTCATGTCCGACTTGATTGAATACGCAGACAGTGCCTGCAAGCCTATAACTGTATCCTGCAGATTTGGATTTTAAAACATGACAAAAGGAAACATTTTTGGGGTAAGACACGTGACAGCGAATCGAACCAAAGGTGACAACTACTCTCTTCTCCAAATATGTTGGCCGAGGAGCCTTTGGTTATAGTAGCCCCCGCCCCTGGAATGAACTTCCCTAAAACATCACGGCATCTACCTCACAGCTGCTATACACTCAAGAAACTTCTCCAAACTGAACTGTATTGATTCTTGCAGTAGAAATTCCATCTCACAAGAGCCTCGATCTTGCTACGAGGATTTGTGAACTATCCTATTGTCATTGTTATTATTAATAAACAAGTACGCTTGATTACACTGTTTGACATAAGATGGCGGCCTATGATGGGGGTCTTTGTACAACCATACTGGACACTTATTGAAAATATGTTTACAATGTTGGTGTAAAGCATTTTTTTATCGACAAAATGGGGGCGAGATGTAGGTTTTGGTTTTATCAGCAAACATTCTGTTCATATTATAAGTTAGTCTTGGCCCACAAGACTATGGTGCTTGATATTGGATAGTGTATTGCGCGCAGTTGTAAATGGCCAAAGCGCGCCCGCCACGGTATGATTTTGTTTACTGGACGGCTTGTAATCTATACTATACCGGCAAGCTACCATAGTCTTGGACTTCTTGCAGCGCTGGGTTAATTTTGTCATTGTTTTCTGCTTCAGCTTTCCGACGGAACCGATCAACCAATCAGCATGCGATCTAGTAATAAATTAGCATAATGTGTTTTGTGGTGACCAGGGTCATTCATGTTATGATTACACGGCACTGGCAGCTCCGTATTTGTCGTGGAGGAAGAATCGTAATAAATAATTATAGGAATAATGTTCACGATTATGAATGCTAAAGATGAAAAAGTAAGCCGAAGCTGTATTGATCTGCTATCTAGATGGCAATTAATTAACGACTTTGTCAAAATATACCAGCTATGTGCCCTCTCTGCTGACGGTCTGTGTTGCGATTACCTCCGTCAGTTCTTCGTGTGCCTCAGCACATGCTGCATGCAGGCAGTTCGGACCATGCACTGAGTGAATAAACTAGAGCATGGTATACAACCATACAACCAACGTTTGCAACTGCAAGTCATGGATCCCAAGTCAATGTGTATCTGTCAGTGTCACAAAGTGGTGAGTGAGGAGAATCTTGTTTATATTGATCGAATCTGTACATAAAACCTTAAGTCATAATTAAAGTGGGCATTGTTTGTGCCACCCAATTTGCTCTGAACAAACCTTACTTCAAAACTTGTTGTTATGTTCATGTAGGCCTCCTTCTTCGATCCTGCTAGTTCTATTTCATCATGTGAAGCAACATTTTCTCGTGTCACACTTCTGGAAGGGCAGCTCGTAAAAATATTGCCACACCAAAATCCACTTCGCATTCGCATTCGAAGGAAGTATGAGCCTACTCCTACATAACTACATGAGGTTTGTTTTGGTATTGGAACGATGAACGAACATAGTTCATCCATGGAGCTCCATGGTTCATCATAGAAGTATGAGCTAAGCTTTATGTGAGGTTGGATTTGTCTGACTTGAGTCACCAACACTTCAATGCACAAATTCGTGACTAGTGTGTTGAAGTCGCAACTATTTGAGGCACGAATTGTTGAGTAGCAAGTTTCAGTAGTCGCATATTGAATATGCATTACACAACCTTGACAACGGCCCGATTTACATACTACGGCAACGCCCACAGCGCACGCAGCGCTGCAAGATGTCCAAGACTATGGTTGCTTGCCAGTAGAGTCTAGATTACAAGCAGTCCAGTAAACTAAATCATACCGTGGCGGGCGCGCTTTGACCATTTACATGTACAACCGCGCGCAGTACACTATCCAATATCAAGCACCATAATCTTGGGCCAAGACTATTAGTGAGATGATTTGAAACAATACTGGGCTTGCATTGGCACCTTTGTTGAAGTCCATTAGTAAGTCAGTGTGTTCATTGTTACCTGAGTAGACACGAATCCACCTTGATAGTTTTCCTGGTTTGTTAGCCATCTAACGATGTCATGGCTGTATGACAAGTCATCCACCTCAAGAAAGGCCAGCAGTGCATAGCTTGTTGTCTCCACCTCGATTGCTTTGGGTTCGCTGCTGAAAAAGTATGGTTTTGGACCAGCGCCATATGACAAGACGTCCAATGCCCAATAGCGATGTTTTGATTCTAAATACACAAAGACAAAATCAATCATAATGCGATGTTCTCTCAACGTGTCATCCATGACTGATTGGTCTAGTGTACTGAATTCAAGTTCTGATGGCCGAATCAATTGTGGGTTCAAATCCCGGTCACGTTGCTTCTCATCACTGTATGAATCTTACACACTACACACTGATAAAGCTTCCAAATTATAGACACTACCTAATATAGTGCCACAACTATGTAAAATTGATGAAATAGTCTGCTTCTGCTTAGCAATAATTGAATGTGCTTACAGTATTGATGTCAAATATTGATGTACGTTTATAACATTTAATGTCAACTTCTTTGCTCCATGGTTGGAACGAACTCTTAGTCACAACTAAACTCTTGCAACTGATTACAACAACTCCACAGCGCGTGTGCAAAGCTTAAAGTGGCACGCGGCTTAAAGCGACTACACTACACTTTTTATTTATTTTTTCATGAAATTATAGGCCGAATATTGTTTAAAGAATAAAAAAAACTTAAAATTAAATGTTTTTTTTCTACACAAAATATGTGAGGTTGCGGCACAAAGATTAATAGCAATATTGACAAGCCAAACATGGGGGTGTGCTTTTTCGAGTTGGATTTCAAGTGTCCACATGATTACAGAAGTTTGACAACTTCAAATTTACCCTCTTCATACGTAGCAATGTCTTTGAGCATCGTGAGAGCCTCTTCGGTTAGGTCGCTTTTGGCCAGAGCGAGGGCATATGCAGTGATGGCGATGTCGAAAGGTTTGGTCAATTGTGGCAGTTGACCCTCTAAGAAGGCTGTAGCAAGGGCAACAGAGTTGCTGGTATCCTAGTCACCGTAAACCGTAAAAGACAAAGAGATATTTCATATGTTGACTATATGACATCATCAGTGGAAACATTTTCCCTGGCTACACGGCAGCTAACGGTTGAATGGCTTCTGACCGGCAACCCTGAACAAAGATATATGGACTATTACTAGGGAGACCGCGAGCTTAGAGCTTGGAGCTCAGTTTATGGAGTGCAGGTACGTTAACCACGGGGTCACCGTTCAAGTCCTGCTCCAGCCTATCGTTCTTTGTTAAAACTCAAATTGTTTAGTTTCTACCCAGTCAGTTTCCCTTGTGGTTTATAGCGTGACATTTCCTATTAAAAAGTTACATCCCCTGAAGATGGTCCCCTGGCTGCTGCTTCCCAGATTGGGTGTGATCCCAGGCAACATAATTACATATTGTGTGGCTGGTGACTGGCACCCCAAACAAACATATTGCTTATTAGGGAGTACCATGTTTGAATCGAGGGCGGATCCATGAATGAAAGAGCGCGCCATGCGCCAGGCAGCATGTTTTTCTGCACATGACATTGCCACTGTCGTCGATCGTTTCAATGGGAAAGTTGTTTGTCTCTAAATTGATAAAAAAAAAAAAAAAAAAAAAAAAAAAAAAAAAAAAAGGAATCCTTAAAAAAAAATCGGGAACGAAATTGCCGCCAGGCATGTGCAGGGCCAAAATGTCATGGCTCTGCTTACCGTAAGCAAATAACTTGCCACTACACAGAGCAGTGATATCCCCGCTTACGTCAATAGGGAAGCGTTTTCCAAGGGTTAGCATGGATTCAGTGATGCTTTCTTTGTTCAAACCTTAACCAGAATCGTTTAACAGTAGAGGATTGGTTGAACTATTTACTCACCACTGAAGCACACTCACACCCCAGCAGAGAAATCAGCACAAACGCTGTCATTGAAACACTTCCTTGAACACTGCCCTGAAAGCACGAATCAATTGTTTTATAAATAGCACCACACACCTATGCTATAAAAGGCTTATAAGTACCCTGATCTCAGACAACTGTGTCAAATCTCACTTAAATACGTGCACTAACAATGGCACAAATTATTCTTAAAGAGAACTAGCGATATGGCAATACACTCGATTAGAAGTACATGATTTTGATACGACACAACTTTTTTAGAATCATTTCGCTTTGGAAGTATGTTTAAAAAGGAAAATATGTAAGTTTTCTTCCCCCAATTTTTGTCTTTTACCTATGTTTCTCAGATTGTGTGTTCCAATTGATAAATGAGAATAATAATAACGGAATTAATGCGCACAATTCCACCCTGATGAATGTTCGAGGCGCACTTGTGGGGTTTCTTATCCGGGATCCCCCTTTAAGGTATTTTGGAAGAACCGGGATAAATCACAAACGGAATCGAAATAAAAAGTTGTCTCCCCTTGGTGATCCCCTGGCTGCCGCTTCACAGGTTGGATCGTAATTTGGGTGTGATCCCTGGCTACACGGCAGTGGACAGTTGTATGACTAGTTTCAGTGACTGTAAGAATATGTTACCTTTATAATAATAAAGTATGTAGTTTGTGTAAGCTTCATGTTCCATTAGTTGTGTGCCCACACAATGTTCTCTGCTATCTATCAAGTCTTCTCATACTGATAGTTAAGTAGGGGGGAGATGCAAATAATGTCCCATACCACAACTAGCAGATTTTTCCCTGTTTCCCGAAATAAGTCATTTTTCAGAATTTAGTAAGTTAACTTACGATTGTTTTTGAACGAAACGTGATATTGCAGATTAATTTTTACCCGCACATAAAAAGGTATCCAAAGCCATAAGTTTCGACTAGGAAAAACATGTTTTTCCGCCACTATAAATGTTGGGTAGAACTCTCAGCTGGTAGTTTTTATTCTCACAGTCATGTGTTTCATTTTGTGGAATATACCGGTTGACTAATTGAATTTACGTTGCCAGTGATGGCAAACTATGGATTTGTGTATACTCACAATCATTCTTTTGTTAGACACAAATGAAACCTCTCTAAACGAACCGTCCTCGTTTTGTGTCGTTGTCGTCAGCCATTCCAAAGGTTGACAAGTTATACTATCATCGACGTAAGCAAACTCTCTTGCCTGACAAAAGACTTTGGCCACAAAGGCAGTCAACCTGAAAGTGAGATATAAAAAAAAACACTTGCTCAGAAAGTTATAAGATGTATGAAGAAACTGTTTTTTTTTTTTTTAAACGATTAAACATGACTTTTTGTACCTGAAATATTGTTTCAACGGTATATAAGTGACCGAGAGCAGGATTTGCACCTACAACCTCCGGATCAACACTTATATTTCCAGATTATCTATTTATTTGTGTCAATATCTTTGTTTGACTGTGTAGCAAACGGATCACACCCGGACATGATGCGACCTTGGAGGTAGCAGTTGTCGAGGGAGACCGCTTAAAAGTTTAGTTTGTTGTGGTTACGGGTTCAAGTCCTGCATGCTCTTTAGTCAATATTTCGTTGTTCAACTCAAAATAATTTTACTGTATTTATCTCTATACCAATTTGTTTTAACTAGACAGAAACAGGGAACCTAATATTCGTTTTTTAAGGGATGTGAAATTACTGTACATCAAATTGGGTTTTATTGGTAAAGACAACATTCAAACTAACTTCGTTATACCCAATGCTTACTAGTTTTCATCTACAAGGTTTTAAACTCACCAAGTACTACCCGGACGTGATGGATAAATGGAAAATGACCCTTCATCATGTCGGAATTTCAGCTCATGTATCACTCCTGACAATTACAACGTATAATATGCACATGGTGAGGATGACTTTGCAAATACAAACAGTTGCAATATACATCCTTTAGAAACCCCGCAGACAAATTCAGGACTTCTTTGTTAGTGTACAAGTTTTGTGAAGCAGCCACAATTAGGAATGAAAGTCGGACATTACTCTCGAGAAGGGCAGCTGACCTTGAACACATGGCAAACCTTGAAACAACACACGGAGCCACAGCATGGTGCTCTGTGATTAAGTTGCAAGGTTGTTGTTCCTCAACTAGGTGCCCCATTGACCAAAGGAAAATTGCTGTGCCCATTCGAAGTTTGAATAGGTTGTTGTTAATAGTGCCATCTTTATTTTATTTTCGAATACAGTTATGTTTCGAGCGCAGTTATCTAAATTTTCGAGTGTAGTTATTAACCACATGCAGTTATTTGTATTTTCAATGCAGCTAATTATATTTTCCACATCAGTCAATATTAGTTTAAGGAACTTCACGGAACATACTTTGGGTCGAAAGCCTTAGTACAACATCGAACGCATGCCCGTTTCACAGGGCGTGCAGTTTATGTTCAGTAACATATAGCTTATGCATTTAATTATTTTAGCAAATGCATGCACTGAAAATATAAACAATTGCAAAATAAAATATAATTAACTGCACTCGAAAAAGGGGCTTTCGAAACTAACATAAGGGTGAAAGTAGGAAGAATATGCCAACATAAAAATCGGGTTCCGGGGTGCTCACCATTTTCAATGTACTTCTTAGCAGACTCTTCCAGGTTAGCAGTGTACTGATCACTATACTTGAGATATCTGTAGACGTAGACATTAGGCGCCAGTTTAGTCATGGTCTGCTCACCACACCCACTTGGGATTCGAAGAAGTTTATCTACCCCTCCAAGGACGGTTTCTACAACATTGCCCATGATGTTCCCTATGAAGATAATGATAACGAAACACAACTGAAACATCTGCATAAACTGGTTGTTGGCGGCTTTGCGGTCAATTACCAATAACGCACAAGACCAAAACCTCAAAACAAAACTTTCTTAAAGGGATGCTGCAGTGAATTAAAATAAAACAGTTAATTTTGCTGTCATTTATTTCTGATATATGTATTGAGCATCAATAAAATGTGTTTTGTTTATTCCCGACATATCTGACTTGCGTAATGAGCGAATAAGTCATGCCCCCCCACCTTCTTGTGGATTGTTACCGCCCCTACCATCGACGTCACGTCGGGAATTCAAACATATCGTCGGCAAAAAGAGTCTGGTCCCTAACTACACGCGCCTAGGTATCAGGCCACACAGTGCACACGTCTCTATATGCACACAGTCAGGGGGCCCGACGGCTTGGGTTGCCGACATGACGTCACGTTTATGCAAACGTTTAATCTCTTTAAAACCATTTTTAAAATACTTGCGCATTTAATAAAAAAATAAAAACAATATTTCAGGTACAAAAAGTCATGTTTAATCGTTTAAATAAAAAAAAACTGCAGCCACCCTTTAAAGGCAGTGGACACTATTGGTAATTATCAAAGACTAGCCTTCACAGTTGGTTTATCTCAACATATGCATACAATAACAAACCTGTGAAAACTTGAGCTCAATCGGTCATCGAAGTTGCGAAATAATAATGAAAGAAAAATAACCCTTGTCACACAAAGTCGTGTGCGTTTAGATGGTTGATTTCGAGACCTCAAGTTCTAAATCTAAGGTCTCGAAATCAAATTCGTGGAAAATTACTTCTTTCTCAAAAACTATGGCACTTCAGAGGGAGCCGTTTCTCACAATGTTTTATACCATCAACTTCTCCCCATTTCTCGTCACCAAGAAAGGTTTTATGACAATAATTATTTTAAGTAATTACCAATAGTGTCCACTGCCTTTCAGTTTATTGTCCGCACACTATTCCAGTAATTGTCTTCGCATAATGGCCGAACCATGCTAGAGTTTATAAGCTGTTTCGGTCTCCTCGCCAATTGTGTAACATTAGTTGAAGTCATTTTTGGAAACATTTCTGCAGCCATTTCTTCATTAATGTAAAGCCCAAGTCATTATCTCCACACTAAGACTGGCCAAACTCAATTTAGATATAAACTGTGTGGTAGTCTTAACAAACTTGTTACGTTGGTTGATGACAGTTTTGCCGAAAAAAAAAAAATTGTGGCGATTTATGATCAACACAAATATTTTCACAAGTTTATTTTCACAAGTTTATTGTTTCCAAATTATCCCAGGCATTATCATTGCACTATGGCTGACCTATCTCAAGCTAGAATTGTTGGCCTTCTTATCAAACTTGTGACATTCGGTGATGTCAGTTTGGCCATGGTACGGTCATTATTTTATCATCAGTGTCGCTATACTTGTCTGACCAATTATTGTGCGACCTCATTTTGTAAGGTTTATATTAGGCCTTATCCGAAACCGTAGCCGTGGATGAAGCCTTCAATTTCAGACACGACCTTAATCCCTCACATCATTGCAAGTTCTTCACCTGAAACACTTTCTGACTTCTCTAAACATTTTAAACTTGAAAGTCACTATACTGTAATTCGGTGTATAAAACAATATACTGCTCCCCTACATACAGTGAACTTTAGGACATTTCCCTCAAATACAGACTGAAGAAACTTTTGATGGCAGACACGAATGCAAACATTCATCACTACACTCACAAACACAATCGGAATAAAACAACGTGTGGGATCCCTGTGTCATGCGAATCGCCTTTAAAAGGGTTTCATCATCACAACTAAAGATTGCGGCTGGATGACGTCTATGCGTAAGATTGCTTCAACATTCTACGAGGACGGGACCAGTCTTTGGTACCTCTTCACACCAGCGGCCGGACTACAACCCAAGTCCTAACCAAGTCCTAACATGTCCTAACCAAGTCCTAACATGTCCCAACATATCCTAACATATCCTAACATCTCCTAACCAAATCCTAACCATTTCCTAACAAGTCCTAACCATTTCCTTACCAAGTCCTAACAAATCGGAAGAGGGGCATAAAATGGCATAAGGGGGGGGGGGGATAAAGAAAGGGGTGGAAACTTTGGTCACACGACTTTAACCTGTCAATAAATGATATTTGAGGGCGCTTTTATTTGAACTGCCAAACCGAACGCGAAAACCGTATAATACGTATTTTTTAATGAACTTCGGCCCTAATACATACCCATGACACTGATATGGACTTTATGGGTACCAGGGATGGCATCTCCATTCAGGTTGTATCGTATGACATCGATCTGGCTGTTTTCACCATCTTCACCCCAGAACTCTATAGACACACACATACGAGAAGGTAATGCCTCTGAGTTTCAAACATCTCTTCTGTTAAAGGAACACGTTGGCTTGGATCGGACGAGTTGGTCTATAAAAAGCGTTTGTAACCGTTTGTTATTAAATGCATATGGTTGGATAGATGTTGTAAAAGTAGAATACAATGATCCACACAAATGTGCATCGAAATTGCACGGTTTTCTTTTTACGTCGCGAACTAACACAGTTTGACTCCCCAAAAATGGCCAACCGTGTTAGTCGACGAGGTAAAACAAAAACCCACAGTTTCGAGGCAAAGTTGTGCAGAACATTGTATTCTACTTTTACAACATCTTTCCAACCATATTATGCATTTTATAACAAACGGTTACAAACGCTTTTTACTGACCAACTCGTCCGATCCAAGGCAACAAAACACACTTAACAATGGTTTGAGAAGCCCATCAAAAGTCTGAATGGTAGAAATGGTTTAAGTGAATTTTTTTTCACAGGACCGGCACAATGGGCCGATGATACGTTTTATTGAAACGCACTGTAAAACAGTGCTGCAGTCCAGTAAAACAGTTGGTCCACTGGATCGTAGCACATTATTACTAGAGTATAATTTATTCATGCATAGAAAGTGCCGAGGCTTTTGAGAAAGCTTCCTTAAGTTATCAGAAAACACATCCAGATATATTTAAGTAATTAATCCACGAGTATAATATTGTCACACACACATGCAAACAACCACAGCGCTCAGCAGTAATGTTTTTTTCTTCGTCATTTTTTATTCATGATTAACTGTTTTTGAAGTGTAGGGAAAACATTATAATCCATTTGCGAATGTTTGTCCATAGAAAGATAAAAATGGAAAATTAACATGTCAATTGATAAACATTGAAACTTCCATATTTGTTTTATTAGAGGCAATGTTAGGGCTCAGTGTCCAATTGTAAAAACAACATATAAACAAAACAAAAACAATGTAAGCATACAAACCTGCCAAGCGCCTCCAAGAAATTGCAATAACAGAAACTGATAAAAATTTAGCCAAAAATCCATCAATTTACATTGTTGCAGCTGGTGCCCCATTAATATTAAAAAGTTTTGCCAAGCAATGGAAGTTGCTCTGCTTTACAGCTTTTTTGCAATTGGGTCATGCTATTTTTGCCATTTATATATTTTATGGTACTTACGGTCATGCTGAAAAGACTGGTCTTCTCCCCCTCGACGGTTTTCTGCCAGGGCTCGGGAGTTGACTGGATCCACCATTATTGTCTCAGTGTCTCGCTGTATGTAACCCTCTTGCTGTGTACAGAAATAAGGAAAAATTTACGTTTGCTGAGGCAATGGCAGTGTTAGATGGCCGCAGCCTCTCTTTAATGTAGAAAGCCAAATGTGAGGTTTTTTTAACAACACCCAATTGACATAAACACTCACATTTAATAATTAATATCAATTAAGGTGTGATCCATTTTCTTTCACGGTAAACAAAAACGCCCGCCCCTTTGTATCCCACCTGATGTCTTAAACCAGGTAATCAATTGGGTGCACTTGCCCAGCTTCAAGCTTTCGGCCATTGTTGTCGAGTCCACACGACGGCTCCTCTCCCGTAACCAAACGATAGACACAACCTTAAGCTGGGATACCCCAGAGTCCCGATACTTTAACAATCGCCTATTATACTCCACTTGAAGTATGACCATCAGGGAGATGGCTCAGTGAGCTATAAATCATCCTTCACCAGACCAAGTGAAATGTTTACAAAACTGGACAGTAATCACACCAGGTTGGCTATGCACTCTAAGAAAAAAATACCCAATGTTGCGTAAAATTTTACTCTTTGTGGTGTTCAAGAGGGAACATGGTCGTTTGGAGGGTAAAACGCAACGCAACAGGGGTTGCGTCGTAATTTACTCAATTTCTGTGTAAAACGGCTACCCAACTATGCGTCAAATTTCTTACCCAACTTTGTTGTGTCAAAATGTACCCAACAATCGACTACCCATTTACTCAGTAGTTGAGCACCATAACCCCTAGTGTTAAGTAAAAAAGAAGTAATGCATTTTTGCAGCAAACACGGACACTAAAAAAACATTTAAAAAAAGCCATATACATTGAATTGGACTGGACAGTATAATTTCCGATTAATCTATGGTGATCACAACCTAATAATAACCTTGCATAAAACGACCGGAAAGTTTGTGTACATTCAGGGGGTGAAACACGAACACAAAAGTCTTGCGAGCAGACTACATGTAACAATCTCTTTTTAGAAGCGGTTTTGGCTCTGAAAAGAGCCGGTTGGTTTTGCCAAACCTGTTATTGACGAAATTGTTGAAGCTACTATCCGCGTCTTTCCTGGTGATGCATTTCTCCCGTCAACAGACTGTTGTTCCTCAAACAAACTATCTACCATAAAGCCAAAAATATCTCTTTACAACCGTGGTTAAATGAACATCAGACATCAACGACCTGCAACATCAGAATTACGTCCACCCCATCCATCTTTGATTATGACTTGTGCCATGCGACTTGTACGATACGTCCGTGTGTGTGTAATGTGCACTTTGCATTATGGGTAAAATGGTTTCCAAGAGGAGCAGTTTACCCAATTACGTGCAACATTTTACCACAAAAAGAACATTTTTTAGTACGTCGCAAGGTAAACTTGATCCTGTGGCGAGGAAAATGCGTTTTTGTACACATAAGTTGATTTCACTGGCTAATTTTTTTATGCAACTTAAAAAGGTACAAGTTACCTTCTCGAGGGCACAAGCCAAATCGCCTCGTTGCCCAACATTGCGTAAGAAGGTACTCAACTTTCGTACCCAGCACATTTACTCAGCAAGTTTTTTTACACTTCTTTTTTAGAGTGTGGGAGGGGTGTCGTTTTTTCTCTGGGAAGAAAATGTGCCACGCCCAAAGCAACACTGACTAGAAGTTCTTGAACTGGTTTGTCATTTCCAAGTATTGTAACAGTTGACTTTCTTTCTTCCATACCATTTGGTGGTCCTAATCCATGGCCTATCCCTTCCCTTAGCACTCTGTTTATCAAAGTGTTTTATGTGTTTGTGTGTGCACTGCAAAAACGTTGGTCAAAATGTTGGTCAAAATATACCCAATATTTTTTGCAGTGTGGTGAGCTGATTGGGTGCGAGCAGACTAATCAAATTCCCGAAACTAAAATGAGCAGGTTACCAGTGGCAGATTGTGTAATGTGAAATGTCATTTCTGCTTCTTATTCTTCTTCATCGTGTCCACACACGCCAGAGGCTGTGTTTCAGGCGGAACTGGGCATGGTCGTTGGCAATCGTTGAGCTCAGCTAGCCGTCGATGTCAACAAACTTGTCCTAACTTAGAATTATTCTTAGGACTAGGGGGAGTTAAGTTCCATATTATCCGTATCTGAAAGCTGGGGATAGGGTTAATCCTAGCGTTTCGTGATGTCGACTGCATGTCTCCCTAGAGTAATTAATCCTTGTTCTGTGGCTTGGCTCTGAATCGATTAATCGCGTGACATCATGGACCCAATTGCATGAATCTGCTTACCGTCAATTCATACGCTTACGATCACGATTTCTGCTTACGCACAGGAGCCGAATTTCTGTGCTTGGAGTACGCACGCACACAGCCAACATGTCCAGCTAACCCGTGAAATACGCCAAGTATAATCACGAACATCGCCAATATGTGTTTACGGCAGCAGAGCCACGAAATGAGACCCTGGTCGTTCAGATCTAGAGATCCAATTTTCTTGAGCGGATTTGCCGTGACCAGTTGTCGACTAGAGTCGATTGAGTCTTCTCCAAACAACACAGCTTGAGTGCCAGCACCGGTTGGGAGTTGTTGTATCCACTGTATTAATGTTTAAACATAATTTGTTTGTGCTAATTAATTTGTCAATGCAATTCACTTTATATATTTCATCACAGATTACAAGTAAAAACTGTAAATTGTTGTCCCTGTGTGCACTGAAAAGACTCAAATTTGATACTTATAGACAAAAAATAAAATAAAAAATAAAATAAAAAAATACACTTTAAAAACACAGAATTAATTACAAACATTTAGTAATGGCCCTGTAATCTAATGCATTGAAAGTTACATACTCACGTAAACATTCAGGAACTTTTCGATGGCATCGTTGTGATTGTCTTTGCCCTCCAGGTTGCTGGAAGCGTGCACCTCTATCGGGATTCGCTTTGCCTCCAGGGGAATTATGACAAACTTAACGGCACCAGGTTCGTTGGGGAGTACGTTTATTGTTTTCCCTTCGGACAGTTCGCCTGCTTGAGCTTCGGAACACAAACCTTCTGCTCCTTTTAGGTGGACTGTTACCTGTGCCAGTAAAATAGAAAGTATGTTACTTGTACATAGCCTTGAAAGGCTGTGTAATAGTTTGCTTTTACTTTAAAGCTGAAAATGTGCATAACCACAGCCACACGAATGCGATGCCCGAATGCAATGCAACTCCTGTTCCGGTACCCCGACTGTCTTTAAATAGCACACCACGCTCTCACCCGAAGAAGCACACAAACGCTCGTTTGCACAGTCCCACACACACCGCTTTTCCACACACTGCTATCACCCACAATCCAAGCCCGTGAGTCGTCTGTGCGGCACTGTGCGAGCCCTAAATGTAGCCCGGGCCTAAATGTAGCCCCAAACATGCCCTAATTCCGGGCTACATCTAGGTACATGTTTGGGGCTACATTTAGGTCCGGGCTACATTTAGGTACATGTTTGGGGCAACATTTAGGTCCGGGCTACATTTAGGTACATGTTTGGGGCTACATTTAGGTCCGGGCTACATTTAGGTACATGTTTGGGGCTACATTTAGGTCCGGGCTACATTTAGGTACATGTTTGGGGCTACATTTAGGTCCGGGCTACATTTAGGTACATGTTTGGGGCTACATTTAGGTCAGGGTACATTTAGGTACAGGTTTGGGGCTACATTTAGGTCCGGGCTACATTTAGGTACATGTTTGGGGCTACATTTAGGTCAGGCTACATTTAGGGCTCGGGCTACATTATGGTGCCGCACAGCCGTCAGGCGTGTGTGCACAGGCGCTGTGTGTGAGTGTGATCGTGAGAGTGCGGTGTGCTATTATTTTTATCGTTGTATCGCATTCGGGCGGCTGAGGTTTATCCTTGCTCTATGGTTTTAGCTAGAGTAATTGTCTACACAGCCTCGATCAAGGCTAACTTGTACACGACCTGTAAAATTAATAGATCGTCAGAGGTGCCTTTAAAAATCGTTTCGTTTATGAAAAAAAATAAAAATACTAATAATTAGTAAGACTTGCTTGCAGTTTTCAAATAATATACATAGATGTACACAAATAAAACTGAAGTATGGTAGTCTGGCTAGTAACGTTCAATTTTTTGCTAAGCATAAGTTTTCTGGGCTAAGGAGGCGTGTTTTTGTTTTGCTTACGGGCTTTACAAAATTCGGCCCAGTCCATTATTTTGTTTACACTTACAGGGAGTTCTTCTTCAGCGTAGTTGAACACCGTCACGATAATCTCAATTTGCTCCAACCGTTTGACCGAGTATGGCAAAGCTAAATCTAAGAAGAAGAGCGGTCGGACTCGCAGTTTGGCAGGTTCAGCGACGCACATTAAGTACTGGTTGGATACACCAATGGCTTCCACTACCCAAGTAGTTACACTATCGCGCAGAGATACAGTTTGAAATTTAGAACCGTCTTTCCTATAACGTAAACACAAACAAGCCACAAATTAGAGTTGTGATGTTTATTTTCCGAAACGGTTAACGAGAAGGTTTACGCTAGTGGCAATAATACATCAGTGTCAAAACATTTCGAAGTTAAGGGGTTTTAGAGAGATAATCAGTTTTAACTATAACCCATAATTTAAATATTGTCATAGTATGTCTTTAAGAAGCGTTACTGACGATAACGCCTCTCAGATTGTGTATTCAAATACGGATTCTTCTTCTTTCGACGGACTAATATCGCTCCGTTTTTTTGGCGATACCTCAAAAACGTGGCCACCTTTCGAACTTATTTCTCCCGGGTGAGTTTCCCTGATTCAAATGATTATAACAATCCAACAGTTCCGAAAACTAAAGGTAATCTGATGTCAAGTGTTATAACACCCCTTACAATCTGCCTTGTCATTGGTTTAGAGCGCGTCACATAATAATGTCTTAGATTTACTCGAAACGGCGGCCGTGTGATGGTGCATCGTTTGCCGTGTGACGACTATCACACGGCGAGCAGTACCCAGACGCCTTTTTACCCACCTCGAACACAATCAGTTGTGCATATGCGTATCCGAAACGCGCGTAAGAACGTTACGTGTACAAGGATGATGGAGTGTTATTAAACAAAATATTGACTGCTTTTACTCGTGCTATGGTTAAAACTCCGACCCCCTCGGTGATCCCCGGACCATTCCATTTTCCCTCGGCGGCGCCTTGGAAAAAATAGAACGCTCCGGGGATCACCTCGGAAGTCGTTGTTTTAACCATAGCACATGAAGCATTCACTATTGCTGTATTATACTGAAGTTAGTGTACCAACATGCAATTTTTTGTTAACTTACCCAGTCGTGATGTTGAAGAACATCCAGCTTTCAGGAAAGTCTGATCGTATCATAGCGTTTTGCTCATCGACCAATATATTCAAGGCCTTATCTGCATCACTCCTCCCTTGGTTCGCCGTTGCTTTACTCTTACAGCAGTCATAAAACGCTTCAACCAGGGGGCTGTCCAACGGCAGCCCCTCCCGTCTGGAGAGAAGTTTGGCCCGTCGGAAGCACGGGAAGGTCTTAGGGTCCGTCACATCTCTCAAGCCCATCGTACAGTACGTCCTTCTGTCTCCTTCATAATCATCCACTGCGTTTAAAATTAATAGGGCTTAAACTATTTTTTGTGACGTCACGCTATTGTTGACAGTGTATATTATTTTTACGAATCTACACTTCGTTACTTCGTTGCGCCTTTTCAAAAAAAGAGTAAGTGTTTACTTTGTCTTCATTAGTTTGTTTGACCCTCTACCTTCTATTAACTTCATACTTACAAATACTGCTAGTCTCCTCTTCTGACACCGACCTCTTGGCTCTCTGTACAGCTTGAGGACACTCAATTTCTTGAAACAATAACAATAACAATAACAATAACGATAACGATAACGATAACGATAACGATAACGATAACGATAACGATAACGATATCGATAACGATAACGATAACGATAACGATAACGATAACGATAACGATAACGATAACGATAACGATAACGATAACGATAACGATAACGATAACGATAACGATAACGATAACGATAACGATAACGATAACGATAACGATAACGATAACGATAATAATAATAATAATAATAATAATAATAATAATAATAATAATAATAATAATAATAATAATAATAATAATAATAATAATAATAATAATAATAATAATAATAATAATAATAATAATTATAATAATAATAATAATAATAATAATAACTAGATGTAAGTTGTTCTCATAACAAAAACAAGGTGTTCGGCTTCCGGCCAGCCACAAATAAAAAAATACAAGCATGTTGGACAATAACAAATCGACAAAAACAAGAAGTAACGCCAACTAATTTTAAATGCAAATCTGGTTTAGACAGGTCAAAAGGTCAAGAGAAGGTCACCAACATTTTTTTTTTAAAGTACTTTTCATTTGATGTATTGATTGTCAAAATTAGCTTTGTGATTGGGGAAATATGAACTGATGACTACGATGACTGGAGAAGATTTGAACGATCATCCGATCAGTTGCTTATTTTAATCTGATTGCGAAGGCAATCAGCCTTACTTACAGTGCTCATAGGTTTAAAATTGTGGACAATCATAAAATAGGAACACAGTTACACTAACAAATGTGGTTTTGAAGGTCGCTTTGAGCAGTAAAGTGAAAGTGAATCATTTGATAATCATAAAATAAAGTATCAGTAGTATATATGAAGGAACGCACAACCCGCGGCAGTCCGGCAAGCGACTAGCGCGCATGCGCGCAGCGGTGGTAGGCTGGGTGTGCCGACCCAGGCGGAAGTGGGCTAATGAAATTAGGGCGAGCCACGCAGTGGTAAGGGGTTTGTCCCACGGCAGTGTTCGGGAGGCCCGAAGGGCCGATATGTGGGGTAGGGGGTTAACATGATGCATGGCATTATGTTGAGTGGTGTTTGAAAAACACCTCAGTAGTTGTCTCACGACAGTGTAACTGAGTGCAAACCGTTATTGTTTGTACTCAGTTCGCGGTGCGTTAGTGATTTTTTAAAATCACGAAGCGCCGCATCACAAAACCACGCAGCACAACCGAGACGTGTACTTCTCGGTTGTATTTTCACGAAGTGAAAACAAAGCGGTTGATTCCACGACGTCTGACAACCGTCGTGGAAGAATAAAAAGGGTTGGTCGAGAATTAGAATGTGTTTATGTACATGTGTGTTTGCAGATTCAAATTTATTTATCTCACCCGTTGTCTCTAGTGCTACCCCGTCTGTGTAGCCGGTGTCACCCTTGCATTTGGTGTTATGTATTACTAAGTTAGTCGCTTATTCTGCACTTATTAAATGCTTGAAGTCAACTACTGTGTGATCAAAATGGTGGACGGAGTAGTGTCATGTGTTTGTGTAATTATGGTTAAATTCAACGTGTGTGTGACTAAGATGGTGGACGGTGTAGAGTCATGTGTTTGTGTAATTATGATTAAATTCAACGTCTGTGTGACCAAAATGGTGGACGGAAAAGTGTCATGTGTTTGTGTAATTACGACGGAAGCGGCTGATGTTCACACAGATTTTAATAAATTCGACGGCTGTGTGACAAGGGGACGGAGTAGTGTCATGTGTTTGTTGTTTTTTTTTCACTGATTGATATTTGCTGTAACCTTTTTATGGATTTTGTTATTTGCTGGAACTTTTTAATGGACTGCTGTAACTTTTTAATGGATTGTTGATGTAATTACGCATTTGGTTGTTTTTGTATGGATTAATTTTCATAATAATAAAGCGCAATAATAAGTTCAATAAATTACTATTGTTATAAGGTGGTGGAGTACTTTGTATGACGTCACATCCCATTCCCGAACATGTCTGGACAAGTTCCTTATTCGTCCAACTGACGTCATATCCTGTTTCCGAACACGTCTGGACAAGTTTCTCATACGTGCTCGTATACTCGTTCTGGTTAGTTGATTGGTCGAGGACGTCACACCCCTTTCCCGAACATGTCTGGACAAGTTTCTCATACGTGCTCGTATACTCGTTCTGGTTAGTTGATTGGTCTAGGACGCCACACCCCTTTCCCGAACATGTTTGGACAAGTTTCTTATTCACCCAACTGACGTCACATCCCATCTCCGAACACGTCTGGACAAGTTTCTCATACGTGCTCGTATACCCATTCTGATTAGTTGATTGGTCTATGACGCCACATCCCATTCCCGAACGCGTCTGGACAAGTTTCTCATACGTGCTCGTATACCCATTCTGATTAGTTGATTGGTCTATGACGCCACATCCAATTCCCGAACGCGTCTGGACAAGTTTCTCATACGTGCTCGTATACTCGTTCTGGTTAGTTGATTGGTCTAGGACGCCACAGCCCTTTCCAGAACATGTCTGGACAAGTTTCTTATTCGCCCAACTGACGTCACATCCCATCTCCGAACACGTCTGGACAAGTTTCTCATACGTGCTCGTATACCCATTCTGATTAGTTGATTGGTCTATGACGCCACATCCAATTCCCGAACGCGTCTGGACAAGTTTCTCATACGTGCTCGTATACCCATTCTGATTAGTTGATTGGTCAATGACGTCACATCGCATTCCCGAACGCGTCTGGACAAGTTTCTCATACGTGCCCGTATACTCGTTCTGATTAGTTGATTAGTAAACTGCACCAATAAAGTATCTAAACACTTACAAATGGTCAGATTTATCGGAACCTAAAATAGTATACAAACAAATAATTATTCATTTTTATTCACCGTTAATTTCTGCACATGTTGACACCTATTGTGTTCCGCTACGATGTTGTTTGGTGGTTTTATGGGCACTTGAGTGGCTTAAGGTCGAATTTCAAAAGTTGCAAAAGCCCCTATTCATCCCAATTCCAGAAGGGAACTCTCGTAAGCATCACACACAGACAAAATCAAGACAAAAGACACAAACTCGTTTCGTTTATTTGACCATGAAATTTACTGCCGTATCTTTAACTCTAAAACTGCTGATATCCTGTCCTCAGTTCTTAGTGTGTCCTCCATCACTGTCCTGAACGCCAAGGAGTCGTCTTCTCATACTCCCAATGAGACCTCTGATCTGTCCCTGGTCAATCCCCTGCCATTTCCTGATCAGGATGCGTCGCAATCCCTCGAGAGTGATGTCAGGCTAGATGGACTTGTTCACTTTCTTCTGCGCAGAATTCACCATCGGACGGCCACTCCTTGGCAGGTCGTCCACATTTCCCTGAGTTTGGTAGCGATTCCACCATTTACTGACCGTAGCTTGAATAGGGGCTTTTGCAACTTTTGAAATTCGACCTTAAGCCACTCAAGTGCCCATGAATCCACCAAACAACATCGTAGCGCAACACAAGATGTGTCAAAATGTGTAGAAATTAACGGTGACTCGGAAAGAATAATTATTTTTTGGCACACTATTTCAGGTTCCGATATATCGGACCATTTGTAAGTGTTTTGATACTTTATTGGCGCAGTTTAGATTCGTCTGTGACGTCACATTCAATACAAAAAAAAAGTACCCTGGTTGATTAAGCTTTGTTAAGCAACTATTATTATGTAGATTATATGGTCTGTTAAAGCATTTGTCTAAACAAATGATATGTTTTGAATTTGAACAGTAAAGACGATCACTTTGAAATCCCGTTTCTTTTCATTTTGAGTTCCTTGTCCAACCGTGTTCGGTATTGGGATGTGGTGTCATTGACCAATCAACTAATCGGAACGGGCACACGGACACGTATGGGAAACTTGTCCAGACGCGTTCGGGAATGGGATGTGACGTCACAGACCAATCTACTAATCAACTAATCAGAACGAGTATACGGGCACGTATGAGAAACTTGTCCAGACGCGTTCGGGAATTGGATGTGGCGTCATAGACCAATCAACTAATCAGAATGGGTATACGAGCACGTATGAGAAACTTGTCCAGACGTGTTCGGAGATGGGATGTGACGTCAGTTGGGCGAATAAGAAACTTGTCCAGACATGTTCGGGAAAGGGGTGTGGCGTCCTAGACCAATCAACTAACCAGAACGAGTATACGAGCACGTATGAGAAACTTGTCCAGACGCGTTCGGGAATTGGATGTGGCGTTATAGACCAATCAACTAATCAGAATGGGTATACGAGCACGTATGAGAAACTTGTCCAGACGTGTTCGGAGATGGGATGTGACGTCAGTTGGGTGAATAAGAAACTTGTCCAGACATGTTCGGGAAAGGGTGTGGCGTCCTAGACCAATCAACTAACCAGAACGAGTATACGAGCACGTATGAGAAACTTGTCCAGACGCGTTCGGGAATTGGATGTGGCGTCATAGACCAATCAACTAATCAGAATGGGTATACGAGCACGTATGGGAAACTTGTCCAGACGCGTTCGGGAATGGGATGTGGCGTCATAGACCAATCAACTAATCATAATGGGTATACGAGCACGTATGAGAAACTTGTCCAGACGTGTTCGGAGATGGGATGTGACGTCAGTTGGGTGAATAAGAAACTTGTCCAGACATGTTCGGGAAAGGGGTGTGGCGTCCTAGACCAATCAACTAACCAGAACGAGTATACGAGCACGTATGAGAAACTTGTCCAGACATGTTTGGGAAAGGGGTGTGACGTCCTAGACCAATCAACTAACCAGAACGAGTATACGAGCACGTATGAGAAACTTGTCCAGACGTGTTCGGAAACAGGATATGACGTCAGTTGGACGAATAAGAAACTTGTCTAGACATGTTCGGGAATGGGATGTGACGTCATACAAACTACTCCACCACCTTATAACAATAGTAATTTATTGAACTTATTATTGCGCTTTATTATTATGAAAATTAATCCATACAAAAACAACCAAATGCGTAATTACATCAACAATCCATTAAAAAGTTACAGCAGTCCATTAAAAAGTTCCAGCAAATAACAAAAATCCATAAAAAGGTTACAGCAAATATCAATCAGTGAAAATAACAACAAACACATGACACTACTCCGTCCCCTTGTCACACAGCCGTCGAATTTATTAAAATCTGTGTGAACATCAGCCGCTTCCGTCGTAATTACACAAACACATGACACTTTTCCGTCCACCATTTTGGTCACACAGACGTTGAATTTAATTACACAAACACATGACACTACTCCGTCCACCATCTTAGTCACACAGACGTTGAATTTAACCATAATTACACAAACACATGACACTACTCCGTCCACCATTTTGATCACACAGTAGTTGACTTTAAGCATTTAATAAGTGCAGAATAAGCGACTAACTTAGTAATACATAACACCAAATGCAAGGGTGACACCGGCTACACAGACGGGGTAGCACTAGAGACAACGGGTGAGATAAATAAATTTGAATCTGCAAACACACATATACATAAACACATTCTAATCCTCGACCAACCCTTTTTATTCTTCCACGACGGTTGTCAGACGTCGTGGAATCAACCGCTTTGTTTTCACTTCGTGAAAATACAACCGAGAAGTACACGTCTCGGTTGTGCTGCGTGGTTTTGTGATGCGGCGCTTCGTGATTTTAAAAAATCACTAACGCACCGCGAACTGAGTACAAACAATAACGGTTTGCACTCAGTTACACTGTCGTGAGACAACTACTGAGGTGTTTTTCAAACACCACTCAACATAATGCCATGCATCATGTTAACCCCCTACCCCACATATCGGCCCTTCGGGCCTCCCGAACACTGCCGTGGGACAAACCCCTTACCACTGCGTGGCTCGCCCTAATTTCATTAGCCCACTTCCGCCTGGGTCGGCACACCCAGCCTACCACCGCTGCGCGCATGCGCGCTAGCCGCTTGCCGGACTGCCGCGGGGTGTGCGTTCCTTCATATATACTACTAGTATCACTCAAACTAATGGCAGTTGTTTGTGACATGATAGGCCTAGATAATTATATTTATACAATCTATTTATTGCATAACATAACAATAACAAATAACTTGTGGGTTTACCAATAAGCTTGGCGTATGAACTTTGGCTTATTATAGTGGAGTGCACCCTTCTGGGCGTTCTCAGTTAATAATATTTAATAATTTTAGCAATTTTATAACACTGGGGGTTGTGTCATTGTTATAACAGTGTAGCAAGACAACCAATTGCTTGGGCCTTATACTTTAAGCATTCTGCAAACTAATTGTAAGAGTACTTCGAATGTTTGTATTGTAACATCCATGTCTGACATGTGGAGGTAGAAATTGATTAGTTAATGTTACGTACGTTCCTAAGACATAGAGAACGTTCAAAATGGCTCATGTAATTCGAGAAAACAAACCCTTCAAAATATTAAACTCGGAATAACTTGCATGGTTGTTTTAATAAATAATCAGAAAAAAATGATGATTGTACTAAGTTCAATAAGTTATAGATCGTGTAATACAATACTGCCGTGAGTTCCGCGGGTTTCAAACGCCCTTTGTACAATGGGGGGTGGGGGCGGGGAGGGGTGGCCGGTCGATGTCACGTCTCTGCTTCTCGGTGTTAGATCAAAACATGACCAATGTTCGTCTTTCCGATGATGTATCGATTGTAATAATCCATCATGTAGATCAAACGTTATGATTTTGTATAACTACGAATTTGTATAACTTAAGAATGGATGACGTCATCATGACGTAACTAACACAGTATTCCACTCCTAATGCATATCCAACTATGTGCAAAGTTTCAAGTTCATACGAGTTTGGGAAGTGTGCTTTTGTTCGAGGACAAGAGTTGAAGAGAAGAAGATGAAGAAGTAACTAGACTTAAGTTTTTGTCATAACAAAAACAAGGTGTTCGGCATCCGGGAGTACAACAATACAAGCCGACTGGACAATACAAAGCAATAATTCCAAGAAGTAACGCCTAATCAAAGCATTTTACATGCACTTCCGGTCAAAAGGTAAAGATAAAGTTACCAACATACCCATTTTTGTGAAGTACGTAAATCTCTTTCATATGATGTATAGATTGTCAAAATAGCTTTTGTGGTTGAGAAAATAGGAGCTGATGAGTAATGACGACTGGAGAAGAAACTAACTAACGAGAAGAGAAATGTTTGTTGAAACACCTTGTAAACAGACTACGTACGTAAAACCCTTTCATATGATGTATAGATTGTCAAAAGAGCTTTTGTGGTTGAGGAAATAGGAGCTGATGAGTAATGACGCCTGGAGAAGAAACTAACCAACCGGAAGAGAACTGTTTGTTGAAATGTCTTGAAAAAAAAAAAAAAAAAAATACATACGTAAAGCTCTTTCATGTGATGTATAGATTGTTAAAAGAGCTTTTGTGATTGAGGATATAGGAACTGATGATTAATGACGACTGGAGAAGAGACTAGCTAACCGGAAAAGAATGTTTGTTGAAAACGCCTTGAAAACAAACTGCGTGTGTAAAGCCCTAGCCCTTTCATACGATGTACAGATTCTCAAACTAGCTTCTGTGGTTCAGGACATTGGAACTGATCAATGATGATGACTGGAGAAAAGTCTAACTAACGGAAGGGAAATGTTTGTTGAAAACGCCTTGAAAACAGACTATAAACGAATCTAATTATATCAAAACAAGTTAAAAAAATATATATATATATGAAAACAATACTATTAACTGGCCTAGCGGGTCTCCCATCCAGGTACTGACCGGGCCCGATGTTGCTTACATTCAGTGATCAGACGGGGACCATAGTAATCAACGTAGTATGATGGTAGTCAAAACCAAAAATGTATTTTTGACGGAAATATACAAACAATCCGATTTGAACCAGAAGACAAGGTCAAAATGGGGTTATGTCTGCGAGGCGTTTACAGAGTTTTAGACGACATTTCTGATGGCGTATCAATGGTAAGAATCCATCATGTGGATCAAAAGTTTTTTTGAAATAATAAACTTTGAATTGTGACAACTCAAGAATTGATGATGTCATCATGACGTAACACTTTAGTATACCACTCCTAATGCGTATCTATCGATGTGTGAGGTTTCAAGTTCATATGAGTTTGTGAAGTGTGCTTTTGTTACAGGACAAGGGACGGAGAGAAGAAGATGAAGAAGTAAACAAAAACTAGACATTGAGAGTTTGTGAACAAACTCAAGATGTTCGGTTTCCGTGAGTAAAAGCCTGATGTAAAAAACAAACATTACACCTTGCTTTGTTTTCAACATTTGCAATAAAGTTATAAAAATTGCAAAAATTGTCAACACAGCATGATGACGTCATCATGACGTTTTTTGAGTTCAAGAAGCTAAGTCAATGTCTTTAGTTAAACTCTGACACAAACATCAATAAAGTATATTTTAAGAGAATTTTACTTATTTTTGTTTAAACCAGACCTTCGACAGAATTGTATTATGTATTTGTAAACCATCAAACGGTGAACACTTCAACCTAAAAGGTATTAAATAACGCATTTTCAAAGCGTGGTGTAAAAACAACATATATATAAATATATATATTGCAAATTGCTTCGTCTCAAGATTTGTAACAAACAAAAAATGTCGATAAAACACGATGACAACATCATGACGTATTTTCGAGTTCAAGAAGTTAATGTTCTTGACTAACAATACACCAAGTTCCACCTCAGTCGAACTTTTGGTTTGGCATACACAAAGCTTTGAAAAGTGCACCTTTTAAGCAATACCACGTGATACATGATGACGTCATCAAGCTAAGACTCCACATAGGTTGCTATTATGGGGAAGATTGTGTATACCAATTTTGAAACAATTATCAAAAACTCTGCCACAACAATGTTATAGTACGAGTGTATTTTGAGATGTTTGTAATTTGCCGCTAGAGGGCGCTCTTTACTTTAGTGACATAATCGGTATTATTGTTTTTAAACCAGACCTTTGCCAGAGTTTACGGAGATTTTAACGAGATTTTACGGAGATTTTAACGACTTTTCCGATGATGTTTTGATTGTAAGAATCCATCATGTAGATCAAAAGTTATGATTTTGTGAAATAATAAACTTTGAATTTTCATAACTCAAGAACGGATGACGTCATCATGACGTAACTTAACTTTTTTTTCTCTCCTAGTGAATATCTAACTATGTTCGAAGTTTCAAGTTCATACGATTTAGCGGTTAAGGGACGCAATAACAAAAGGTGTTCGGAGCTATGCTCTGCTCTGCTCCGAACATCTAATAATTAAAACTTATAAAGCGCCATCTATCTAAGACTATACTTATTCCGAGGCGCATAGAACAAACAACGATAGTAAAAACAAAAAGTAAAAAAAAAATACAAGTTACATAGCTTGGGAAGAAAAAAGGGTACGTTGAATACAAATGTTGATTTCCAAATTAAATTGTTGGCAAAAGAAAATGGTTAAAAAACAGACAGAAAGTCAATCATAAAACATTTTGAAAAGGTGGGTTTTTACCAGCGTTTTGAAAATGTCCAGAGACGTTGTAGCTCGTATATGTAAAGGAAGAGAGTTCCAGAGTGTGGGTGTGGATACAGAAAAAACACGAACGCCGTTAGGAATTGTTTGTTTTAGGGACTGTTAAAAGAATTTGGTTTGTAGAGCGAAAAATATATTAGTAGGTGTATATGACACAAAGATCACTGATTTATGAGAATGCTGCAATCAAAACCTTTCCTTGGGACAACAGTTTCACGACCTTTCCCAGTGGAATCATCGAGCGTCCTAGCCTTGTGGCGAGAAAAGTTTGAAAACCTGTTTTTGGTCAACCTTTCGATCTTCAAAAAAATACGTCCCACTTGCTCAAAAAATATTGACTCATGTGAGTCTATTAACAATCTTTTTTTATTTTATCAAATCAGCCGCAAACGTTTTCTGCCAGTGCTGCAGTTGGTTGTACTGTTCTAAATACAAGTTTCTTGTTTGTGTTACCCTTTACAAGTGTTCTTTTAAGTTTTGTTCTTTTAAGTTTTATGACTACGATGCATTGGTTATAACATTGTGATAATGGAAGTGTATGGTTTGTGATACTTTTAAAAAGGCGTTCGTACACCACTTGAAACAATGGCTGGTTATGACTTTTTTTGAAATAACCAGTTTGTCCTACCTTCCCTGTGTGGTACATTCAGAGTAGCAGTGGTCATCACAGTGACTCCGGCATCCTAAGGAAAAAGAAGAAGAAAACAAAACGCCCTTACCGGAAAGGTCCATTATTAAACAACCTTCTGATTTTGGCACAAAAAGCAAGTCCGACACAACAACCTGCTCAGTGTTTACGGGGCATTAAACTTGATGGATGCTCAGTTAGTTTGCATGGGGGCATTGAGCAGCTCTACTGGTTTGTGCATGATCCAATTAAGTCCACTGCCTGGGACAGGAAATACATGGAGATAACAGGTGTAAGTTGTCAGCTTTAATGGAGTATGACACAGACGGGGAACTTTGTTAAAGTTAAGAAAAGCAGAAATGTAGGTCAAATCAAGGAAAAAATTTGCATAGTAGATTTTATGATTTAACTTGTCTGTGTATTTGTGGCATAAAAACAGTCCGGGTTTTGGAATGCAATTATTTAAGTCTTATTGCGTTAGTAACCTGGGGGAAAAATAGTTCATAAAAAAAACCTCGAAAGAAATGTTGGTCTTCTTTAAGAAGAAAAAACAAATACCTTAAAGATATTGGCTGAAGTCTGTCCACCTCCGGGCCCACAGCCTAGATCATATCCAGCCATTCTCTCAAACACCTGCGATGATAAAATATTCAAAACGAGGTCACGTTTAAGGGCAGTGGTCACTTTGTCAATTTATTGAGATATTTCCATTAACATGAACCAAAATGGCAGGTAGTGATCTTTGCTAAAATGTAATGTCATTTGAAATGTTTTAAATCACTGAGTCAGTATGAGTATAACAAATACAATGGAGTAGGGGCCATAGCCCGACACGGGCATTCATCGCTAAACCTTGAGGCAGTTGCGAGCTCTTCTTTCAAGGTTCTTCAGTCTCCGTTCGGCGTCATAATTGGTGCAGGCCTTCCTGGTGTATGCTCTCCAGGTGGTCCTGTCTGATGCCAGGTGAGACCCGGTGGTAAGTAAGGACGTCCTCTTGAGTGTTCTTCTGAAAGCATCCTTATAACGCAGAAAGGGACGTCCTGCACGCCTGGTGCCCTCCTCAAGCTCACTGTAGAATAAGGCTTTCACTGGTCTCTCGTTGGTCATTCTGTGGATGTGTCCGATCCTTTGCAGCTGGCACCACATCCAAACTACCTCGATGTCTTCGACCTTTGCCATCGTCATTTGGAACAAGATCATTTCATCTGATTCGGAAAATTTGGCGAAGGTGACGAAGTTGGACTGTTCGTAGGGTGCGGAGTTGGTGCTGGTACAGTGTCCATGTTTCGCAGCTGTACATTAAGATGGGGATGATACATTGCTGGTACACCTTCACTTTCGTCTTATTTGTGAGGTCATGGCAGTCAAACACCCGTTTTTTTAAGCGCCCGAAGGCACAGGAAGCAGCCTGGATCCTGCTCTTGAGTTCGTAGTTCATATTGCAGTCGGCAGATATATGGCTCCCCAGGTATTTGAAGTGGTCCACGTTATTGAGTGGCTGACCATCAATCTCAAAGGTGACGTCTGGACCGGTACACATAGTCACAGTCTTGTCTTTGTTGATGCTTAGACCAATCTGAGATGCTTTGGCATTGTAGAGCGTATAAGCAGATGTTGTAGATCATCAAGGTTGTCACAAAAGATGGCAATGTCGTCAGCATACTGTGCTTCCCGAATTAGGGCTCGTTGGGTCTTGGATGCTGCCTTCAGTCGCCTGAGGTCAAACAAATCACAGTCGAACCTGAAGCGGACCTTTATGCTGCATTTGGATTATAGGTCAGTGAAGGAGAGATATAGCAGGACTGCCGCAAACAAACGAAACAGTGCTGGCGCCAACTTGCATCCTTGTTTGACTCCGGTTTCGTATCTTACCGGTTCAGTTAGCTCACCATCCACAATAAGCCTGGCAAACACATCAGTGTGAAAAGCTTGAATCATCTTGACAAACTTTTGTGGGCATACAGCTTTGGAGAGTATTTGGTACAGCAGTCGCCTGTTGACACTGTCAAATGCTTTGGCAAAATCTACAAAGGCAATATACATGTATCGCCTCTGATCTCTGCTTTTCTCCATCAGTTGATGTAGAGTGAAAATTTCATCGATGGTGCTCCTGTCAGCTCTGTATCCTGACTGGGATTGTGGGTATAAGGGTTCCAGGATTTTTTGAAGGCATTGAAGCAAGATGTCGGCAAAACATTTGCCAACCACGCTCAGGAGAGATATACCTTATGTAGTTGCCACACAAAGACTTGGCTCATTTCTTGTAGATGATCGAAATATTTGCATTCTTGAGGTCAGCAGGGTAGAGATATTCTTATGCAACCACATGTCACTGAAGATTTTGTGTAAGTGCCTAATCGTGACATCTCCTCCATTTGTTAGTGTTTCAGGTGGTATACCATCTGGTCCGAGCTTCTGTTACACTTCGTCCTCTTGATTGACTCCATTATCTCAGGCAATGTTGGTTCCATTCCTAGGTCGTGATTGACTGGGTGCTGTTCAAAATCATTCAGGACTTGAATGTTGGCTGTTGCAGGTTGGTTTAGACGTGTAGAAAAATTTTCAATCCATCTGGCTTTTATGGCTTAAGGAGAGGTCAGGAGCTGGCCATCGTTGGACATGATGGGATAAGAGCTGTGAGATTTAGGACCATACATCATTTTGAGCGATTTGTAAAATTTACGATATTTTTTTCTTCTGTGCAAACTTCTCAACTTCGTCTGCTCTGTCTTGGAAACATTTATTTTTCAGGTCACGGATTCGGCTTCGCAGTTCAGATCTGTTAAGTTGTCTGTCTACAATCTACAATCAGCTTGCGAATATGATGATCCTGAGAATCAAACCAGTCGTTATTACTACCCTCCTTCTGCCGAGAACTGTTTTGGATGCATCTTGAAGGATCTGTTTGGTATGTTCCCAAGTTTCAACTTCGTCTGTTAGATTGACATCTGTCAAAAATGTCTGTAGCTCAGTGCGCTTTTGGATGTTCATCACTGTGTCGTATTTTCTAGGTGGGTGAGTTGAAAGTGGAGGTCGCATGTATGCAAAACTGCACACTGCGATGAGCAACCTGTGATCGGTGAAGCAGTTTGCACTCCAAAGAACACGGGTGACATGGATGTCGTCGAGTGCATTGGCATTCGCAAGGATGTGATCTATCTGACGCCATTGCTTGGATCTCATATGCTACCATGTTTTCTTGTACTTGTTCTTCATTCTGAACAGTTACTGTCAGTTTCAGTTGTGTACACATTTCCAGCAGCAACAGACCATTTGAGTTCATCTTTCCTACACCATGTCTGCCAAGTACACCAGGCCAGACTTCATGTTCTTTTCCGACACGTGCGTTGAAGTCTCCCATCTCTATCAGTTGTCCTTTTGTCTTGGAGATAATGCGACTTAGTTCTTCATAAAAGGCTTCCTTTTCATCATCCGGTCTCTGCATTGTTGGTGCATAGACACTGATAAAAGTCACACTTTTGCCGGGTTGAATATGAGCTGTCATAGTCATGAGTCTATCGTCTGTTGATACTGCAGCTTAAGGTCGTTTGAGATAGCAAAACCAACACCTGCTGTGCAGTGTTTGCCACCACTCCAGTATAATGTGTGTGATTTCTCGATAATGTTGACTATACCATGTTTCCGCACCTCGCTATTTTATAAGTGCACAAACACTACCGCATCCTCTGCAGCTCCATAGCAATAAAGGCATAGGCTCTCTGTGGGCGAACAGAGTTTTCGTTTATCGTTCGTATGTTCCAAGATCCGAGTCTCAGTCCTTTTTTAAAAGCTGTTGATTTCTTACCACAACAGAGGATCGGCTCTGGCTGCGGCTAGCCAGACACCGGCGGGTGAGAATAACAATGTTTACACCACCTTTTTCTAGGGGCTTCCCCAGCTGGGGAGGGCTCCAGTCATCCTAAAAAGGCGAGCCCTGACATCATGGAGCAGCCGAGGACCGCTGTCATCTCAAGACAGCGTTCAGCGACATAAACCAGACCATGATCGCCGTACTTGCACGTCTCTGCTATATACTTCCAGGCGATCAACCCTGTACCCACTGAAGAGAGCAACTCAAACGAAGAGTAGAGTAGGCGATTGGCGTGCGCGAGAAAAGAAAGCGGCTGCGCAACCACTCCCATGAGCAACCAGACGGAGCGTTGAATCGACGGTATGGAGATCCATCACAGCCGCACTCTGCCTAGCTGTCGCAGTGAACATGCCATAGCCTCAGTATTTGAAGGACTGCCGTGTTGTCGGACGAGTAGCACCACAGCAACAGCCACTAAACGTCATCCGTCTTCGCTGCTGCACGAAGACTTGAGATTTTAGATCAGAGTGACCTTCTCCTAGGTAGGTTGCTGTCCAGAGCTAACAAGCCCAACCTGCCAGGGTTTTAAATCAGAGTTTTCCTTCTCCTAGGTTAACTGCCTCCAATGGCTGACGAGCCCCACCTACCCGGAGCAATCTGGTTTGACGGCGCCAGAAACCAGCCTGCTCACCCCTGCCCACCTTTAGAAATGGGGATCGGCACGTGAAGCCGGGCAGATAGGAGTTTGACTAGGAGAGGCTCTTTGAGACGTAGATCGTATAGGACATTTCATGGGTGAGAAGTGGCTCAGAACTTCTTACAATCCCGATCGTTTCCTAACCCTTTGACCCCCAGAAAAAGAAGGAAAAATATCGGCGCTTTTCTGTAAGATTCGCGAAAAGCTCCGTTACGTCATCAAGCATGTTGTGTCATATGTGGGAGCTCCAATTTGTATAGCCGCTTTGTTGCAGCGTGGAGGTATAGCAAAGCAAACTCCCACACATGACGTCAAAGTAGTGTCATTTTGACACACGCCGTCAACGGTAGAAGTGTTTCTAGTTTTTGTTTGGAGCCGGTTGTTATAGTCGACAATGAACAATTCAAGAGTTGTACAAATACTAAAATACCATTCAAATGGTAAACAAACACGCCATAAAGGAATTTAAATAGCATTCCCGTCAAAAACAACTTTGCTCAAGTCCTTTTTCAAATGAGTATGAAGAGGGCGAGGGGTCGACAACCCAAATTGTTTCGGTCTCCATCTAGAATATCAGGTTAATTCTCTTTATACCCATCCAAACATTAGGAGCAAAACAAAACTTTACCTTTTTCTGAGTGAGTCTGTGATATTTGAGGAGGGCAAATACAGCCTCATCCACAGCAAGCAGACCAACGTGTGTATTCGGCATGGCGGTGACGTTTATCGTAATACTTTTCTCCTTAAAATCTGACTTATAAACGTTGCTGCCGTCCTCCCGTGGAAGTCCTGCAAAGCCAACAGTAACCTGGTCAAACAAAATATAACACAACAGTTATTAAGAGTTCCCGTTGGATATTTAATAATTCGCTAAATTTGGTTTGTCGTGCAAATCATAAACTGAGAGTTTAGAGCGGGGTTTATTCTACATTGGTATGCTGTCAAGTAAACCAATAAACCAATGTTGAAATTAATATGGAAAGGTTTGCGAAATAATGACTATCTATAATGAGTTGGGGTGGTTCTGAAAAGAACCGTTGGTTTCAACCCGCGTTCATGACGTCCGCTGGTTTACAAATCCGCTTGGATTTCAGTGTTGGTTTAATAGCCGGGAACCAATACAGGGCGGGAAATTTCAAAATCGAAGAATCGAGGTCAAATTTTTTCGGTCAAATTGTAGCTAAATTATTTGGAGAAAAACATGACCACAACAATAAATTGATAGCTGAACACAACATAAACAAGTTCTGATAGTGATTTTAATGTAGGAGTACCGTTATAGCTCATCTTTAAGGCATGTTGGCAACAGATCCCATTCGTAATAAAAACTCAGTGTAATAAATAATAATCTGCACAGGTTTTTGAGTTCAGTGGCCTTATGGACTATCGTTGTTTGCGGCAACACATCACATACATTCGACATGCAGAGAAGTACAAACATCCTACTTTCCTCTGCGGTAACTGTAGGTTTCTTTCGAGGATAAACATTTAAAAATAATTCGATAACCAACAATGGAACGCATTTCCAAAGGTGTAGCTTGGATTGCGAAAGCCTTTAAAGATGGCGGCCGTAACGGATGGCTTGCTGTTATGGGTTTATTCTCAACTTGGATGGTATGGGTTGGTCTGATTAAGGGCCTTGCTGTGATGTTACCCACCCTACAAGAACAATTCAACGCTTCGACTTGGTTAGTTGGCTGGATGATTGCTATTATAGACGCCAGTATAGAGTTTTCAGGTAAGCTGCATGCTAGAGATAGGTCCAATTGCCAAGCATATACGATTTTTTTTTTTTTTTTTTTTTTTTTTTTAAGGGCAATGACGCCACGGCAATAGGGAGGTTTAGCTGCACGTAACGCGTGAACGTGAACGTCAGCAAAGTGTGTGGTTAAAATCTCACGTTTTAAACACGTGAAGTTGTTACATATTTTCACGTTAGGTATGTACGAGCGCGCAGACGTCATACGTGAGCATGCAATAAGCCCAAAGTGGTGCCGTCACACATAAACAACACGATTTGTGACGTTCACGTTCACGTATTTTGCGCGCGTAAAGTAAGGTTAAACCTCTTAGTAGGCCAGCCAAAGTGTGAAATTACACTTTGGACGGCATAGTTCGTTTATGGCTGGCATCCCTGCTAGATGTATGGATCATGGGCTCGGGATGACGATCAGAGTGGATGCTAAAAGCTTCTTTGATATTTAAGGTCATTTCGGGGTCAAAAGCTCAAACAAGGTCAACAATCAATTTTTCCAAAATTTATATAAAATTGTACAAAATTTGATAGATCAGTCCATAAAATGTGTTTTTTAACTTTATGTTGATACTACAAACCTATGTAATTAACGGATAAACTTGTATAAAACACAGGTGTCACAACTGGGACTAGAACCAAAACACCTTAGTTTGAATTCGGGTCTCACCGCTCGGCCACGACACGTCCAACACGTATACATGAACAATACATGCCGTAACAATCGTTCATACCTGCCCATCGCCAACTAATAAGTGGTGACCATCAGTTATAAAAAGGTTGTTCAGTCTTGTTAACAAAATATTTTCTTACTAGAAAAACAATACTTTATTTTTACAGGTATTTGTGCCTCTCCATTACGAAATAAATTTGGATTGCGAGCTGTGGTCACTGTGAGTGGTGTACTTGTAGGTGGGTCACTGATAGCGTCTTCATTTGCGTCCAGTTTATATCAGATAGCGATCCTCCTAACTCTATTTGCCGGTAAGATAGAGATCCGATTTTGTTTGTTTCAAAAGAGAAGTTTGATTTGTACTGTGTGCAACATTATGGTGCTATATCGTATGGAACGCCAAAGAGGCATTTAATCATCAGTGATGGTCTTTTGCAACCGGTGATCAAATTTGTCATCGGTGGTGGTCCTATAGAAATGATGGCACACAGAAACAACATTATGATTGTGACATCAATTGGACCTGTGTTGGATGATGTAATCATGGAGGTGTAATGGTCAAAATCACGGGAGCATGGTCAGTGTATACGAGCATGGAGCTCTAGCTCCATGGGTTTAGCCTGTGTTATCTAGGAATGTGTGTGTTTTACCAATATGATCATTAAAAGTAGTTAGAACAAGGCAGTGTACACTATTGGTATGTCAAAGACTAGCCTTCACAGTTGGTGTATCTCAACATAATGCATAAAAAATCAAAGCTGTGAAAATTTGAGTCCAATCGGTCATCTAAGTTGCGAGATAATAATGAAAGAAAAAAAAAACACCCTTGTCACACGAATTTGTGTGCGTTTAGGTTGATTTCGAGACCTCATAATATTCTAAACTTGGGGTCTCGAAATCAAATTTGTGGAAAATTACTTCTTTCTCGTAAACTATGTCCCTTCAGAGGGAGCTGTTTCTCACAATGTTTTACACTATCAACCTCTCCCTATTAATCGTAATCAAGAATAGTTTTATGACAATAATTATTTTCAGTAATTACCAAAAGTGTCCACTGCCGTTAATCCAATTAGCGCCCAGGCTCTCCTCCATTGCTCCATGGTTTTACAAGAAATGGAATGACATAGGATCTGCATAATAGGCCGCCTGTTGAGGTATCTAGAGACAGTGGTGGGAAATTAGTCCTTACATTTACAAGGGGAAAATGGCTATACTGCTGCACATGGGAAAGGTCAGTGTTTGTATCCCTCGTGTGCACGCCATTGTTTTTTCTACATCTTCCACTCTATTTCTGTTCTTTTCCTTTCTCCTGTTTATTCCCCACTTCCCTCCCTACTCTATACAACTTTACACCCGTATACCTACCTACACCCATTTCCCATTACATCATTACCATTGTTTTTCGCTTCCATTTTACCCATAAACCTGTCAACTTGAATGATCCGATACCACGCAACAGACCTTCACCCTCCTTTTAAAAAGAGTTACATACAAATAGGAAAATATATGACAAACAAATAGGTGTCAACAAAATAAAAATAAATAAACAAAACGGCCCCTAAAAAAAAATAGATCTACAAATAAATGAATGAATAAATAAGTAAAACAATGTATATATAAAAAACAAATTTAAATGGGTTTGACTAGAAAAGAGAAGCAAGCACTGGTATGAAACCTATAGAGGTGTCATATCGCAAAAAAAGAGAGACTTTTATGAACATAATTTAAGACAAGTACGAGCTATAGTAGATTACCAAAATCAAGATGACTGCTCACGTAGTATAAAACATTGTAAGAAACGGCTCCCTCTGAAGTAATGTAGTTTTAGAGAAAGAAGCAATTTTCCACTAATTTGATTTCGAGACCTCAGATTGAGAATTTGAGGTCTCGAAATCGAGCATCTGAAAACTTCGTGTGACAAGGGTGTTTTTTGTTCATTATTATCTCGCAACTTGGACGACCGATTGAGCTAAAGTTTTCACAGGTTTGTTATTTTATGCATATATGTTGAGATACGCCAAGTGAGAAACTGGTCTTTGACTATTACCAATAGTGTCCAGTATCTTTAAGCCTAATATTATCCTAAAGTATAAAGATAAAATAGTTAAATCATATATATAAAATTGAAGCTTGAAAAATAAGCTTTACTCTAAACGTAATTTTGTTTTAAATTATTAATTAATTAACCTTGCGATCTTCATTTGCATATTTTATTAGTAAATCTTAGTAGAGCGCCATATCTCAAGAAGTATACTTCCGGGTCAACCGGAAGTTGGCCCATTTTTTGTTCATTTATACTACACAATCAATTTTCGTTTTTGGTTTCAGTTATAGACGCCTTTTAATTTTTTACTTTGGAAAACCGTGACCCCATGTTAACCTCTACTTCCGGGTCAACCGGGAGTGGGACCATATCTCAAGAACTGTACAACCGATTTTCAAACCCTTTTTTCAGTTGCACACTCCTTTGCGTTAAATATTAACTTTGAAAAATGTGTCCCCTTGTTGACCTCTACTTCAGGGTCAACCGGAAGTGGGACCATACCTCAAGAACTACACCACTAATTTTCGGGGCCAATCATACCAAAACTGGCTTTGGCAAAACGGTAAAGAAATATGTTCTAATTTTTACTAAACCGACTTGATATTTAAAAAGGAATTAGGCCATGCAAGTTATTGAACCTGGGGTGGATTTCACAAAGAGTTAAGACTAGTCTTATCTCGAGTTAGTCGTCCTAACTTAGGACTAGCCATACGTTTCCTATATCTCCAAGGACTATGTCCTATAAAGTTAGGACTAGTCCTAACTCTCTGTGAAATCGACCCCTGATAGTACCGGCATTTTGAGAAACCGAATACTATTAAAACAATAATGTAATAATGTTCTAAAATATATACCTCCTTTATTATTTTATTGGTTTTTACATAGCATTTTTAATTTAATTTATTCATTGCTACTGTTTTTTCATTGTTTATATTTTTGTTTATCATGGGCAACTACACTTTATTGTAATGGACTTTTTTATTGCAAAGTAATTTCATTTAAATTTAATATATTTGATATACTTTTGCATTTTTATTTGAATAATAAAAACTTACGAGTTAAAATGCTGGTTGAATTTTCGTCTGATAATGAAAGTTTTACTTTCTGACATCTGTCTACTGGTTTGTTGGCGGCACACCATTTTGGCAAAATGGTAGAAAACCTCTATTGGGCCAAAACTGGTTTTGTAGCTGCACCATAGACAATCTTTTCTGGGCCAATACTGTTTTGTTTTTTTAGCGCCACGCCATTTTGACAAAATGGTATAGAAAACTTTGTGGGGGCAAATACTGGTTTCGAAGTGGCACACCATTTTGGCAAATAATGGTATAAAAAACTGTTTTGCCAAAGACCAAAACCAAAGACCAAAACTGTTATTTCTCGAAATCAGACCAACTATAATCTCTATAATCTATGAAGCCCTCAATCGAAGCAAAAGACCACGGAACAGCTTTGTGCGCGTGCACAAACACCTCATGTCTAGTTAACTAGTTATTGTAATATTTTTAAATATTTTGAATTATGCTGCAATTCAGCGGTATGCTGCGATGACATTTTAAAATAAATGAACCAGAATTTAATTAAAAAAATTATAGCAAAAAATGATATAAACTGTCATAATGCCGACCTCAACATTGTTGGTCTATTGCAATCGTTGCCAAGGCAAATGTAATGGACTAAAAACCATCGTTGGTCCAATGAATAAGCTTCAATGATACCAACATTCTCCCAACACTGATCGCAAACGTTAAACAATGGTGATGTTCCTAACCCAGAGCCAATATTGTGGTCCTACGTCACCAACACAAGCCGTTATTGCTTTCCCACTAATATTCTATGTTGGCTCGACAGTGATTGCCGGCGTTGAACCAATGTGGTAATGCCGACCTAGAGCCAACATTGGTCCTACGTCGAACACCAACACAATGGCAATATTGATGCCCACTTATAACCAACGTTGGCTCAATATTGCGTGCCCGTGCCAACATAAAACTAATGTGGTAATACCGACTACCTAGAGCCAACATTGGTTCTACGTCGGATACCAACACAATGCCGAATATTGTTTAATTACTAAAAAACAAACTGTGGCTCAATATTGATCGCCAGTGTAAACCCAACGTGATTCTGCCGACCAACAGCCAACATTAGCCCAATGTAAGAACTAAACATAGTGCCAATGCCGATCGTGGCGACGTAGTGCCAACATGGGGCCAACGCCAAAAGCTTACACAATACCAATGCCAAACACCAACGTTGGCCCTAATGTATGAATGTTATCTGGGTATAAAATGGTACTCTTCTAAAAATGTTTCGCAAGTCAGTCAACCCGCTGCGTGTAATTTATTCATCCATGGTGGTGTGAACTAGAAAATAACAACAATTAATATCCACAATCTACACAATCATACTCGTACACTGTTAAAAAAAATGTTGTTAATTTACAGTAGTTTGTTTTGTCAATTGGCATTACGGAGGCTACTTTTGTCTACAGAAGATTCAACTGTGATTTTCCACTGTGCATCAACATCAGAATCTCCTGTGATGTGTACTGTACCTTTACAGCACAATCCACTGTAATTGATGTTGGCTAAAATGTAGAAGCTCTGTGACACAACAGTAGATTTATTTGAAGGATTTTGTTCATCAACATAGTGTTTTGTACACGAACAACTCTCTGTGACAGAACATACACTGCTTTCTGCGCGTTTACATTGAATCTCTGTTATGTCACATAGGATGACCAATCTTCTGTGTATACACAATGCTTCGTTTTGCTAACTTGACCACCCTCTCATTAATATAATTCAAACAACAAGAAAATAAAAGACATATCACACACGTTTTATCTCAGTTTCACAAAACATTGCCAGTTTTTTCAACTTTAATTGAAATTCACTCAAAATAATGCAACTGTCGTCATAATGTACACAAGGAATAATACTTTAAAAAAATTGATAGCAGCATGTTTTTTTTTTACATTATAATTTATTGTTTAAAATGACTTAAAGGAAGGGAAATGACCAATTCAATTTTGGTAGAGTCCCCGTGTGATTGGGGGAAAATTACAAGTCTCTACTCTTGTTAAATGGTGTAAATTGCCATTGTATTCGATAACCATTGCCCCGGAAAGTTATCGAATACAAGGGCCATTTACATCATTTTAAAGTGAGGTTAGAGATATTTTTCCCCACTGATCACATAAGGACTCTATCTATTGGAAAAGAAGGAGTACATCACAAAAATGAATTGCTCATTTCCCTTCCTCTTTAAATAAGTGAACAACTCTGCATGTTTTAACTATTACACATTACCAACTTCAACCAGTCTCTATTGTCCATAAATATTGCATCAATAATAACAACACGATTCGTACTACGTTTGTGTTCAATTCATAATGGAAATTGTTTCAAGAGAAACTATTAATTAGGGGTAGGTTCATACACTGGTAATGACCTTGATAAAACAAATGGTGTAACATTTTCAACCTAAAGACTACTGTTACAAAGATGATCATGGTAGTAAGCATCCTGCGAAATGTTTTGGTCTGAAGTGCCCCTTTATCGAAAATCAATCAAAGTTTGCCAAAAATTTGAACCCCCAAAGGTCGGCTTGAGGCAACTTACATACAGTTTCAAATGATCCCACAATGGAAACACTGGCTCAGTATTTCCAACTTCATAAGTATAGGCCTTTTGTCTAAATTTCTGCCAGTGTGCAAATGTATACTGAAGGTGATGTTTTTGAATAAAATTGTGTTTTTCACATTGTTTAAAATTACTTAAAAGGGAAGATTTTTTCAGTCTTTAATGATTATACAATTTCAATCTGTCTATTATAAGCATTGCAGCAATAATACTGATAAAAACATTAAATACAGTACATACTTGAACTGGTTCCAAGAGAAAATGTTCATGTTAATTTTGCATCGGTGATAAAGAATTATAATTGTGTGTTTTTATCCATACACTGATGTAAATTATAAGCACTGTATACCCAGTACTGAGTATGCAGTGCTGAACACATCAGTGCATGGAGAAAAACACAGATATTAAGCCCAACAGGGTAACAGCGAACATCTGTAAAAAAAAATTCCCCTGTAAAAAAAAAAATTCCCCCAGTTAGTGTTTTTTTTTTTTACATGTTTGTCACACCAAGTAAGTTTTATGAAATTTCAAAGCTTATTTTTATTTTATTTATTTATTTATTTATTTATTTTTTTTTTTTTTGGGGGGGGGGGGTCATGAACTGAGACAAACCTATCCTACTTTATTGCTTGTTAATTCAAGAGTGAAACAGTTAAAAACAGTATTGTTATCAAGCTCAAAGCATCAAGCGTTCACTTTAACAAGAAAACTAGCTAAAACACTCAGGAATTTTGTTACATACACCATGTAGTGCTGTTTAAAAAAAAAAAACATTCAACTTTAGTGCTATCTGAACTGTTTTACTTCTACACCACCCACATTTCTTCAAAGTCTTTCAGCTTGGTACAAAGTTGTACAACTTTGTTATTGGGCCCTCCTTTGGTGTTGGAGGACCTCTTGCTGCCTCTTTCCGGTCTAATCTTGAACAGCAGTCTGCACATAAAAAAGATACAAAACTGTACATTATACACATCAATCTAATTCTGTATGCCAGTATCCACTTTAAAGTTGATTTGTATGATTATGCTTATTTGTCATACTCGTTGATGGGCATTGTTCTAAACAGATTGTAGTCTTAAAGGAAGTTAACAGTAGTAAATACTCTTGAGGGAAAATGTTTGTTAAAAAATGTTTGTTTTCTTTTTTGACTATTGCTCTTAACCCTGCACTGCACCATGCCAGTCAAAAGCATCTATCCCTTCCATCGTACAGTCAGCTGCAGTACGGTGTGTTTGGCTGCTCACAAACTCTTCTAACATGGTACCATTAGACTCAAAAACGTTCACTGAATCCACAGAACAGAAAAAAAAATGCAAACAAAATGTTCATGGGGGGTAAGCACACTCAGAAAAAAACAAAAAAACTAATTTTTGCAAAAATCCAACTTTTATGCTCCATTACACTATTGCACTGTTTGCTGCAGTACCGTGTAAAATAAGTATTCATTTCGGTTTACACTTGCATGTCTTAAGTCACACAAGTTTGGCAGGTAAACTAACTGGAACAAAAGCGGTTGTATCTTTGTTGGCATTTATGAACAAAATAATTGTGGTTGATTTATTCCAACAGTTTTACTGAATTTATTGGATTGTGCACTGTAGACTTAATCACACAGTTAAAGAGGGTCTTTAATGTCAAATTCAATTTTGTGATATACTTATTTTCCAAAAAATGCCTCCTTGGATGGAAAAGACTCATTAGTTGTTGATAATCCAATGACGTCATGTTTCAAATTGAAGTCACGAATGAACCAAAACAACCCGTACAAAAATGAACCCATTTTTCTCTTGAATGATGTCATGTAGGATGTTTTGAACGTTGACAAATTTTGCACTGGAGGGTATCGAATAGAATGGCAATTACACCACTTTAACGTGAGGTTAGAGACTTGTAATTTTTTCACCACTCACATGAGGACTATATCTATTGGAAAATGAGTACATCACATTAAAGCCGCTCTTTAAGTGCAGTTGATCTGCAGTTGTTTCCACTTGGCCAAAATGAAGAATAATACAAGTGCTTCAAAATAATTACCTTTGCATGAACTCAGGAGTAGCTGCAATATTAGGTGGGTATTGTAGATTGAAAACATAGAACACCACGAACCACATCTGAAGACCCTTGAGAAGATCACTGCAATGGAGTAGTGGATTCCTTTCGATGCAGACTGCACATTTTGCGCTCAGGAAGGGGTTGTCACCTGCAGCAGAAACAAGCATTTAAACAAACACCAATTTATTTGCAAATGCAAATAACAAAAGGACCAGTTTAGGTTATAAAATGAGGTATTTTTTTTTACCAAATCATTATTTACATCTTCCCACAGTTAATAATTTTAAGACACACGGGGTAAGTCTAATGAGCATAGGAAATCTGTGGGCTTAAAATGTTGAATCGGTGACATTTTTTGTTGACCACAAAATATTGCAGTATTTTTCAGATGATCCAGGGTGTGGGAGTTTCAATTTTTTAAGACAAAATGTCTTATTGGAAACAATAAACCATCTGATTTAAGATTGATTTTATTAAGTATGGGAAACACCATAGTTCAATCAATAATACTATACTTAGCCTTGTAAGCATATGCACAAAAAATTAAGTATGATTGATTTTCAACTCAAATTAAAGTTATTATTAATGGTGAAATTAAATTGGGGAACTAAAATGTCAGTTATTTTCGAAGGTATTTTTTACCTGCATAGGCCAGTACAGGGCTATCCGTGTCACAGTCAAAGTCAGAGCTTCTTGCAGTTTCCTTTATACAGAAAGAAAGAAAACAAATCACAAACATGTATAACATTCAAAATATATAAATACCAGAGGCCATTTAAAACATTGGTAATTACCATGACACTGCTATACTTTGTGTCCCTTTAAGCTGTTGTCAGCATTTCTCATAACAAGAGCATATAAAAACGCGATGAATTTTTCACTGGTTATTTCATGATATTGAAAAGTAAGGGTTTAATATTGATGTTGTACTTGTACCTTTTGTCTTTAAACAAATGCCGAATATATCTGGTTAAGTCAGAACTGGAAGATGTTCCCACTTGAAAAGTATTTAAAGAAAACTTTCAACTGATCCCTTAGTTATTAAATAATTGGCGCACTACTTGAGATCGCGGCACAGTTTCTCATTTATTAACGGAAATTGGTCCAGCGCGCGCAGCGCCCTCTAGCGGTTGTGAACGTACCTACTACTACAGAACAGTACTACACAGTAAGTCAATATTTGTATACTACTACTAGCAGTAGCACTCAATCGACAAAAAGATACAAACAAAATGGAGCGTCACTTACTATACCATTACCAGACCAGGCATGCCAGGCTAAAAAAATGTGTTTTAATGCATCCTCATCTGCTCATATGTTCACCACAGTGAGTTTAGTATAAATCAGCTTGCCAACCAAGTAAAAAAACAGTAGTAAGGTTAATAGGTAGGCCTAGGCCTAGTGTAGGAATTTTTAGTATAAAAAATTGTGACTGAAATAATCACATTCATTTTAATTTTACTGAATTAATTTGCTGATTTTTAGTTGTATTGTAATGTTACTAAGAGTAAGACATCTATGTATTGTCAGTCAGATGATCGACTAGACATGTTGTAAAATACTACTAGTAAACTAGAGCCAGAGGGTAGGCTAATTTTAATTAACTGAAATTGGAAAGCTAGTAAAGCAAAATACAAGACATTTCCAGAACCAGAAAAACAACTTTATAATTCATGTCCATGGACCATGGCAAACAACAAATCATCCCAAATCCACATGCAGCCTGTCTGTGTGTTGTGTTGACGTTATGCATGCACACACACAAACACACACAATCTGTCATCTATCCATAGAGCTATATAATAAGACCTAGAGGGCGCACTCGGCTGTATCCTGTGCCGACAAGGAAGTCGCGTCGACATTTGGAAACCGGGCATAAACACAATCGCTCAGTGCGTTTGCCCGTATATTGAACGTAGGAAGGCCACTCATTTTTCCCGCACAGTCTAACAAATCGTTAGGAAAATGCCTGAAAGTTGTGCAGCTTTTGGCTGCACCAACCGTCGAGTTAAGGGAGGTGGTGTTTCATTTCATAAGTGAGTATTTTAAGGTACTTTTCACATTAAAAATAAAATATGAACGGCTTTTTTCCCCGTGTCCGAAAACTGGACAGAATTATAATTTTTAACAGCCGTAATGTACTAGGCCTACCTATTTACCTGTGTAACTTTGTTGTTGGGAAGAAGTTCGCGGATCGATGGGTTAAACATGACACGTATTTTTAACTTTTGGGGCTCAGTTTAGCAGATTGCATGGTCATGATGGTCCGACCGTATGGTGCTGGGTGATGGCAAGTGGTGGCAAGTTATATTCAATTTCTGGAGTGCTGAACAGTGTTGTAGTACTGTATAGAAATTAGAATTTAGAAACAGAAACAAATCCTCAGCGCGGAAATCATGGCCAACTTTCAGGCATGGGGAAGACTAGAGACAAATCATGTTGACAAGTCCTGCCTTGGTTGGTCGTTTTTGTTTATTCGAGTTCATAATTAATAATAATAGCTTACAAATAAATTAAAACGAGAAAGCTCTCCTGAGTGTTTATGTTAAAAAAAGGTTTTTGTAAAATTGAATTAAATAGCGTTTTCTAATTCAAACCAATCTACTGCGGGATCTGAGTACTACTTTTTGTGAATTTTGTCTCCAACTTCAAATCTAGTAATAATTAATGGGCCTTGCAATAGGTGGATTACATGTGACCGTCAGCAACAATGGGTAAAATTACTCCATGTTTCATCAATGACAACTAATTTTTTAGCACAAAATTGTACGTCCAATCACAACAGGAGTTTATGGAATTCGTGCCTGCAGTAAGGTGCAATCTATCCAAAGGCTTATAAAGATGCTTTCTTGAAAACATGGTTTATTTATTCTGGGGATTTTCTTTTTAATTCAGATTTCCTCTTGGAAAGCAGGCTTTACTCTCTAAGTGGGTGACGGCAATCAGCAGAGCCAAGTTTTTCCCCTCCAAGCACCACGTGGTGTGCAGCGAGCACTTCAAGAAGGATGACTACATGAGAGGTTTGTATTTACTTGTTCTTATTTAATTACAGGGTCATTTCGTGTCAATTTAATGTGACCCCTCTGACTGTATTCACATTGACATGCTTTGGAATCTGACTATCGCAGATTAAAATGTTACAACACATAATAATACTAATAATAATAATAATAATAATAATAATAATAATAATAATAATAATAATAATAATAATAATAATAAATAATAAACGGCATTTAAAATCCGCTCTACTTAGAAAACTAAATCACGGTGCTTACAATACAAAAATATTTAGTACAGGAAAATAAATAAACAAATTCATGAAAAATCAATTGAACTAAATGAATTGAAAGCCATCAGAATGCAGTAAGTTGATTAATGTTGAAATAGGTATGTTTTGATCAATTGCTTGAAATTGTCCGTAAATTAACATGTTACAATTGTGGTTTTGTTTTATGAAATGAAGGCTATTTCAAGAGCTTTGAAATGATGTTTATTGAAGTTTATTTCTGTTTCACTTCCGGAGATATGGTTTTTCGAATGCGGCAGGTAATGCTAGTTAGTCAAAAGTTTGTTTACTATAAAAAAAGAAGTAATAACCAAATAACATAACAACACTGTTCTTGGGGTTTCTTTAGGGAGTCCAACTAGCACATCAGAATTGTTATCAGGTTACAAAGCATGATTTGATGGTCATGTTACAAAGGTTGTTGAATTCAGGGCATGACCCTACAGAAGTGTTGTTGGCCATAAAATAAATTAATTGAAAGCAAGAATTTGCTATATTATTTCAAAACCTATTAAAGATGTTATAAACAACCAAGTTCACCTTTTCATTTACAGGTAAGCATCCCAGAGATGATCTGAGCTTGCAATGCAGCTGAAAGGTGATCTGTTAGGTAGTAAGCGACTTGATACTTCCAATTGCCAGTCAATCCTACAGTCATGAATACAAGAACCTCTGTAGCAAGATTGTCTTCAGAAGAAGCCAAGAGATGACCACAGTCGATGAAACCTGCATACTTGTTGTTCTTGGGATCATACACCACTTCCTTTTTAATTGCCATGGCATCAAGCACAAGCATGCAGTGCTTCTTGAACGAATTCTCAGCTGCCGCTTCCTTAAGATGATCTATGACTTCAGTCAGAAACCCAGGTTCACAACTCAGGCTTGCACTCCATTTCCGAATTGTGCTGGGATGTGGGAGATGTAAATACTGTCTTACAAATTCATAGGCCTGGGCACTATAAAAATGTAGTGTGACCGCGAACTGCTTGATTTCCTCAGAGAACCTGTGACCATGTTTGTCTTTCTCCATTGACTTCAGCTCATTTTCAATCAGCGTGAAAGTGTTTGGTCCAAAGTTCAGCTTCAACAGCTCCAATTGTCCCTGGTTTATCATGTTTTTATCTTTGACTGCGTCCAGAAGACTTGAGATTTTTTTACTTTGACGCTTCACTTCCTGTTTTGTAACTTCCTGTTTTGAGTTCCTTACGACCCTCTTGAAGTTTGCCGGTTGTTTCTGTTAGTTTACCACTGACTGAACTGAGCGATAAAGCATACATGTGCTCTTCTGCAACATTAACAGCTTTTTTAGGAGGTTGTGGGCCAGGATCCGCTTTCATCATTTTTCTTTTAGGTGGAGGCCTCTTACTTGCTTCCTTCTTTTGTTTATGTGGTGGGTAAGCTGGAAATAACTTCTTTCACAAAGAAAAACTATGCTTCTTCAGAGGGAGCCATTTGTAACAATGTTTTATATTATTAACAGCTCTGCTCTCCATTGCTCATTACCAAGTAAAGTAATCCGAGTAATTACCAATAGTGTTCAGTGCCTTTAAAATAGGTTTTTATTAATTTGAAATGCATTAAAATATCCAATAGACCTTGTGCATTGATGTCATCTTGCTGCCATTTTAGAGGTAGAGCAATAAGGATACACTGAAATATGAGCAGTGCACAGGATGGGCCATGGAGCAACCTTTTTTGACCTAAAGAGGAGGGTGCCGTCAAATAAAATCAAGTGTGCACATTTTTATGACATAAAGTATGCACAAGTCTATTTAGATATTTTAAAAAAGTACACTTAAAAGTGTACTTTTTTTCTGAAATAAAGATGTTTGGTCAAGTTTTGTTGTTGTTATTTTCATGGTTTAAAAAAAGAAAATTCTTGTTTTTACTTGTTTATTTATCTTCAATGCTTGTTTTGTTTCTTTATTTTTAATGTATTTTGTTTGTTTTTGTTTTTTTTTGTTTTTTTTTTTGGGGGGGCAGGCTTTCAATTGTTGATATACAACTGTACAATGTATTTTGCGAACACATTGAAATATTTCAAATTTAGCTGAACGCAGGGAGCGGTCTACTGATTTGAAAATGTGGAAAGTTTTTGTTACATATTGTTTAACAAATAAGAGGGTTTTTTTCTGTTGAATTTTCCAAGTTTTATTTTAATTAACTTTCATAATTCACATTTTGTTTGTTTGTTATGTCTTTTTTATTTAACATAATAAATTGGAAATATAAATAACCACCGCGTTTGTTGTGTTATGTTTTCAGTTAAGTTTTCTTGCAATATCGAGTCCCGTCAACGAGATGTCGGGGTGCTAATTGATAAGCCCAAAGGATGTACACATGTACAATGTTTACCACAGGGTGGGTTAGATTTAAAGTCTCCTTAAGAAAGTTCACAAAATTTGGCGTTTACGTGTAGGCCTACATGGTACATGTAGGTATACATGTAGTTGTGGTTATCACGTTCCCGTACATGTAGTTGTTTTCCTAACCCTACAGCTAAATTTTTGTCATCGCCAAAGTTTATTTGGATTGTGATAGAGCAAAAGTTATTAGATGCATTCAGTCCTAGATTTCGTATCCTCAAAATCCCTCTCTTGTGACCCTGTTGCCACACACGTGTTATGTTTGTAACTTGCAAGTTGGATCCTAAAAATCCCAATTCTGGGTACGACACAACAAAGGCTAAACGCCGAAACTTTTTTGAATTGTGCGCATACAGGAGAGCACTGACTACTACTGATCCGGAAGATAAGCAAAGTAAGCCGAGACCACTCGGAACGTCCCCAGCCCTCATAAAGTCCGTCCAGCATGACATAGCAAGAGTTCGCGGCTCGGTATTCGACGATCTTGCTGAGCACTTCCAAGACCAAGACCTGACAGAGGAAGACGATCACGGCACACAGCTTGTCAAGAAAATCAGTGGCTTGTTCATCAGAACTGTTTTGCATCACCATGGTAGATTGTATACAGAGCGAAATGTGAACAAAAATAACGCGTCAAAGAGACATCAACTTACAAAAACCATCTTGTTTTTAGGCCAGTAACTGGATCAACCCTTCAATCTATTCTGTGGATTACCTTTCTGTCTTCACAAAGGTATTGTAAAATTTCCTATCAGTAAAAGCCTGGTCAAAAACTATTAATTTGCCGTTCAGAATTAATCGCCCAGATCGGGAACTTCACCCGACAATTTGTTTTGTTTACGTTTTGTGTATGCCTAGCGTTATAACATCCTGGTACTTTTCGCGCTGCTTGCCCGGTCTCACCATGCCCGACGGTGCTCCGTGTGCGCACAGCGGTTAAGCGTTGCTGCCAATGGCCAGTGCGCCCTCTAGTTCTTTTATATAGCTTTATGCATCTATCACGTCTATCAACGATCTGACGATCGTCTGTCGCTAAACAAGATAAATTTTCCAATTGTCATATTTTATGTTTAAGCCTAACGAGCGTTAGGCTTATGTTAACCATGTGACTTACAATAATAGTAATAATAATCATATTAATAACACAGAATAGTGTTCTTAATCTTACCTGTAATTTTTTTGTCGTGGAAACTGATCAGCAAAGGTCAAGTACAAACTCTTCCAAAAAAGTTAAGTGAGCGCACAATGTGATGACGTGTGGTGGAGAGAGCGCACGCGCACAAACGACGGCGGAAGATCCAGCCGGTCTGAACCAGTTCCTGCTGATCACTTTTTCCCCTATTTGCCGCGCACACACACAGAAGACGACAAGAACTTCGTAATGGTACCCGTCTTCTCTTTGTTTAATGCAAAAATTTGAGGGCCACCAGGGAAAAATCACTGTGGTGTGATACGCTGGAGGGGACGATCTCTGTTAAATGAATTTTTTATCAATGAACCAAGGAAAGTTCAGAGCTTTCTAGTCCGACACCACAACGTTCCTATGATAGTAAATGCAATGCTTTTTTACATGAGTAGGGGCATATCCTGTAATCTTCGGACGAAAATTAGCTCTAGGCTACTAGGGCCTACGAGTCTTCATTCCAATTTTTACTTTACTGAGTAGCCTACACCACACATGCCCGCCCGCGCCACACCGATGATGAGGGCCGGAGTTTTCCCTTTCCAGCACTGATATTAAAGCCTAAATCCGCAGTTTATTATAGTGGCTAAGAATGGAAGGCAATTAGCTGCTATATCAGAGTGCAGTTAGTTCAAGTGACTTACTGAATTTGATTTTGTGTTAAAGGTTCGTTTCATGCCCAAATACTAGCCTCATACTTAGGCAGGTGCCACAATAAACTTCAACGTATAAATGATAGTGTAGGCCTTTTACAAAAAGTATTCTTGTATCATAATATTATAATTTATAACATTGAATTTCCCTTGAGCTATAGATCCGCCACGGGACGTGCGGTAGGCCCTCAGAAGGTGGTGGGGAGGGGGGGGGTGGGGCTATCACCGATGATTTAATGTTGACACTGTCAATGTTAGAAGACAACCCGGCTGTTCAGAAACAGCAGAATGTGTCAAATCCTCAAGGGTTCACTGTACCGTCACAAAATGTTCCTACAACAGCAGACTTTAAATTTACAGAGAATAGGAGCACACTGTTTAGAGACTGCATATGTTTTGTATATTCACAGAGAAATAGGAAAACGGCAACTTCTGCTGTTCATTTTTGATTCTTTCCAACAAAAAAGCTACTGTGAATTCACACAAATTTTTTACAGTGTAGGTTTTGAAGTAAGCCTGCACCGACCAGACGCAAATTTCGGATATCCCAAAATTCCATCACCGGTTGCAAAAGTTGACCGATTGCAAAAAGCTACCACCGATCCCTAAAGTTGACCGATTGCGTAAAGCCACCACCGATCCCTAAAGTTGACCGATTGCAAAAAGCCACCACCGATCCCTAAAGTTGACCGATTGCAAAAAGCCATCACCGATCCCTAAAGTTGACCGATTGCAAAAAGCCATCACCGATCCCTAAAGTTGACCGGTTGCAAAAAGCCACCACCGATCCCTAAAGTTGACCGATTGCAAAAAGCCATCACCGATCACTAAAGTTGACCACCGATTGCAAAAAGCCATCACCGATCACTAAAGTTGACCACCGATTGCAAAAAGCTATCACCGGTCGTGAATATGCATGACCGATCGCTAATACTATCACCGATAATGAATATGCATGGCCGATCGTTAAAATGGACCACCGATCGTGTTTTATCACCGATTGCTAAAGTTGATCACCGATCGCATAGGACCACAACCGATGACAAATTTGATCACCGGTTGCAAAAGATCATCACCGATGATTAAATGCCTCTTTGATGTTCCATAATATCGAGTTATACAGTGATGTACATGCCTGTTTGCTTCAGTTTTGAAACTTCAATGGCACCGTTGCATTATCTCCATTTGAAAGGTCACCATATCAGGAAAATGTCACTTTGAGGCAATTTTCAGGCAACCAGTGCCAGGCAATCCCCTAATAGAAGAAAAGCCACCCATTTCTCAATGTTCAAATATTTTTTTTCCTGCTGGTTCGAAAGCCAAGGTTAGCATACAATGCAGTTGGTTGCCTCAAAGTTGTCTCGTGTGACAATTAGACCCAAAGGATTCAGATTTATTTGATATAAGTATAACACATGCAATTTGTTGTTTTTGATTAGCAAAATCTGTTTAAAATGTATCTTTATGATATTGTTCTAAAAGGCACTTGACACTATTGTAATTACCGTAAATAATTGTAAGCATAAAAACTTGGGCCTACTTGGTAACGAGCCATGGAGAGCTGCTGTTCAAGTTTAACACATTGTTAGAAACGGCTCCATCTGAGGTAACGTTATGTTTGAGAAAGAGGTATGTTCCCACTCAAAATAAATTACTTCAGCTGAAGCCTGTGCAACAGTGGTGTGTTTTTTCTTCCGTTTTTACTTTTGCAATTTCGATGACCAGTTGACCAGGTATTTAATGCCAAAACTAATAATAATAAAAAATACAAATTGTCAATATTGTTTCCACCAGCTGTTGAACAAAACACAAATTCTAAGGTTTGAATACCACTTTCTCCACCAGGGCAAGCAATTGGTGTTTCAAGTATAGTGACAAGACAAGCAATAAGTCATCATTTCAGTGAGTCGCTTACAATGGCGCTTAGTTTGGGAGGCCTTGGATCTTCTCTTGCCTATATCACCATTATACCTCTGACGCAGTTCTTAATGGATGTCTACGGTTGGAGGGGAACCATGCTGCTAACGGGAGGGGCATATTCACATCTTGCTGTCTGTGGAGCTTTAATGAAAGAACCCGCTACAACACGAAGTAATGACGAATATGCAGCAGTTGCTGTAGTAGAAGAAACGGCTGCTACCGGTGAAGGAGAAGCAGCTGCATCAAACAGTCGTTGTTGCTCTTGCCAGAACAGTGTTTCTTCTTTCATCAGTAAGACTTTGAAGATAAAATTACTCTCTTCGGCACCTTTCTGGCTCATAGTCTTCATGATGAACATATGGATGATGATGTACACAGCTTGGCTCATATACTTTGTTCCAAACACCATTTCGAAAGGATTTTTATTAAAGGAAGCATCCACTTTTGTCGTCAGTTATGGAGTCGGCAGAATTATTGCGAGTGTAACCATAGGTCCTTTGGTTCAACATATCACAGCTATCAGCAGCACAGCCTGGCTAGGAATCGGACTCTTATCAAGCTGCATATACTATCTCGCTGATCCCTGGCTGCTTTCGTATTGGCCGATTACAGTGTCTGCTTTCGTTTTCGGCTATTTCAACTCGATTCCATTGGTGCTTTTTGACGTCGTTATTATTGAGACATTTGGTGCTGATCTATTGGGATCTGTTCTAGGTCTGATTGGAATTGTTGCCGGTGTTTGCAGGATCCTCTCTTTATATTTCCCAGGTAAGTGTACAAGTCGAAGATTGGTACTTTATCAGACAAATTTTGAATTGCACATTTGGTGACAAAACTCGTTCGTGCGCCTCGTACCGCGTCTGGCGTTATCAGACGTTAATTGTATCACTTCCGGGGATGTATTCATTCATACACATAACAGTTATTCATGACAGGAACACATTATCACCACAGAAACCATCCACTACGGACAACAATACTTTTAATGAAGCCGTTATAATTCACATCTAAAACAACTTAAAACTACGGCGTGGGTAGACTGGGCCTATGTCTTTGGTCTTTGATAAGCGTTTGTAACCGTTTGTTATAGAATGCATATGATTAGAAAGTTAATCTTAAAGTAGAATAGAGATTCACACAAGTATCACTCGAAATTGCGTGGTTTTCCTTTTACCTCGTCGACTAACACGGTCGGCCATTTATGGGAGTCAAATATTTGACTTTGCGAACTAAGACGGTTGGCCATTGACTCCCATAAATGGCCGACCGTGTTAGTCCGCAAATTAAAAGGAAAATCACGCAATTTCAAGGCAAATGTGTGTGGATTATTGTATTCTACTTTTTAAACATCTTTCTAACCATATGCATTTTATAACAAATGGTTACAAACGCTTTCAAAAGACCAACTCGACCGATCTAAGGAAACGTGTTCCTTTAACCACAAGGATAAAGGCAGGAGCCAGCTTCCAGGAACCAGTGATTTCATTGGATACAATGATGCCATTTGGGTAAACGTGTACATGTTTACTATATATACAGTAAGCGCATGTGCATGTACTTGCATGCAATGTTGGTGTATAATTTTTGCTTATGTGATGAATATAGGTCAAAGGTGAATATACAAGCCGGCTAGAGGCCGGTCTATGGCGTTAATCACGAGCTTCGAAGTATGACGTCAAATGTTCAGGCTACGGCATGATAGTCAAACAAAATATTTTTTGTGGATTACACTGCATTGGACGTAAAGCCGTTGGTTCCGTGTGTTGGGTATGTAGTCCCACATACCTTGCAGGAAATACTGTATGTTATTATTAAAGACACTGGACACTATTGACAATTGTAACGACCATTCCTCTCACTTTGTGTATCTCAGCAAATACATAACATAACAAACAAAATTTGAGCTCAATAATTTGGTCGTCGAAGTTGCGAGATAATAATGTAGAAGAAAACAGTATTGTCACACGAAGTTGTGTATTTTCAAATAGTGATTTAGAGACCTCAAATTCTAAATCTGAGGTCTTGGATTCAAGGTCTTGGAAAATTACTTCTTTCTCGAAAACTACGTCACTTCAGAGGGAGCTGTTTCTAAGAATGTTTTATACTATCAACATCTCCTCATTACTCGTAATCAAGAAAGGTTTTATGATATTAATTGTTTTGAGTAATCACCAATAGTGTCTACTGCCTTGAAGCGCCCTGAGCGTCTCATAGTGACAGAATTGCTCGCTTTATAGGAAGCCACTATTGTTTTCATTTTCGGACGGACGAAAAAAAAAAAACTTACTCAAACCTTTACGTATATGCGTAAAGCTCGGTTCATACTTCCTGCGAATGCTTCGTGCGATGCGAATGTCATTGCATCACAAAGGGAAATGGAGCGCGTACCGATTGTTGCGTCACCAAAATTCGCTCCGCATTCGCCTTTGCAAAACGTATGAACCAGGCTTTATGCTACTCTCACACTTGGGCGAATATCTTGCGAATACGAATTCGCGATGAATTCGTCCTTAAACCTCTCCTTACCAATATCTTACGCATAAAACGTACGCTTTACCAACAGTACCAATGGCTTACCAAATGCTTACGCAAATCGATGGCGAATTACCGTCTTCACAGCATTCGCTGAATGTACGAAAGCGCTTCGTATTGCCCCTCTCACATCAGAGTGGCGAATGTTCTTGCGAACATGAATATTTGAACTGCGCGTAGAATTCGTCCAAAATGGCGGTTGGATAGTGAGTACTTTCATCTCGGTCTCACCCCTCGATCGTCTTCGGTCGGCCCTCTCCTTACCAATAGCTTACGAATACATTACGAATGCTTACCAACGCTTATGCCTTAACGAACGTTGCAAACGCTTACGCACGCTTTACCAACGTTACCAATGCTTACGAAAATCACGCCGAATGACCGTCCTCGCAACATTCGCTGAAATTAACAAACCAGTTTGTAAATTGAGCGATCTTCGTAAGGAGGTGAGGAACAATTTGTGAACGTTCCGAATTTGTTACCAACGCTTACGAAGACACGGCGAATGCTGCGAAGTTTGAGCGATTGTCAAATATGTCCTTCCGATAGCATATTCGCTAGCATATTCGCCGCGTGTGAGAGCAGCATAAAGTGACCGATCTTCGTAAGGAGGTGCAGAATGACTTGTGACATGGTGAACTTTTGGCGAATGTTGCGAAGTTTGAGCGATTGTTAAATATTTCCAATCGTTAAGCACATTCGTTAGCATATTCTCCCAGCGTCAGAGTAGCATTAGGCGGTGAAAAGTGCTAGGTGAAATAGGTATCTAATGCTACTCTCACAATGGGGAGAATATGCTAGCGAATGTGCTTACGAACGGAAATTTTAAACAAAAGCTCATACTTCGCAACATTCGCCGTGTCTCCATTAGCGTTGGTAATAAATTCATCAATTCTCCAACAGATGGTTAAAGGGGCTTTGTCATTATGATCGAAAGATGCATGTGAGTGTACACGGGAGTAAAAACTCCACACCGTATCACCATAACTGCTTGGGGTAATGACTACACGGCCGCTTTAAAGTTTTGGAGACCTCTTTTGATTCAACAGATCTGATTCAAGAACAGTTCCCGCCTATTTATTTTATTTTATTTTATTGTTTCTTTCTAGGATTAATCTACGACATTCTCGGGAGTTATACCTTAGCCTTCACTCTAATGGGAGGTGTCCAGTGTCTCGATTTGGTGGCTTTACTGCTTCTTGTTTGGCTACAGAGACGCCGTCCATCCAGCCTCTGATGGAAGTCTCTTCTATGGTTGCTCTACTTGCCCTAGAGTCTGGCTGCTGCCAAGAAGCCGTCAATCCATACTCTGATTGGAGGTGTCCACTGAGTCGCTGTGGTGGCTCTACTCGCTCTAATTTGGCTCCGAATACGCCGTCCAACAAGACTGTATCAAGATTTTGTTATGTCCACTGCCTCACAGTGGTGGTTGTACTCGCTCTAGCCAGGCTGCCCGCAAAAACGGCGTCCATCCAAACTCTGATGGGAGGTGTCCACTGCTTTACTGTGGTGACTCTCCCAGCTAACATGCGTACGTTGGGCCAACGTCGGTGAACGTCGGCAAAGTCGGCATCAAAAAACGAACGTTGAAAAGACGTCGGGAAGGTCGGAGTCAGTTTGTAAACGTTGTACGGACGTTTGTAAACAGCATGAAAGACAACGGTAAGAATTACAACTTACAATTTAGTGATGATAGGGGCAACTTAACGTCGGCTATTATAGGTTGTGCCAACGTCGGGAAATGTTGTGCAGTAATAACCGGTCGATTTCAAACATTGGCTCAACGTAGTTAAAACACGGGTAACCTAATGTCTGCATCCTTAGGTTGTGCCAAAGTCGGGAAATGTTGAGCCGTATAACATGTCAATTTCCAACGTTGGCAAAAACGTAGTTATAATGTGGGCAACCTACTTTTGTGTACTTTTGTGTATAATTGTCTGTAAGAAAATATGTACACTAAAAATGGGTCATTCCGTGTCAATTCAACACGCTTTTGGACCTGACCTTCACGGATTTAAATGAAATTCGGTGTGCTGATTGGACTCGCTGAGAAATGCCTAAATCCCAAATTTTATGTAATTCGGATAATTATTTTGAGAGATACGGGTTAACGAACTTTTGACTAATTAGCATGACCTGCTATGTTTGGACAATCATATCTCCAAAATTAAAACACCTACAAAGATAATATTTACATCGTTATGAAGCTCTTGACATGGCCCACATTTGAAAACAAAAAATAAAAAAAATTTCCACGCACCACCGAAAAAATACGCAAAAATTTGACCTTTGACCTTGATTTACGAAAGAGCATATTTTCCAAAATGCGCAATTTTTTTTAAAATGCAAGGTTAAGATGTAAGCAACATTATTCTGAAAACTTGTGATGGGCGCTTTTACAGTTTTTTTTAAATGATTTTTTGAACATTGGCTATCAAGGCCAAAACCATAAAAACGCATTGTACAACATACACATTGTACAGTGTACAGAGTATTGTGTGGTAGTGTGTACACGCACATAAATAAAAACCACGTCACCCTGGTAATAATATGGAGTCCAAAAGTCTATTTCATGACATGACTTAATGAGCTAATTCATTTCATCCCCTTAATTTAATATGTGTATCCGACATACTGTATACATGTTATACAATGTACAGTGTACAGAGTATTCACATTTAGTGCTTTAAAAGCTTTATTTAGTCCTTTAAAAGTCAAGTCATGATCATAGAGAAAAATGTGTTGTGACCCATTTAAATCACAAAGCAAGAAAAAAAAGCAGGCTTAAGGCAGGTATCATTTAGGTTTATACTGGAGCATCCAAGTCTTTATTTCACTTGAGCACACAGCACCGGCTGTCGCAAGTAGATATCTGAACTGTCGCCTGAGAAAATGCTCCCAACAATTAAAAGTTTTAGAAGTGATCCAGAAGTTAAGGGACCGTCAAAATCTGCACATCAGGATGTTTTAGTGCAGCCAAATACCGACATTAACACTATCAATGAGGCTATGACAATTATTGGTGTATCTCCTATCATAAGTAAGAAGAAAGCTCATGGAAGTTACACGGAAAACAAGGTTGAGAAAATAGAGACAACAATTAAGCAGAAACTGGAAACTGCTACAGGAAAATAGTTCGGTGACGATGAAAGTGAGATGATAACTCAGTTGAAACAAAAGTTTCATTCCTTGACCAAGAAAAGTGAAAAAGTTCATGTCTTGAGTGTCTTAGCAGTGAGTTGGAGTGTGAAAAGAATAGCAGATGAACTGGGAGCATCAAACTACATGCCAAGAAAATCAAAGAAACTGGTGAATTAGCAGGGAATGCTTTCCATTCCAAATCCTTTAGGCTGGAAAATCTCTTTCATCAAAAATGGTGCAAACTGTGAGAGACTTTTACCTGTTCGAGTCTGTCAGCAGACAAATGCCAGGGATGAAAGACTTTGTATCGGTTACTGTTGATGGTGAGAAGAAACATCTCCAGGAACATTTTGATCTTTGTATCTGAAAGAAGTGTTTGAACTTTTCAAGGAACATCCTCCTGAAAGTTTTGCTGAAAATTTGCTGAACTTGGGCTGAAGCAGTGCATCCTTGCCGGATCTAGCGAATGCATTTAGTTTGTGTTTGTACTATACATCAAAATGTGAAACTCGAAAGGTGAATGATTATCTTTGAATTTCTAATGTATCATGTACACATTACTACACATTACACTGTATATGTACATGTATGTACATGTACATGTACAATGCGTTTTTATGGTTTTGGCCTTGTTAAAAAAAATCATAACAAAAAAGCTGTATGAGTGCCCATCACAATTTTTCAGATTATTGTTGCTTACATTTTAAACTTGCATTAAAAAAAAAAAATTGCGCATTTTGAAAATTACGCATTTTCGCAGGTCAAGGTCAAAGGTCAAATTTTTGCGTATTTTGTCGGTGGTGCGTGGAAATTTTTTGATTTTATGTTATTAAATGTGGGCCATGTCAAGAGCTTCAAAATGATGTAAATATTATCTCGGTAGGTGTTTTACTTTTGGAAATATGATTGTCCAAACATAGCAGGTCATGCTAATTAGTCAAAAGTTCGTTAACCCGTATCTCCCAAAATAATGATCCGAGTTACATAAAAATTGGGACTTGGGCATTTCTCAGGGAGTCCAATCAGCACACCGAATTTCATTTAAATCCGTGAAGGTCAGGTCCAAAAGCGTGTTGAGTTGACACGGAATGACCCAAATACTTTAAAAAAAAACATTCGAATTGAGAGGTAAACAGTTTAATTAATAAAGGTGTAAAACCATGACTGGAAAGTCTGTGGATTATTGACTATATAAATACAAGACATGCCGTTCACAAGGGTGTATGGGCTAGTAAAAGTTGTAGTTAGAATGTATGTAGTTATTAGTATCATCAATTACTTGTAAACAACATAACTGATTATTGTTAATTAACATACACTAATTACTCGAATTAATTACACTTGGCATTAACTGCATTCAAGTGTCCACTGTTTCACTGTGGTTGCTTTACTCGCTCTAGTCTGGCTCCGACTACGCCGTCCATCCAGACTATATTAAGATATGTCCACTACCTCTTGGTGGTGACTCTACTCGCTCTAGTCAAGATGCTGCAAAGACGCCGTCCATCTATACTTTGAAGGGAGGTGTCCGGCACTGTTTCACTGTGGTGTGTTCTACTCGCTCTAGCCATGCTGCTACAAGGACGCCGTCCATCCATACTCTGATGGTAGGTGGTGGTTCTACTCGCTCTAGTCTGGCTGCTGCAAGGACGCCATCCATCCATACTCTGATGGGAGGTGGTGGTTCTACTCGCTCTAGTCTGGCTACTGCGAGAACGCCGTCCACCCCCCCCCCCCCAATCGAGATCCTGATGGGAGGTGTCCACTGTTTCACTGTGGTGGTTCTACTTGCTCAAGTCTTGCCGCGAAGATGCCGTCCATCGAGACTCTGATTGGAGGTGTCCATTGTCTCACTGTGGTGGCTCTACTCGCTTTAGTCATGCTGCTGCGATTACGCCGATCTTGTTTTCTTATCTTTTTCTTAAATCTGTAGACATACACAATAGTTACAAGTTGGACAGGGGCTGTCAAGGTTATAGCAAAAGTATAAAAACTGCCATCAGAAGATGTGTCAAACCAGACCCTGGGCTATATGTCCGGTATAAACTACATCATCCAGTTTGAACACGAAGTCAATATCAAAATGGGTTCACGCTTTGTTTAGCGTTATGGAGTCTAAGAGCTCTTTCCGTTAAAGGCAGTGGACACTATTGGTACTTGTCAAAGACTAGCCTTCACTGTTGGTGTATCTCAACATATGCAAAAAATAACAAACCTGTGAAAATTTGAGCTCAGTCGGTCATCGAACTTGCGAGATAATAATGAAAGAAAAAACACCTGTGTCACACGAAGTTGTGTGTGTTTAGATGATTGATTTCGAGACCTCAAGAATTCGTGGAAAACTATGGCACTTCAGAGGGAGCCGTTTCTCACAATGTTTTATACCATCAACCTCTCCCCATTACTCGTTACCAAGGAAGGTTTTGTGCTAATAATTATTTTGAGTAATTACCAATAGTGTCCACTGCCTTTTAAGTATTCTGGTTTGAACATGAAGTGAATGCCAAACAGGGTCATATTTTGCAAATCGTTTGTTGAAGTCACCTGAAAGTGGTATCTTGTCAAAATGAAGCTTTTCCACAACTTTATGTGTTTTGATGAGTGGAATTATAGTTTCAATTTTATTTACAATTTGAAAAGTAGGCCCGACCCGAGAGGGCGCTGTTCGTGACGTCAATCGAGGCGCGATATTTGAAGAGAAAATTGGTAGTCTGGCCCCGTACACTACGTCTGGATACCTGATCGGTATGACGCCTACGGAGAACTACGATCACGGAGGAGACTGCACGCACTGTATGGCTGCTGTGCGAACGGTCCACTTGGAGCACCCAGCACAGTTAATCGCATATGCAGTGCCAACACAAGATAGTTACGCTTGGCGCAAGCTATAAAAATCCCTCAAAGTTGAATCAAAACCCGATTTTTTGTTCAGTACGGATACACAGATAGGACAGGAAACTATATACAGTAATGCATCTTAGCAATTGCTGACATGCGTCCTCTAAAGTCGGATCTGGTTCGTGTTTTAAAATTATAAATCCTACCGAACTTTCAAACGCTCATTAAAAACAAAACCTGAACAACCCCTCTTGGATTGCGTGTGTGTAGATTATCAGAATAAACCCTATAAATAATAGCCAGCAAAACTTACAAACAGTCTGTGAGACCAACAGTTGTTGTGGGAGTAAAATTACAATAATTTTTTTCAGGCTCACCTTTTTTTCAACCCGCTTTTAAATATAAGTTTAAAGTAGACATTTCTCTCTGCAAAATCCAAGGTTGGTTCAATGCGCACATGCCCGGTAGTCGCTGTGGTGGTTCAGTGGTAAGATTGTGGGTTCGAACCCTACAACCGCTGATTCCCATTGACTAGTGTAAGTGTTGTCGTTTAGTTGCTGAACACATTGTTTTCATTATGTATTTCATTGTCATAGAAGTTTACCTATTATGCTTTTTATGCGAGAGACTGGCTGTTGCCTCAGCTTGGTGTTTATTTGTACCCTTGTGGGAGCTTTCCGAGATCCCTTCATCAAAAGACAAACAAACAACCAAAACAAACTATCTCTTTACAAATAGCCGAATAGTGTTTGTCTGTGGGTGTGTGTGTGTGTGTGTGTGTTATTAGATCTCCTCCCTGGATACCGCATCAAACCTCGCCAAGTTAACACGGAAGAAATTAGCTGACTTCGTCTTGACACTCATCTATTTTTGAACAAAATCCGTTGAGAATTGACAGATTTATTAACAAAAAAACACCAAAATTGGTGGGGTTTTGCGCGCCGTTTTAACTGTTGCTATGGGCAGCGCGCGCGTACAATGCCAGCAAAGAACTGCGCAGCTGCTATGGGCCGCGCGCGCGTACAGTACACATTGGCTGCGCCCATAGCATCATCTGGGGTAAGAACGGCACCTTTTATTTAATTGTTGCTTTGGGACGGGATCAAGGAGAACGGAGGCAGGCTTTATAGAGCACGTGGGGCGGGAAGAGGGAAGGGGCAGTAGGGGGACTGTTTGAACTGTTGTGATGGGGCGGGATCATTGGGAACGGAGGCAGGCTTTAGAGCACGTGGGCCGGGGACAGGGAGGGGAACGTCACATTTTAGTTAACTGTTGCTATGGGACGGGATCACGGAGAACGGAGGCAGGCTTTAAAGAGCACGTGGGACGGGGACAGGGAAGTGACAATTACCAAACGTATACATTCCCTTTAACTCAACTTAATTGATCCGTAGAAAGTTGCTGAACACAGTGGCCAACTCGTCCAGCACCCGGCCATGTTGAACATTTCAGAGCAAGGTCATCTCCCTATACAAAAAAGTAACAACAGTTGACTGTTAATTTTGCCCAGACATTGGTTCAACAAGGAAGTAAATGCGCAAAAATACTGTGAATGTCTTATCACAGAAATCAGTGTTGCTTAATAATAAGGAAGCGACTTTGTAAAAACACGAAGTCACGACATAATCAACCCAATTTGCTTTCTTAATAATTACCACATCACAGGACAGATTTCGATTTGGACGAACGCATGTAAGGCAAGCTAACCACTTCCCACTTTATTGATTGACGTCCGTTTACGCACTGTACATGGGTGTTTCTGGAAACACCCGGGGAAAACCCAGGATTTCGTTTTAACTGGAAGAGAAATGACGATGTATATTCCGATGTATAGAGTAGTACTATAAAAGTGTTGTAGGAAGAAACATTCACAAACATTCTGATACTTGGTTCACCAATGACTGTATTAAACTATTACGTTGTAAGATAGTGCTGTCTTACAGGACGTGTGAATAATGGAGATTACAAAGTTGTGTATATTTAAGAGCATTCTCTTTTATACCACGTTGATCTGTGAGGCAGAATCCGCGTATTTCAACTTTAACCCACAGAGCGTTACAGTTACGGAGGGGAGCAATGCTACATTCACCTGTGGATCACTGTATTTATCAACCTGTGATTATTATAGATTCAGTTGGCAAAGGAAACTTAATCAATGTTTTGGCGTCGAGCAAATGTCTAGTTGTTTCAGCGCTACACCAGCAGGACGTACCGGGATAGTTGCTGAGCGGGACGGCCACCGATATCGTTTGCATATCACTAACGTCCAGCGAGATGATACTGGGACTTATTGGTGTAGTTTATATGATCCACATGGTATGAGGCACCAAACCAGTCAGACAGCTTTATTGACAGTTAATCCACTTCTCCCTCAGTACCAACCTTCTTGTAATATCAACCCAATGCTTGCAAGAGTCGGTGAAACCATCTCGTTGGAATGCACTCTCTCCGAACGTGATCCCCCTAGTCTGTTGACCTGGTACAAATCCACATCAACCGGTCCCATCCAAACAGAAGATCAAACAGAAGTCAACCCAGGTGAGACGTATCCAGTTGACCGTGTGCTGACTGAGGCTGACAACATGATGGATTTTACTTGTATAGCTGGTCCTGATTCCAGTGGTCCAAGTTGCTCCATTACGCCTCTCCAGATATCACCGACTGTCTCAATCTTACCCTCTCACTTGACGCGTCATGAACACCAGAACGCGACATTCACATGTGAATTTAAGTCTACACCGCAATCGATGGCGAACGAATACAAATGGCGTGTGCTCCAGTTGGACAAAGATGAGATAAGGGTTAACATTGATACATTACATAGACACGACGGGCGATTTCAACTTGCCCAAGATGGGCAAACTCTGGAGATTATCAATGTAACGCCTGAAGATTTCAACAACTCTCAGATCAAATGCATTGCACTTCTAGATGATACACCATTCCCAAGCGCCAATAATTCGCTGCTGTTCGTCTTGCCTTTGTCCACAACAACACCAAGGGCAGTGACAGTTTCGGTTACAGAAACAGACCGTGATGAATCTTTCCCCGACACTGACGACAATACCCTTCCAAAAGAATCAAGCTTTATAGTTATCATTGTTGGAGTTCTGGGTTCAATTGTCTTTCTGATAATTATAACTCTGATCGGATGCTTCCTGATCAAAAACAAACCAAACTCCACCAAACCAGGCCAGACGGCAGCAACACACAAACAGGTTGAGACCGGCGGGAATCAAAATGATCAAACATACGACGAAATCCCATTGGATGTAGCAAGAGATCGGGACGCCAGGATGCCAAGTAGTGCTACGAACGGGGCTGAAGTACTATACGCGTGCGCCGATAAGACTCGGCGTAACGAAATCAAGAGATATGCCGTAACTGCTTCATCAACAACTGGTGAAGATGTTGCAGTTGCCAAGGTAGAAAGCGTGGATGGGGAGGTGGGAAGTGCATTGGACCATGCAATCTACGCAATGCCGAACAAGCCTGCAAAGACCGGGAACCACCCAGGGAAGACTGACCATCACAGAGTCAACCTACCAGCACATGATACCCGCAAGGAAACAGACACACCCATTGCAGACGATTTCGAGTCACGCGGGAAAAACGCTGAAGGACTGGTTTATGCGGACTTGGACTTCCCGCGCCCCTCATCAGCAACAAGCACAGCAGTACTTCAATCGGATGAGCAGAGTGAGTATGCTGAACTCCGTCGGGATATATAAAAAACTGTGAAACGTAATTTTATTATATTGTCCCATTTTAAAGGCAGTGGACACTATTGGTAATTACTCAAAATAATTATTATCACAAAACCTTTCTTGGTGATGAGTAATGGGGAGAGGTTGATGGTATAAAGCACTGTGAGAAACGGCTCCCTCTGAAGTGCCATAGTTTTCGAGAAAGAAGTAATTTTCCACGAATTTGATTTCGAGACCTCAGATTTAGAACTTGAGGTCTCGAAATCAACCATCTAAACGCACACAACTTCGAGTGACAAGGGGTATTTTTCTTTCAATATTATCTCGCACACAACTTCGATGACCGATTGAGCTCAAATTTCCACAGGTTTGTTATTTTATGCATATGTTGAGATACACCAAGTGTGAAGGCTAGTCTTTGACAATTACCAATAGTGTCATGGTAATTACTAAATAATTAATTACCTTAATACCTTAATTGGTAACGAGGATGGGAGAGGTTGATAGTATATAACATTGTAAGAAACGACTCCCTCTGAAGTGACGTAGTTTTCGAGAAAGAAGTAATTCGTGACCTCAAGTTTAGAATTTGAGGTCTCGAAATCAAGCATCTGAAAGCACACAACTATGTGTGACAAGGGTATTATTTTTCGTGCACAGTTATCTACCAACTCCGTCGACCAATCGAGCTCAAATTTTCACAGGTTATGTTGAGATACACCAAGGGAGAAGACTGGTCTATGACAGTTACCAATAGTCTTTAATGGCTGTGCTTACCGTAAGCAAATAATTGACGCTTATGGACGCAGGGAATTCCGCGCCTACGTCAAGCGTATCTAACGGGTAATGTGGGGATTTTGTTGCGTGTTCGCTTAAGAAAATCGGCGCCTGAACAATAAGCAGGAAATGATCGTCAGCGCAAACTTCGGCTGTTAGCAAGGACGTGAAACTCGGCCCTGGTTCTACTCCAGCTAAAGTATGGTGAATTCCTTTTTTTTTTTTTTAATACAGTTTTCCCGAATACGAATTCGATTTATGGGGGAAATTTTTTTTTTATTTTCTTTTTTCTAGTTTAACAATGTGTGCATGTTTTCTTTCTCAGGGTACGACTGATTCGCAAATACTATCAACGTTGTAACAGTTGGTCCTGGTTTATTGTCGTGAATTAGAAAACGAAAGCAGTAACAGGAAAATAATGTTTACACTCTGTCTAACGCCACGTTTGAAAGTGAAACCATAACAATGTTTCGACTATACGCCCTGCCCATATCTCCCATCCATCTGTTTTAAAACATGGCTCCATTATTCACTCTAAATAAGTTTCATTTTCAAGGGAACATTACATAATTGTGTTTTGTTTTTTTGCTATCAAAACAGTTGATGGCAGTGTAAAGCAATGTAATATAAACTGAAGTAGAAGTCGGGGTCGATCGGCAATCTTGGTAACGGGCAAATAGTGCACGATTGATTCACATTTTGCATGATGTCGATTAAAAATTAACATGAATAAAACTAAAACCCTAAGTCAGCTACAAACTCCAAGCGGGGAATTATTTTGTATTGACTCCTCATCAAATGATACGACATTTCAGACATAATTTTGGTATTATGATGTTTTCTACTATTATCACCATACTGTGTAAGTGTTATGTATAGGTCTGTGATCTTAGATGATGTTTTGTTGTACCAATTCTGTAATGTTCCGTTCACATGAGCATTGCCTTATCCTGCATAAAACACAAGTTACATACCGTACTTCCTTGTTCCTTATGTCACAATGCTCAGAACGAGTTGAACGTCCTGCATATCCTATAGACAACACCATTCCACACAGGGGGGGGGGGGCTCTTCATGCAGTTGTGTTTTCTCTAAATGCCGTAAATGTTGACTTATCTTTGACTTTTTTTTTTTTTTTTTTTTTTTGAGGGGGGTATTTTTCACAATACTGCTTTTACTAGGTTTGCAGTTTTACTTCGATGTGCTGACTTGTAACGCCATTGTAGTTTATTGTTTAGCTTTTGAAAATGTTGATGGTAAGAAATTTACCATAATTATGGTGTTATTATAATTGTTGATAGTTATAATTCCGAATTTAGCGTGTACCACGAGTGGACTAATTTAAACCCACTTTTTATTGTATCATTCCATGTAGTCACACTATAACCATAAGTACTCTACAACAATGGAGTTTAATAGAATATTAATTGGATACAAAAAAATATATAACAAAAAATATGTATATAAAAAGTGTCTTTATTTATCATTAGGGTGTTTTCTAACGGTCTGTTTCTCGTCGTTTTTCTATCAATGTACTGCATTTATTTGTGTTTTGTTCTATTTTATGTTTATTCCATTAAATAGTTGTACTTGTTGCTGTGATTTTAAGGGGAGGTACTGCCTATGTTTACATTTATTTACAATTTGTCACAACTTATAAATGTCATACTTAGCCTATCATAACCATTATTGTTAAAATGAAGCAACCTTTTGTATGATATCCAAGCATTGCTGTGTTAGTTACTACAAACACAAAATCGTACAGATAAGTTAACGGTAGTGGACACTATTGGTAATTGTCAGAGACTAGCCTTCACAGTTGGTGTATCTCAACATATGCAACCTGTGGAAATTTGAGCTCAATCGGTCATCGAACTTGCGAGATAATAATGAAAGAAAAAACACCCTTGTCACACGACGTTGTGTGCGTTTAGATGGTTGGTTTCGAGACATCAAGTTCTAAATCTGAGGTCTCGAAATCAAATTCGTGGAAAATTACTTCTTTCTCAAAAACTATGGCACTTCAGAGGGAGCCGTTTCTCACAATGTTTTATACCATCAACCTCTCCGCATTACTTGTCACCAAGAAATGTTTTATGCTAATAATTATTTTGAGTAATTACCAATAGTGTCCACTGCCTTTAATCCATTGATGTATATTCTCACTTTTATAATAACTGTTATTACTAACTATTGCTTGTTTTATTTTTATTCGTTTAAAGTGTGTAATATACTTGTACAGTTGTTATTGTAAGGAAAATGTGATTAACTTTATTATTATTATTTTATTTGCCATAACAGTACAAAACATAATACATTGACAATATACCCCGAGATGGGCAAGGGACAACAAAAGCAAATACATACTATGATCCGTAGATCTGTTGCCTCACATCTGGGGTACACAATACAATTAATATAGATTTAACATAATATACATGTAGTACACAAAGCATTACAAAACAGAAAATTATACAACCAATAGCAAATAATAAATATATAGTAAGAATACAAAAAAAATTTAAAATAAATAAGTAGAAATAACGATAAGTATAAAATTTTTCTCCTAAACTATGGCATCAGTTGGCTAATGACATTTTCAGAAAACCGGTAATGAATTGTAAAGCTGCGACGCTAGAGGGCGTACATACAACCGCTGGTTCAGCAGCTGATGGTGACCCTCAGTGTGTTGATGTGCTTAAAAACCGCGAAGAGGACGAAGATGAGAGTAATAGTGATCCACGCATGTTAATTAAGACAATCTTGATAATTATTTTTGCTAGGCTTACATTTTTATTGAACTGAACTGCGAGGCTATAAGAAGAGCTTTGCAAAAGTTACTTTTGATATAAACCCTCTGCAAATTGTGACTCTGAGGTGAATCCTCAGAAGGTTAGAGGTAACATCAAGTTGGTATTGAATTGTACTTAGTAGAGACAGTGGAGACCTTTAGTAATTGTCAAAGGTTAGTCTTCTCATTTGGTGTATCTTATCATACGCATATAAAATAACAAACGTGAGCAATTTAGCGCAATTATTGGTCGTCAGATGTGAGATAATAATGACGTAAGAAAAAAAAATACTTTTGTCACACGAAGTTGTGTGCTTTCAGGTGCTTGATTTAGGGACCTCAAAGTCTAATTCCGAGGTCACGATTTAATTATATTAAACAGTAACTATTTTGAATCGATTTGAGCCTTTGCCGCTATTTAGTTACCGACTTGAGGGTAGAAAGTCTTTGGCAAATTTAGTTGCAAGTTTCCATACCCAAGACTTACAAAATTTATTTGACTAAACACGAGCTTTGTGACATTCCATTCAGAGAAACTAGAGATGCCCGTTTAATGATAGCAATATTAGGTAAAGGTATGTTTCATGCTTTCAGGTATACGAACAAGGGAAATATTGCCTGGTGTAAATTGTGCAGTTATTTGTGTTGGCGGTTTGTCGATAAAGTAGAATACCGCCCTCTATTGGCTACAACCTTAACACACATTATAATGCGGACAACGATCGCAGCTTTTTTCTCAAGCGGGATGTTATGATTTTGACAACGCCAACTATTGCAGCATTGAGGGTTGAACTAGGATTGGGATCGTTTTTATTTTTTAACTGGCCCCCTTTCATCACTTTCTTGTTTGAAATAAATCTGTCAGATAATCTCTGTTTGGATATTATTATTTTATTCGGTAAATTTGTAAACTCAAAATTACAGATTGTATCTACAAAAAAACAGAGGGGAAAACAAAACGTAAAACTTCGTTTAAGATAACATTGAAAAAACAAATCATAAAAGCACAACTTGAAACTGATGACAAAAATCAGGGGATTGAAGAACACGCCATTAACCTTGTAATATTCTTCAGGTTATTATTTATTTATTTTTCCTTTCTTTATTTTCTCACTCCAAAGCAAATGACTTTCGACTGATTAATTAGTATAGGTTTTGTCGGTCAAATTCGGCAAATGAGCAGCCAATTTTATTTCCATGTGTTCGAATTAAAAATGTTTTGCCTCTCCAGGTGTTACTGCGTTTCAAATTCAGAATTCGGTCATTCAATTTCGTTTTCAGTCAAGTCAAATTCCTTTAGCGCTCTATTCAATTTAGCGTGTCGCCATTCTTTTTCGTGACACACGCGCCTCAAGAAGCGTCTGCGAATTTGAATGCTGCTTTGATGAATTGTTAAATTGAATGATTATTTTGTTAAATCGAATGACGCAACATAATTGACTAATCATAAAACGAAATCGAATGACCCTTTTCAGTAGCATTCGATTTCGCGCGAAATAGAATAGCTTGCTGGTTAAATTGGCTGCTCATTTGCCGAAATTGACCGAGAAAACCTATATATTCCCAACATGATGAAAGAAATGTCGACAAAAGCACAAACCGACCCATCAGTACTCGTGAGAGTTTATTAATTTTTGCAATATTTCAGAACTCCCTATTACACCAACAAAATTATAATTGTTGTTTTCAAAAAAAAAAAAAAACTCAACTGAAATCATGGTAATGATAACACGTGCATCTTCATCCCATCCTTGAATCACGACATGGGAGAATACTCTTTAATCAGCCTCGGGAGAGATGGAGAAAAGGCTTGAGCCACGCTGTCGGGATGGATGAGATAGACATAGACTCTCTGACTAGACTGACCAGGGCGAGAGGACAACGAGTGATTAGCAAGGCGTACATCACTTGACGCGAGTGGATTAGACACTTGTTTCTCGCCTGCGAAAACACGACCCCGTGGCGGCTAGGACAAGTTCAGAGGTTCAAATAAGATAGCACAGCCGGACGCATTTCTTAATGCTGTTTAGAATTGCCAACCTCAAAAAAATCCTGATTAAAAAAATTAGGATTACCTTTTTTCATTTTTTAGAAGAAACAAATCCCTCACTGAAAAGCACGACGAAAGTTGCGATTTCGTTGTGAAGAAACAAAATTGCCACCCGTACACGTACATAGTAAGTCGGTACAGGGATGAAACTGCCTCCTCAATGTGAGAAACACTGCAATCTGTAGTTATCACTTACCATCAGGTAAGCGTTTGGTTGAATTTACTCGAACCTTTTTTTAGAAACTATTCTCGGTTTTAGTTGAAATTTTTTTGGCCAGTTACCAACACGTTACAACAAATCGCGTTACCTTTTGTTAATTAAAGATATACGTTGCATATGGTTAGAAAGATCAAAGTAGAATATAATGTTCTACACAAATATGCCTCGAAATTGCGTGGTTTTCTTGTTACCTCGCCCAATAACACGGTCGGCCATTTATGGGAGTCAAAATTTTGACTCCCAAAAATGGCCGACCGTGATAGTTCGCGACGTGAAAAGAAAACCGTGCAATTTTGAGAGATACTTATCGGTATTAGGGAGACTTACTGTCACCGAGAAGAGGGGCGGGGGACTGTGGCCTCGACTGTTCTTTAAAAAGTACCATAAATATGAAAGTTGCCAAACAGTTGAATTTTATTATGTATACTATAAAACAAACAAACAAGTTTTGAAAATTTATCAAGGGCATTTTTTGTTTGATCATCACAACACTAGAGGGACGTTTTTGTTGTTTAATATCGACATTTTGAAACCGCAAAATTCAGAGGGACAAAAGAGACAAAAAAATGCAAGCAATGGTGAATTTTAGAGAATGCCTGAGCTGTGTGTGTCGTGCATCTAAAATGAAATTATTTTTCATTACATACAATCACAATGCATGTATTATTATAAGGCATCCTCATCATTGATGGTTTTGGAGAAGGACAAACTGAATAGACAACCCATGGAGAATACGACGGTCATGTGAATTATGGCACTGCATGTCTTCTCGCAAACAAATATTTGCATCGTACGTTGTAAAATGGTTCTTATTTGTTTTTGTTTTTTATAGAGACTTACATTTTCATTAATCAAACAACAGGACAGCAGTATTGTTGTTGTTTCTATTCATGTTAAATGCAACCAGCTGTTGTTTTGGTTTTTAGACTCTGTAAACAGCAATCATAATTAAAAATGAAATATGCATATGGAAAATATTAATCATCCTCGTCAAAAGTGATCCGGGCTCCTAAAGGAACTGAATCAAGCTCACACGGAAACTGGTTTTTAAATTGGATTTAGCTCCGATTTTGCGTTAGTTTGAAATTGTTGAGGCATGTGGACACAACTTTCTGATAACACTGATCCAGATCTCTGTAAAATGGGACCCGGAACCACATACAATCAAGACCGGTTTCAGATTCGAGTACCCATAAATACTTAGAAGTATCTGTTAAAAAAGACCCGGATGTTTACATAACTGAAACATATAAAAAGTACAGTGCTTTAAAAACAATAATCCATTGGGTTTTAGGCTGCTGCAGTCAAAACAGCGCGCGCAGCAGAGCATTACCTACACCATCACCACCACTTCCATCGCCAGCACTTGTCGAGAAGCTTCGACAACAGCAGTATTCAAAAAAGGAGCCACGTTGAGTGCAAAGCGCTGACACTAGCAGCAACACGACCCCATGCAACAAAACAAAACACAACCAAAAAATCACCAATCGACAGCCCAAACCTCAAAACAGCAGTACCACTAGCTTGTCCAGAATCAGCACCATCACCTGAAACAAACAGTCTGTAGCACTAGTAGTAGCAGTATGCGAACACAATTCTGTTTGATTTACTACTGTACATCAAAATATACATAATGCAACATCACAAAAGAGAAACCACAGTGTTGTAGCAACAATGTTTTTTTTATTGTTTTATCAAAATCATGACATGAGGTTAGAGGTTAGAAACAGAAACAGAAAACACATGTATGTATTATATTCATACTGTTCGCCTCAGTAGTAGCAATATTAAACGGCTGTGATGTCACGACCCAAAGTATGTCAACGTGTAAATCCGAATGCTAATAATAGCCTTCAGACACGCGACACCGCCCCCATGCCCAAAGTGCACGTGCTACGACCCGTTACAGAGATCTCCCGCCACGCGCTGTTGACTGATATGACGTCACGCTGCATTCCATTACAGTGACTAGAGGTTGATCACCATAAGAGATACGGAGAGAGATCTGCCTGTAGATCTAGAGTTAGGATAACATTAGTTGTTTTCTTGCTTGCTTTTTCGTAATTAATATAAAAACATTAACAAATAAAGAAGAAAACGATAGTCGCTTTAAAAGCGCCCTCTGTTGAGAAGCAACATCATGTTTGTTTTTGTTTTTGTTTTTATTTTTTTTTTATTTTTTAACGACCTGCGCATCATGGCATTACCGTTTCCATAATTATACAGCATACACAGAGTGGTGTTTGAATGTATAAGTACTATACCTGTCGTGAAATTGATTGAACTGACACCCAGCATTGTGACGGAAAAAAAAGGGATGGGATACTATCTTAGGTTTGAGAAGAAAAAAAACGAGCGAGGCAAACACACAAGTTGTGTTTATCGGATGCTGTTTATTACATGTCCCTTCAAAAATCCGAAACGAAAATTGACGGGAGAATTCTTAGAAACAATTTCTTCCCCTCGACAAAAAAAAATAGACTGCCGTGCGAGATCGTGAATATTGACTCCGTATGCAAAAACAAAACATGCACTGCACCCCCCCCCCCCCCCCCCCCCCCAACCTTCGCCTCGTTACACAGTCAGCAGTGTGCTGCATGAAGCACGTACACGGGGCTGTACGGAGAGACTGACAGTCGCTAGAAAACACCCGTACAATATTCACATCGCCTCAGTACGCGTTTCGCCACGCTATCAGTTAGATCTACACAGTTTTCAATTATCCCACGTTGTCATCGCGCCACGGTCGTCGTGTTGTCAGTACGAGTAGCATCTACCGTGTAGTTCGGTTGGATTCCACTGTCACATCCCCGTGTGGAGAGCTTGTCAAGCGGCTGTCGCTGACGCAAAGAGCAAAGAACTATCCTACACGATCTTGCCACCACCATGGAAATTTAACTTGGATAATATAAAGCAAACCTCCACACACGGATAGGTTGATATTGCATCAGGAAAACACGGGAAAACTGTAAAATTGAAGGTACGTATGTCTATGTTGTTATGTTAAACGCAACTCAAGTGTAACTTTCCTCAGCCGTGTGCGTTATGATCGTAGATTCCACACTCATGTACAGCTGGCCTGGTTACTCACAATACATGTGTAATATAATGACTGTAAAAGCGATGACAAGTGAAAGTCTGCGTAGCTTCATTGGTAGTGCTGCTATTGACCACACAAAACCTTACTATTAAAAAGAAACACAATAAATAACTCCAATTAATTGCTAGTTTGCATTTTTTTCCCCTTCTCAATAGCCTTTTTGAGGTATGGTGGATACTATAGGAGTGCATGCACTGTTTGGTTTGGGTGTCTACAGAAAATGTACCCAAAACAAATAGTGCCATACAGTTTTGTGTCCTGCACCATAGCTCAAACAATGGTTTATATTATGCAAAGATGATTAGCTCTCTACCTGGCTCTAATTTTATATTATTTGATTTCTCCCATTTAAATAACTGTTCGGATTACGGACAAATAAATTTGTACTTCAATTCACTGATGAGCTTTGGTTACTGATTGACACTTATCTCGGTTGATGTGCGGAGGTTCAGAAAAGTGAAGACAGTTTAACCGGCCGGGTATACAATACAAAAAAAAAAAAAAAAAATCTACGGATTTAAACTATGGGTATTCAAAATTTGTATGCAAAGTGGTCGATAGAAACAACAAACAAAAACAGGAACTAATTGTTGGGAAGTAGAAATTCGAATTATAAAATAATAACTATTAAACTCAAAACAGTTGAATACATAATAATTTGATATGTACATCAAGGTTAGTATAGCTTAGCAAACTTAATTGACCGTAAACAGGTTATACATGTTGATGGGCGCAGACTTTAGATGGTCCACATACTACTTGCAATTGCGGTCATTTAAAGACACTGTACACTGTTGGTAATTTTTCAAAGACCAGTCTGCTCACTTGGTGTATCTCAACTTTATGCACAAAATAACAAACCTGTAAATATTTTAGCTCAATTGGTCGTCAAAGCTGCGAGATAGTAACGGAAGAAAAAACACCCTCGTCACACGAAGTTGTGTGCTTTCAGATGCCTGATTTCGGGCCCTCGAGGTCTCGAAATCAACTCGTGGAAAATTAATACGTCGTTCTCGAAAACTACGTTATAATATAATTCAGAGGGAGCCGTTTCTCACAATGTGTTATACTATCAACAGCTCTCCAATGCTTGTTATTTTTGTTACCAGGTAAGTTTGTATGCTTACAATTGTTTTGAGTAAGTACCAATAGTGTCCACTGTCTTTAACATGAGTCCACTGGCGCTTGAAAAACATTATGTTTTACTCTTTTCGATCGGACTTTTTGGTTGTACATGTTTTATATAACATCTGATAGTTTCTCGTGCATTATATCATTACATTGTTCGTTACCTAAACATTGTGACATTTGTCCATGCATGCAATGCTGACACCTATGAAAACATGCTAAAAGGTCAAGTTGAGCAGTGGACATAATGCACACTGAGCCCAAAACATAGTTGAATCAAGATATGGTGCAATAGTGTTGACGTCACAAACTCTTATTTTAAATTGGGAAGCTCTTATTCGTTAATTGAACATAAAGGTTATGGAGGTGTTCTTGCAAAACATTGATGTGTACTGACATTCCTTTAAGACAATGTAAACAAAATAGTAACGCTAGGTGTGCGTTTCAGCTGTTTTCCATAAAAACCATACACCATTATATGAGCACACTCGGTACCTTCCAGAGTTCCGTACAAACAAATCTCGAGCCCACGACGTTTGCCATTTTAGGCAAAAACATCTTTGGTCTGGAAAGTTAAAGAGAGTATACGGTGCTTATCAACATCGCTGTAAGACGGGTATTAAACCCAACAATAGTCTCTATCCCCTAACTTTACATCAGCTTTTAATTTCGTTGTGTTTAAATATCTAGTTGGTAAACACCGTGAATCAAGTTAAAGGAACACGTTGCCTTGGATCGGTCGAGTTGGTCTTTGAAAAACGTTTGTAACCGTTTTTTATAAAATGCATATGGGTAGAAAGATGTTGTAAAAGTAGAATACAATGATCCACACAAACATGCCTCGAAATTGCGTGGTTTTCCTTTTACCTCGTCGACTAACACGTCGGCCTTTTATGGGAGTCAAAATTTTGACTCCCATAAATGGCCGACCATGTTAGTTCGCACAGTAGAAGGAAAACCACGCAATTTCGAGGCAAACTTGTGTGGATCATTGTATGCTACTTTTAAAACATCTTTCCAACCATATGCATTATATAAAAAACGGTTACAGGGCTTTTGTTTTGACCAACTCGTCCGATCCAAGGCAACGTGTTCCTTTAAGAGCATCAGTTTAGTACGTCACAATGCTACCATGCACGCTATACGTACTCGTAGACTTCTCAATACCATTATTCGTTTGAAACGTACCCAGCATCAAAGTTTAAAAATAATGCACAATTATGCCTCAGCCCTTCAAATATATCTCAGCGCGATCTGCCGTCGATTTCACAAAGAGTTGTAGTTAGGACGAGTAACCCGTCTTAACTTAGGATTAATCTTAAGGTCTGCATGCTACAGTGCAGGGTTGGGACTCGTCCTAAGTCCTAAGATTAGTCTCAAGTTAGGAAGAGTTTTGTGAAATCGACGGCTGGTTTTGAAAAAGAAAAAATGTCTGTACTAGACAGAGGCACATAGGCCTAATGTAGGCATTCTCCCAATGAACACAGTACAGATGGGTAATAATGTGTATCTGCTACAAGTGAAGCTTGTGTGTTAAAAATAACAGCCTACTTGCAATGAAGTTGACCTTGATTCATTTTGTAAACTAATTTGCCTTGTGCAAGTAGACACATTATCTTCCAGTTGTCTGCATGTATTCAATGTAAAATGATTAAACTCGTATTACGTTAGTTACTCATGTTATAGTCAAACCTGTCCACTTCATATTCCGGGAAAGACTAAAGATAGCGTTAAACATATTATTGCACAAGCATTGTCCATGTTGGTTAGATTTAGTTTTATATTTATTTAAAATCACATTATGTTTATTATTTTTCTTGCGAGATAATGCTGCTAACGAGTTAACGTTGTGCCACCACTGCACCGATGCGTCATCATACATAGCTAAGGCTCATCGCCAGTGATCTCTATAATGCCGACCGAGACATCAGGGCAATTCATGCACTAGAGACTTGGGTTTTAAAGGAGACCTGCCGCGGTGTCTCGGGACATGTTATAACACCGTCTTCAACAATAAATAATGATAGAAAAACATGTTTGTTCAACACTATCGGTATTCGGTAGTGGCTCTCAGCTTTATCTTGTCGGTACAACTTAAAAAATAATGACGACTAATAAATCAAACAAGTTCAATGTAGCTTCCTCCTACACATGACAAACGGAAGTTTTAAAACACTACCCAGGTGTGGTCACTTGAATACAATAAACACCTCCCTTAAAACCAAATGAGAAATCAACATTAAGATAATATTTGTGTTAAAATAGCACTAACGTAGTGTTGGTAAAAACTAATTTTTAACAACATGTGTATAGCGTAATATTAAATACCATTACTTTCTTGTTTTTGCAAAAAGCGATAAATTACACATGTCAGACTCTTCGATAACACGTTAACCGTTTGCCTTATAATGCAATGACGTCATCACGCTGCCATCTTATAGTTTAAATAAAACATTTAAAAAGTGCAGCCACTATAGCGGCAATGGACCAATGGGCAATATTCATTTGACCTCTAGCGAGGGCGCCCTACTCGGGAGACGACATGTGCCTAAGATACAATGTGTGCGTCTCTCGAATTCAATTTAAAGTATCGTAAAATAAAATATGAGTATTGCAGGAAACATAGTGAAAAGCACCGGGCATTGTTGGTAATTACTCAAAATAATTGTAAAGCATATATACTTACTTGGTAACAAGCAATGGAGAGCTGGTGATAACACATTGTAAGAAACAGCTCCTGAAGTAACGTATAGTCTCGCGAAAGGAGTACATTTTCACTGAAACAGTTGAGTTTGATTTTGTGATCTCAGAATTAGACTTTGAGGTCCTGAAATCAAGCATCTGAAACCCACTTCGAGTGACAAGTGATCCAAAGCGTTTATTGATCACCTTGTCGAAGTGTCGATATCAAGAGATATTGATCTTAAAACAAAGGGTAATTGGAGTGATTGACTCGATGTCTCATAGCCTGGTAGTTACCTCAATACCCTAGCCTGGCCTTTACCCCCGTACACGGACTTGTAGCTTTCATTCTGATCGAATCATCGACCCCGTGGATCAAGAAAACTCGGGAGTACCTTGAAGTGACGAGTTGGTTATAATAGACAATAAGAGTTTGTTGGGACTTCAGTCGCCACTCCCAAACTAATTTGCTCATTCTGGTCAGCATGGCAGAATCAAAACAACAGTTTGTACAACAGTCTGTATTAAAGGCACTGGACATCTTTGGTAGTTGCCAAAGACCAGTCTTATTAATAATTGGTGTACATCAACATGTATGCACAAAATAACAAACATGTGAGAATTTGAACTCAATTGGTCGTCAAAGCTGCGAGATAATGGGGAAAAATACCCTCGTCACACGAAGTTGTATGCTTTCAGATGCTTGATTGCTGGACTTTAAAATAACATTCTGAGTTCTCGAAATAAACTTCAAACACCAAAGTGGAAAAAAATACTTTTCGAAAACTACGTTCCTCTAGACGGAGCCGTTTCTCACAATCTTGTTTAATATCAATAGCAACTATTTTGAGTACTCACCAATAATGCATAGTGCCTTTATTGTTGTTATTAATAACAGCTTTAAAATTATTATGATAACTAATAACTAGATTGTTGTATGAGGACTAAAGACACGACGCCTTTAAAACCATCCTCATCCAATGGGGGAATGCTGTTCAAAAGGACTGCTCAATATATTTATAGACACGCCAGCTATACGAGGTTGTCAATTTTTAATTGTCAATGATTTACGCGACTGACGGAGTTACGCAAATGCTAGGGCATGATTCCATCGTCATACCACAGCACTGGTGCATGTGTTGTATACGATGTGGAAGCTGCATAGGTCACCGTGCCCTTAAGATGAAGTACATCATCGTACAAGAGATGAAACTATAAGTAAACAAAACAAGCTTTTCTTGGAAATGTTGGTTACAGTACTCCGAACAGAATTACTGCATCGCAGTAGAGAAGGTTTGGTTTAATTAGAAGTTGCTGCAGCAGTCAGTCACTGCCACAGTGGACAATCCCTTCTCTTTAAATCCACCGGACACTAATGGTAATTGTCAAAGACCAGTCTTCTAACTTGCTGTATCTCAACATATGCGTAAAATAACAAACCTGTAAAAGTTTGAGCTCAATCGGGCATCGATGTTGCGAGATAATAATGAGAGAAAAAACACTATTGCCACACTTAGTTGTGTGCGTTCAGACGCTTGATTTCGAGACTTCAAATTATAAATCTGAGGTCTCGAAATCAAGTTCGTGGAAAATCTAAAATCTACTCCACTTCAGAGGAAGCAGTTTCTCACAAAGTTTTTGCCTCTCCCCATTACTCATTACCAAGTAAGGTTTTATACTCACAAATATTTATAGTAATTACCCATAGTGTCCACTGCCTTTAAGATAGTACTGGATCATGTAACATGCAATGCACACAACATCTCATCACAATAGAGGTTAAAGATACTGCCATCCCACAAACACTTACCAATTGGTAACAAGCAATGTTGAGCTGTTGATAGTTTTAATTGGTTTCTAAGACAGATAAATCGTTCTACTCAATAGTAAAAACCCACATCTTTGTACAACAATGGTGTTGTTTTTCTGTCTGTATTCCCTCGCAACTTCAAAGACCAAGTAGGTCCGAATGTGCACATGTTTGTCATTTTATGCATTGTTGGGCAGCAAACACCGAGTGAGAATATGGGCTCTGATAATTACCAAAAGTGTCCCATGCCTCATTTTTGTTTGTTTTAGGGACACAATTGTCGCAACCAGGAGTTACTCTTGAAGGTTTGGTACTGCATTACGAAAACCGTGTAGAACAAGAACTTTTTGGTAACCGGCAATGGAGCTTTCATTTCCCGTGTCTTAGAAAGAATACATTATTCCTTTAAAGTGTGAAGCCTAGAATAGACACCTCTAGAGTATCACTTTCTTACGCGGCATTGACCTTTAACAAACCGGGGTCCAAAGAGGGAAATAGTCTGGTATCCAACCCATCCAGGAATCGTAATGCGTGCATCGTCGCACGCCGAACCATACACCGATTTAGCGGCACCATGCCAGAGGCGTTACAGTAATTGAGACGGCTGCCTGTTTCGATGTGTTGACAAAATAAGCTACTCTCAATTCTTACTGTATATTCTAGTCCCAACACAATGTGTAAGGCACGTAAAGACACTGGACACCTTTGGTTATTTCCATAGACTGTTTTCTTACTTTGTGTATATCAATAATATGCACACAACAAAAACAAAATGTGCAAATTTGAACTGAACTGGTCGTCGAATAATAATGGAAGAAAAAACACCCTTGTCACACAAAGTTGTGTGCTTTCAGATGCTTGATTTCGAGACCTCGAAATCAAATAATTAGGTCTGGCAATCAATTCAAATGTTTTTATGAGAAATATCTTCTTTCTCAAAAAAACGACAATACTTCAGAGGGAGCCGTTTCTCACAATGTTTTATACTATCAACATCTCTCCATTGATCGCTAACGATTTTTGTATGCTGATAATTGTTTTGAGCAATTACCAATAGTGTCTAGTGCCTTTCATGTAAAGTCAAAGTGACCAAAAGGAAATGACTTTAATGACGTCACGGTTGTCTTCTCCCATTCCAAGCCGCTGAACTTGAAACTGTTCTGAAAATAGATCCCTGTCACGGATCACTGCTGAAGCTGTATTTGCTTATACATCGAAGCTACCAACAACGATAGCATGGTAAAGGTCACATACATATTGTATATACAGTTATTATACACTGATACAAAAGTAAACGATGATACTTTAGCTATCCAATGTTATACTTGACTGACTTGACGAGGCATCACTCATCACCCATCCATGGTTTGGATATTTGTACACGCAATATCAAGCTTGCGTGACATCGTCGGTGCGATATACAATTGTGTAGGTGAAGTTCGGTAAAACCTCGAGGCAATCTGCAGAAAGCGGGTTTTGGTTAAGAAGTTTGTTAAAATCATTACCAACACACTATTGTTACTTTGCCCACAACAGCTGCACATCCATGTGACATCGAAAGAAAAATGTGGTTCTTCAGGAAAACCCGAGTGAGATGTGTGGCTCGGAGCTTAGTGTGGCATCTGCCCGGAGTTTCAGGAGTCTCGGGTTCAGATCACAATGAGGACAACTTTTATTGTTCTCTCATCCCATGTTGGAATATTTCCTCGTTAATGTCGATGGAAGTAAATATTATTTTATACAGATTAACATTAAATAACAACATTGTTTGACTAAGAAAACACTGTGATATTTATTTAAAGCAGACAAATGTCAACTTCACAGGTGAACGAATTTCTAATGATTACCAAGTTACCAGAAAAACAAATATATTTTTTTCGTGACCGTTTCTTTCTGACATTTGCTGAGACATAAGAAAAACAATCACAACGGGCAATTAAATTGTACGGTAGGCAGCCCACGAAAAAAAAGACAAGGTTAGTATAAATATAATTTAACACCCGGTTGTAATGAGGGTTTCTGTTTTATATGGTGCTCAGGAAATCATCAACAAATGAAAACACGTCCAATACGTTTTAACGAGACAATCGTCCTCGAGTATCTTTAACAATGATATGGCGTACATTCTTTATTAATAGTATTTTTTTTTCAACAACAATTTGCTTTCATTATTCAGAGATACCTGTCAATGCATATCCAAACACTCTCTCAGTCATACAAAACAATGCGAAACACGAACAGAGCTCAATGAAAGGCTGTCGAAAAACGGTTAAGTTTTACATAATTTCTTACTTTATTATGCCTTTAAAAATATATATATTTAAAACAAAAATGACTGGAAATAAAAGAGTAATGACTCGTTCTTAAACTGCCGTTTAAAACCGGCAGGGTCGTGGCCGTTCGACACAGGCCTGATCCGAAGGCGAGGGCCTTTATCGCACGGCCACAACCCTGCCGGTTTTAAACGGCAGTTTAAGAACGAGTCGATACCCTTGGTTTCCCTTAATAAATAATATATGAATTAAGTGCAAAACGCAAAATAACTGGTGTCACTCGCACCTTCGAAGACTTACCCCTATAAAGAAAATTTTTGCATCAGTAATTTTATAATTGAATAGATCCTCATAAATATATTATTGTTGTCATTTTTACTTTATAATACAATAATATGCTGAATGCGGTTATTTACTTACTGTATGCACAACATGTGCGCATCCCTACGTGTGAAGTCCGGATGTAACATTGGCCTATGGTTTGTGCGGTTTGTTTTTCTTCCAACATTCATCGTACTCTGCCCTCTCTTCTCCCCTCGTTAGAATGAGGCCAATCAATGCATGCCCTCATAACCCCAAATAACACATGCTTTGCTTGACCAGGGTTCAATTCAACTCAATTAGAGCAAACACACCTTTTACCCCATGGGATCTCCTAGTCTATTTTAGGCTAGGGTAGTCTCAACATACCATCTGCATATCAAGGGATTTGTAATCGTGATGGTTCATTCATGAATGATCCGTTGCATCAAACTATGACCTTTGACACACACACTATTATAAACAAGAGCAGCTAAAAGTCGTGTCTTTGCATTGACCCATTTCGTACAGGTTTTTGCCTATTTCGACGAAATGTTATGTGTTATTATTTTTTTTTCACGAAGCTCATGCTAAATGTTTTTTTTTTATTATTATTTATTTTTTTTCGTTTGTGTTGCTTTCTTAATTTGTTTAGAATATAAATGCCATGGTGTTCATTAGTGTGGCTGGACATTAAGTTGTTGTTTTACTAGGAATTTTTAACGTAAGATTTGTATGTTGCTTACGGTGAATCGTGTTTATCTAAGCTATATACTTTTATTATGGTGCACCATAATGACTAAAACACATGTCAAGTTTCATGTATTATAAACGAGGCCCAGGGGGTTAGTCCCACTACTTTGGGTTATCTACTCTGTATATGAAATAGATATTTGCCAGGCAACATAACACACTGGAAACATACTATGATTTAATATTTCAAGGTTGTTTTTGGCAGTCTAATAGACATCGTGTTTCTGCTTAACATCAATGCTTTCGGATCGTTTAGTCTGTGTCTTGTGGCTGTTATTGTTGTTGTTGCTGTTGCTGTCGCTGTCAATGTCGCCGTCACTGTCGCCGTTTCCATTGCCGCCGTCGTGGTCGTCGTTGTTGTCATTGTTGATGTTGTTTTCATTGTTTTTGCTGTTCTTTTAGTGTTGTTTTGTTTTACAAACAATTGGAAAATGTTAAAAGTGTTTCAACCAAACTATTAGCAATACATGGATATAAATATAACTACGATGATGAAGTTTGTACAAATAATTCACATCAACTAACATCACACAAAAGCACTATTAATTCTCTGAGGCACAAATCTTGATGAAAGTCGTAACTTAAGTCAGCCCATGAAGCCCACAAGACGAGAAAATTAGCTGTCAACTTCAACTTAGCACAGTAAGAGTGTGCTCCTTATTACCCATGTCTTGAATCAGTGCATGACGTCTAGCTGCTCATCTCTTGAGACTGTATCATCATGAAATATACACGCCATGTATCGATGTCGATCAAGCACACTCGGTTATTTATGCACTGTACACATAGGCAATGAAGGCTCGCATACAGTTTCGAATTAGATGTGAGGTTTGTGAGGCACTGGACACTATTATAGTAATTTCACAAAAATATTTGTTTGCAAAATAACTTTGAGAGATGTTGATCATTAACGGTTGCATGGCTTCCGACTGGCACCCCGAACAAAGATATTAACAAAGTAGGGTTAGCACCACCATAGGGACAGATAGCTCAGTTGGTAGAGCGCCGACGTTTATCCGGAGGTCGTTGGTTAGAATCACACTCTAGTTATTTCTTGTGTTCAATTCCAGCAATCAGTTTATAACATTGTGAGAAACAGCTCCCTCTGAGGTAACGTAGTTTTTTTAGAAAGAGGTCATTTCTAACTCACATATTAAAATACGCGGAGCCTGAAACATTCATACTAGACCTCTGAAAGCATACACACAAATTTGTGCAACCAATGGATTTTTCGTTCACTATTCTACAATGTTTTAATGAGTATTTATAGTTTATGCATGGCATGGCATACACCAAGTGAGAATACACGTATTTGACATTTAACGAAGGCATACGATACGCAGCCAGTGGACACTATTGGTAATTACTCAAAATAATTATTAGCGTAAAACCTTTCTTTGTGACGAGTAAGGGGGAGAGGTTGATGGTATAAAACATTGTGAGAAACGGCTCCCTCTGAAGTGACATAGTTCTCGAGAAAGAAGTAATTTTCCACGAATTTGATTTCTAAACGCACACAACTTCGTGTGACAGTGGTATTTTTTCTTTCATTCTTATCCTGCAAGTTCGATGACCGATTGAGCTCAAATTTTCACAGGTTTGTTATTTTATGCATATGTTGAGACACACCAACTGTGAAGACTAGGCTTTGACAATTACCAAATAGTGTCCATTGCCTTTAAAGCCATTATACACTTTCGGTAAACAGTATTGTCCAAGTCCCACACTTCGTGTATCACAACTTATATATAAAATAACAATCCTGTCGAAATTTAGGCTCAATCAGACATCGGAGTCGGGAGAAAATAACGGGAAAACCCACTCCTGTTTTCGCGCGTTTCGCCGTGTCATGACATGTGTAATCCGTAATTCTCGTTAACGAGAATTTATATTGTTTTACCGTTTTCTCAAAAAGTAAAGCATTTCATGGACTAATATTTCGAGAGAAGTCTTTCACCATTACCTTCTGTAAACCCTGTAAATTATTTGTAAATCTGTGAACTTTTTTCTTTTTTCTGTACCGAAAGGGTCCAATGGCTTTAAACATAAAGATAAACTACCCTATTCATTTTTGTTTTTTAAATAATTATATTTATATTTAATAGTCCAGTTATATTTAAGTGCACGTGAAGCCCATTCATTTGATTACCGTCTGCAATACATGTATTACCGTAATATCGAAACCAGTTATTATTTGTTTTAATATTTTAAATTTTATTTATTGACGGTTTGCATCGGTACCAGACATTTAAACGATAACACTGCAATTATGCTGGTATTGCGAAGTGCTCTCCTATTTGAAGCCGCTCTCATTGTAGAACAGTCAAAATAAATAAATTGATATGTTTGTTGCTGACCACGAAAGATAGGCACAACGCCATGATACGGTTTGCATCATAATTAAAGGAACACGTCGCATTGGATAGGACGAGTTGGTCTATAAAAAAGCGTTTGTGGCCGTTTTTTATAAAATGCATATGGTTGGAAAGATGTTTTCAAAGTAGAATATAATGATCCGCACAAATTTGGCTCGAAGTTGCATGGTTTTCATTCTACTGTGCGAACTAACACGGTCGGCCATTTATGGGAGTCAAATATTTGACTCCCATAAACGGCCGACCTAGTGTTAGTCGACGAGGTAAAAGGAAAACCGTGCAACTTCGAGGTTTGTTTGTGTGGATCATTGCATTCTACATCATCTTTCTACTCATATGCATTTTATAACATATGGTTACAAACGCTTTTCAAAGACAAACTCGACCGATCCAAGGCAACGTGTTCCTTTAAGAACTACGATTCGTTGTACAAAAACATATTAAATCGGAACCAACGTTGAAATCAATGGTTCTTTTCAGCTTACTCTATGTTTTCAGAACGCACCCCAACTCATTTAGAGATAGTCATTACATGGTGTTACCACAAACATTGCTATATCGTATTTCCATCATGCAAAGTTCCAAATCCTACTTAACAAACAATTTCAAATAACACATACACAAAACCACAACACCTTTACACAAGCCCTTGTTAATTGCACTGCATCCTCTATTCAACAATGTCTTGTTTATTTCGGGTAGATCGATCGTAACCTTCAGTAAATCGAATCCGTGTCGATTGCACGTGTTTACAGGCGACGTCTGTTACTCGCTTTGCGATTGTAATCCGTCGACGTCCGAGTTCACCTTTAGTGATGGTTTTAAATAATGATATAATGAAAATACTGATGTTTATCATGAATTGTCCGTTGTTGCCTCTCATGCAGATGCAAACATATACTGACAGTTTCAACAATACGTATACCAGAGATTGATGGATTGATTGATTGACTGATGTCGAACTTGTTGTCATTATTCATTCGCTTTTTTATGTGTGTGCATTTGTGTAATGTTAATGTTTCGTTTGTGTATATTATGTGTTGTATAATATACCATTTATAATGTGTAGGCTTGTTAAGCTATTTTATTTATTATTATTCTTCGGGGGGGGGGGGGGACTAGGTGTCTGCTCTTCTTCTTCTTCTGGGACAACTATGTTTTGACTTGAAACAAAACAAAGGGCATCATTCATTGCAATACCCGAAATTTCCACCGTGTGTTTCAAATCCCCATCTTCTTTTGTGTTTATTATTCAACTAATTATATTGCGTGCATAAAAAACCAACACGCTCTAGCCGTGAACATCACTACAAATACGAATTCCAACCGAATGACCAGGAGAGAAGGCAGGCGGATCTGCACTGTTAATCCATGGTGGTAACGACGACAATGACATACGGCATGTACGTAAAGTTGACATCGATACACCCTAGTACACTAACAGTTGTCATTCCACGTTCCGTCAAAGCATATATTAATACAGAAGCTAATTTGCGAATTGCAGGTAAGGTCATGTCACATGAGGAAATGCTAACTCACTCAAGCAATCTATACTCTCATTCATATTTCAGTTCGCTCCAGTGTATTTCTAATAATAGTAAGTTACAGCTATATATAGTTGTGCTGTTGGAGTTTATTTGTGCATGCACTGCAGTTAGCCGCCTTCAAAATTCATGTAAACTGCTTTAAAAATCGAGAAATGCCCTAATAATACTCAAATCTGTAATTCATATTTGCAATTACGAAGGTACAGCGCTTTAGGAAATTATGGGTAATTTTGACCTATGTTGGGGTTAATTGGACACCAATTCCGATTCACACCGACCCATAATCGGGTCAGGTCCAACTTGACTCTGAGTCCGGGTCAATTCTGGTCCGGCTACCACATAGATCACAAAGGCCTAGAGAAATGTGAAAGATTTTCAAAACTGTTAACGTGTTAATACCACAAACTACGGAACTCCAGAAGTGTCAAATTAATCGCATTACAAGATAATGGCTCCTTGCTGCCGTGTGAGTACACTTGTAATGATGATCTCATTGAGACTTATTGATCCTAAACAGAACCACTTACCATGATAACAAGGACACTTCCTGAAAAAGGCCACTTGTCATCTAAGTATAACGTTTTGGTGAGGTAATTGATGATGATCCTCTTTCTTCATTTCCTTAAAGGCACTGGACACTATCGGTAATTACTAACAATTTGTTAGCATACAAACTCACTGTTTAACGAACAATGCAGAGCTGTTGTTGCTTTAAAACATTGTGAGACACGCTAAAACATTTGAATTTATTTCGGGACTTCAGCTGTAGTTTCTAACTGAAACATATGAAAGCACACCAATTCGTGCGACAAGGGTGTTTTGTTCTCCCATTACTCTCTCGCAACTTCGACGACCAATTGAGTTCACATGTATGTTTTTGTATGCATATGCTGAGATACACCATGCGAGAAGTCTGGTCTTTGACGACTTTAAGTCATCTTGAAGTGATATTGTTACAATGACAAATTGACATGTACACGCTTCAGTAGTCCTAGTCAATGAAGCAAATTATATTGTAAAATATATGTCACTCATGAAGCTCCGTATAGAAAGAGTTCACTAACCTAGTTATTATATAAGTGTCATCCCATCCATTCTTGTCGATGTAATGACGTACTGCATACATCAAACACTAGCATGAATATTCATGAGGCAATACTACAGGTTGACAGGCGCCGACTCGTTGAAGGGTGTACCCCAGGGATATGCTTAATTGGTCACTGCAGTATTTCTCAGGAATATTATAAATATTCATAAGGCAGTTGACAATATAAAACGCAATTCTAAGTTGTAAACCAGTTGTCGCACATGACTTAAAGACACATTGGTAGTTGTCAAAGACTAGCCTTCACAGTTGGTGTATCTCAACACAAGCATAAAATAACAAACCTGTGAAAATTTGAGCTCAGTCGGTCGTCGTAGTTGCGAGAGATAATAAAGAAAGGAAAATAAAACACCCATATCACACGAAGTTGTGTGCTTCCAGATGCTTGTCGAGACTTCAAATTCTTAATCTGAGGTCTCGAAATCAAAACGTGGAAACTATTTCTTTCTCGAAAACTACATTACTGCAGAGGGAGCTGTTTCTCACAATGTTTTATACTATCAACCTCTCCCCATTACTCATTGCCAAAACGGTGTTTGTGCAATTTTGGTAAATACCATTGAGTGTCCATTGCCTTTAAATAATGCATGTGAAACGGTACTTCTGTTTGTATATTATTTGTTGATGTACATCATATTCGTAGTGTAGCCTTTACGCTAACTGCGCCAACATTTTACAAATTGCGGGTTTAACCTTTACCAGAATTATTTATGCAATTCTGCGGGCATTCTGGAGGGAACAAAAAAACACATCAATCAAAATGACAATCTAAGTTTTTTTGATTTAATGTGGCACATGTAGAAATGATAGGACATTTTGGTAGGACAAAAACATATAATTATGACAAAGCAAAACGTACAACATAATAACATTATTGTAATTAACATAAGCCTATTTTACATGGAATACAATAAAACAAATTACTAAAGAAAACTTTGTTTTAATAGGTCTTTCTGAGGTATGGCGTTGTGATGTTTCCTTTGGGTGTATACACACATTTCATTAAATTGTAAAGTGTTGTAGTATTGTGTCCGCCATATCCCAACAAGTTTTTTATAACATTGGTTCTGCTACAGTTTGATGCAATTTAAACCCCCCAAAATGTCATGCATTCTGCTATCCTTGATTCATTAATCAACAACCAAGAGTTCAGGCTTAAAATCTAGAAATCTCTCAATAATAATTGTATCACATAACTAAAGGTTACCCTGTCCCCATTTTAGTTTGGATGGTTATATGAGGTACACGGGAAAAGGGAAGATACAACATCAGGCATGTGTGCCATTTACGGTGACTTTTCCTGACATTTCATACAATTCTACAAAGGTATACATTATGCTTTAGAAAGGCATTTGCAAGTACGGCGAAACTATAAGTACAAAATTAATGAGATATATAACCTATCTGCTGATTGTGGCTTATCATTTAACTGAGAAGGTTGGAGTAGAGGCATGAGGTATATCAATTATACTGGGAAATAGATCATGCGACCTGGTATTTAAAAATCTTGAAAACTCTCAACAAATAATTGTGTCAACTTTAGGTTACCCTATCCCCGTTGAGGTTTAGGAAAGTATATGAGGTACAAGGGAAAAAGATTAAGATAGCAAAAAAAAAACAGTCAATGTGTCTTTTAGAATTACTTTTCCTGACCTATCTAACAATTTAACGGTGGTATACATTATATACGCATGCTTTAAAAAGCCATTTGCAAGTACTGCGAAACTATACAAAATGAATGAGTCTTATTGGCTATATGCTGCTTGTGACTTCCATTTGATCGAGATGGTTGGTGTAGAGGAAAGAGGGAAAATCCAGGGCAGTGTGAATTCACACTGATATCCTTTGAAGAATTCATAATGACGATTAAGCTGTGCATTGACATCGCGACCCAATTATACTGATGGGAAAGAGATCATGCGACCTATTTACTACATTCTGTTTTTATCTTACGTTTTTTTTTCTATTCAAACTGTCCATGGCTCCGGGCTGTCTTGAGGTTGTGCACGACCCTTGCTTTTGAAGGTTCGGTAAAGCATCTCGGGGTGATGAAGGAGTTGCTGGAGAAGGGTTTAGCGCGGGAAATTAATCCCTATGTAAAAATTAATTTGTCAACTTTTTGTTATATAATCGGAAATAGGTGCCAAATCTGGATTTAAGTAAAAAGGGTGTCCACACTCTATTTAATGTACATGCCATTTCTATAACTTAATGTTGGTCGATCTCCTAATTTCTGGAAAAATTGTATGTGTTTGGCTACATCAATAATGTTGTTATCTACAACAAAATAAAGAAGGAAGGTCCTCGACCTCTAAGCCACGTGGATGCAATTCCAATTTGAAGTTGTGACGCTTTGGAGGGGGGGGGGGGGGTTACACGCAATGTAATACTCGATCATAGAGTACTTTTCTGTGTTTGCTTTTTCTGCTTTTCCCCCTTCTTGTCTTTATGCTGTGGTTGAGTTATCTCCAAACTTTCGTTTGGGAGGGGGAACCCCCACATGTATGTTTCACTAAAACTTACGGTCGAATGTGCAAAGAGATGCAATCGACAACCACATAAACAGTCTCAATGCTTCATAGAATAACATATGTTTTACAATTAAATTGCCTACTTTTTTTGGTCAAAGTTACCATAATCACCGAGTAGGCATAGGTGCCCTGAAGTAAAAGTACGAACATGCACACGTCTGTTTTTGTTTAAGCTCAAGGTAAACATACTGTAAAACAAAACTGTATACAGTATACAAATTTTGTTTCGAATACTTGGTAGTTATTATTTTGTGTTAAACAAGTTGATGTAATAATTCATAATCTTCCAGAAAATATTGATTATCGTTTGCTATCTTACAAGACGCTACAATAGAGGCGCCAACCATAGTTAAACTATGAGTCCCAAAGCCCGCAACTTTAGGCGCCAATAGCGACGAGATTGCATGTGTACTTCAAGAAGAAGCATTGCTTGTCACGTCCTAGTTATTTTGGCTTAGTAATGAGGTGCCTGTTGACTGCGAGATTATAATGGAGGCTGCGTGATTTGGGACTCTGTAATCGGATTGTGGGAATTGCCTAGGAATAATCCTCAGCACCCTGGATGAGCCTAGCAATGCTTAAAATGGTTTAAACGGTCAATGTTTGACTGTGAGGTCTGACAATATAGGCACACCTTTTGTTCCATGATATTTTACGTGCTGCAGTTGTGTTTTGTTGTTTTGCATTTTTATTTTATTTTTGGCTGCTTCTGTTTTTTTATTTGTTTTATTGTTGCCTTATAATTGTTGTTGTTGTCTGTATTTGCTGTTGTTAACTGTTGTTGTCGTCGTCGTTATTTTGTGTTGCTTCATCTAAGAAAATGCCAATGTTGTATTGTTCGTGTTCGTAGTCGTTCATGAAGGGAAACCACAAACATGATTTCTGCTTAAAACATTTGTAACCATTGTATGAATTTTCGTTACAACAATAAAAATGCACTGTAATTTTTTTTTTTTTTTTTTTTTTTTGCGCATTAATTTTTTTGTTTATTACTGTTTCGCAACTTAAAGAGTGTGAGGTGTTTAAACATTTTTTTTAAAGTAAAACATGCTGGAAGGACATATCATACTCCACTGCCCTTAATGGCTATACATTTCATGATACCGCACACAAATAAACGAATAAATATTTCACTGGTGTACCTTTAATGTTGTGTTTGTTTTGGTTGATTAGGAACCTGTAGAAGAAGACCTGTCTCTTTCCCTTTACTCTGGAGGGTTTCTGTTCATGCCCTTGGAGGAGAATCAACACCTTTACCCGCATACCACCTCAAGCAAGAGGCATATGCAAACATTTCCATACACTTTTGTTATTTCACAGTGATATAGTCAACTGAAGGGAGCATGAAAACAACTGTATTAGAGGAAGCAGAATATTAAATTGACTCCCCAGCCGATGGTTGACGTTCTGTTACGGAACATGGGTGCCAGACTCTGATTAGTCTGGTCACGGATCGAGTATTAAAAAAAACCAGAATTAAATACACTAGACAGGTTTGTTAACTGTCAAAGACCAGTATTTTCACTTTCTGTATTCCAACTGATGCATAAAACAACAATGAAAACATTTCAATAAATTAGTCGTCGAAGTTGCACAACTTGTGAAAGCAAAAAACACCACTCTTTGACAAAATGTGTGTGCTTTCAGATGCGACAAATTGCTTCAGGCTTGATATATTTTAATATTTGAGTGGGAAATTATTTTTTTTTTCAGAGGGAGCCGCTTCAAGCATTGTTACTTGTCAGGTCTTTATTCTATTAATTTTCATAACTAATTACCACTCATTTGTGATGTGTTTATACAATTATTATTGCAAATGGCTGTCTGTGCACTGTATAAAACAATCGTTCAACCGAAATAAGCCATCCTCGCAATACATCATTTGGCTTTTGTGGATCACGTATTCAATGGTCCATTATTGGAGTGTGACTAATTCAAGTTAAAAAATGCTTTATTTCAGCCAGAGTTGATTTTGGTTTAGTGAGCTTAAAGGAACATGTTGCCTTGGATCGGTCGAGTTGGTCTTTGAAGAGCGTTTGTAACCGTTTGTTATAAAATGCATATGGTTAATAGAAAGATTGTAAAAATAGAATACAAATATCCACACAAACATGCCTCAAAATTGAACGGTTTCCTTGTACCTCGTTGACTAACACGGTCGGCCATTTATGAGAGTCAATTTGACTCCCATATTAATGGCGGACCGCGTTAAGTAAAAGGAAAACCGTGCAATTTCTGACCGTATGCATTTTATAACAAACCGTTTCAAACGCTTTTTAAAGACCAACTCGACTGATCCAAGGCAACGTGTTCCTTTAAGCTCACTAAATCAACATCAACGTGTTCCTTTAAGTTTCCGGCATGCATCAAATTATGGTCCGATGCCCTGACGTCTCGTTTACATTGGCAAGCATCACCCTTGACTTTCAAACCAGGCAGACTACTACGGCAGCAATAACCAGTTGCTTCGTGCTGATCCTAAACGCATCATCATACAATATTAATTGCCCCTTTTGTAGAAGCGCAATATATTTTAAGAATTCGATGACAATTTTATCTTGAGTTATTTCAAGGTTATGTTTCGTTGTTCTCAGCAGTGCTTTATCCAGTGCCAGCAGTGTTATCCCTACATATGCAAGCTAGACATCATGCTAAGATGGTGCATCATTATATCCAATGACACAGCATTCAGTGACAAAACAACCCGAGAGACACATAATAAGGCAGTTCATTCAGCAAGCATTTCACTAATCAAATTTAGGTACGCGTGACACGTCAAGATGACGTCATTGCTGCCATTGAGCCTTCAGCATGTCAATTAGTGTGTACAGTGTGTTCATCTCAGGCCTCTCGCAGAAGCGCTAGTTGTGTAAACGACGCATGAGACTGACAAAGGAACACAACAACCACATTTGAATTCATATAATTGTTTTTAAAATCCTTTCTTTTCATTCACCGTATATGACAATTGCATAATTTACTTTGTAGACTTAGGTGATAAATTTGCTCGTATGAAATTTACCCGAGCCTTGACTGTAAAATAAAATATAGTATTTGTTTATGTTTGATAGGCCAGTTGACCTTGTGTGACAGATTAATATAATAAGAAACTGAAGTTTCACATTATCGGAGTCAATGTTTTCTGAAATTAATATTTCACGTTACAGTTAGGGTAAAGGTTTTGAAAAGTAACATGTCTTCTTTGTTCCCATTATGGTTAAATGTTTTCAGGTAATAAAATATGTTGAAAAAAAAAATTATTCAGAAGGAAAATAAGAACAATATTTTCAAAGGTCGTCTTACAGGGTTTAATGGGCCCTTTTTTTAACAGAAGAAGGCATATTTAATAATTTCGAGATACATTTGTTTGCCCACGTCATTATTTTGTTTGTTTGTCAGAAAACACTATATTTTCCCACGACACTAACACAACAGGTTTCAGCCAACCATTATAACAGTATTGATAAGATCAACATTGACTATTAGTAACATGGTATACATGTGTTGTATCGTTTCGAAGATAATAATTTGACGAGCAGTCTTTAGTTTGATAGCTTCGCGGTGTGTACCAAAGTCACCCTTCATCAAGAGCTGCAGCACGTGTTTCTAATTACTCTTGAAGTTTTTGTGTAAAAAATGAAATCAATACTTTCAAATCCCCGCCCCTTCCATAATCAGAGCTACCTCCATGTCGCAAACGTACTTGTCACCTTGAAAATCCTAGCTTTACTATCACTTCATCTCTGCTCCCTTTCATTGCCAATAAGGCAATACATGTTGATTTACGTATTTATTGCACAACATGTTATTGCCAAACCGGGCAGTTTTTCATCATTTCCATCCCTCCCCCTCCATCAAGCTCATGCCAATTGAGCTTTTACGATTGCAATGTCCTTGACAGACGGAGGTTGATCCAAAGGGTTGCAAAATCAACCCGGAACTGTCATCACAAAGCAGAGATCAGATTTGTGGCCGCTTTCACTAGAAAAATCAGACATAAATTGTTGACTTTATGTATTTGTGGACATCAGAAAATTACAATGTTTAGTTCATGCAGGTATTATCACGTGTAACAACAAATCTGCCAATAAGATGGGGTAGCTATCTTTAAAAAAAAGGCTTTTGTCGGAATCCCAACAGTAATAAACATATAAAAAAAAGCTATTTCACGAGCAAACAATTTTACGAAATATACTTTGTAAATTAGCAATGACATACACCACTATTTCGTACATGTTTCGTCACGAATAAGCATATTATTTCAAGATTCGTTTAGAGAGAGAGTAAAGACCATGTGGGGATGCAGCTATGGTGCATCGAGTTTTCTAGGAAATGTACAAAACAGCCAGATATGCAGAATGGTGTCCTCCCAATAATTGTTCACACAATATCACTCTTTAGACAATCCATTATTTACCAAGTTCTTCATCACAAAACAAAAAAGATATGGCAATAGTGCAGTTCCCTTTTTGACGAAACTCATGAACCAGTGTCCTATGCAGCTATGGATTATTTCGTTATCTTTTTTTTTTTTCATTTGTGTGTGGCTCATTTGTAATTCCTATTCCTATTAAATGTTAATTTGTCTCTGTTTAAATTTCTAATTTTCTTGTTAAATTGTTTGTTTATTACTCCCTTGTTAAAACCGTGCTATTTGGCGTACACTATAGCTTGTTGGATTATTATGAATATAAATATATATTTGGAACAATGGGATTTCAAGTCACAATGGTTGTTTAGATTGGGTTACTTAGAACGGGAAAATCAAATAAACGGCCCCTAGAAATACAGCCTTTACCTAGCAACCTTTCAGCAACATTTCCGTGTTATAAACACATTGTGTGCCTTAAAGCCATTTTACACTTTCGGTATAATGGCTTTAAAGCCATTGGACCCTTTCGGTACAAGAAAAGAAAAAAAAGTTCACAGATTTACAAATAACTTACAGGGTTTACAGAAGGTAGTGGTGAAAGACTTCTCTTGAAATATTATTCCATGAAATGCTTTGCTTTTTGAGAAAACAGTCAAAACAATATCAATTCTCGATAGCGAGAATTGCAGATTTATTTTTAACACATGTCATGACACGGCGAAACGCGCGGATACAAGGGTGGGTTTTCCCGTTATTTTCTCCCGACTCCGATGACCGATTGAGCCTAAATTTCACAGGTTTGTTATTTGATATAGAAGTTGTGATACACGAAGTGTGGGCCTTGGACAATACTGTTTACCGAAAGGGTCCAATAGCTTTCAAAAAATTGATGACGATATTACTAATATCGTCATCACGAATTAGTATTGGTTTAAAGTTCATCTAATGTGGGTTTTAAAAATATATCAATTTATTATCAGTTTGTCCATATCGATTTGTGTATAACAATAGTTCAACTTAGGCCTAATGTAAATGACTGGTATTACACACGTTCTGCAGTTTCAGCTATAGCCTCATTTGAATACTGACCTCGAAGCCAGCCCGTCGACATCCTTGAAATAATGAATAGTATAAATAAATTATTATTATTATTATTATTATTGTTGTTATTTATTTGGCAATTCACATAAAAATACAAAAATACAAATAATTTATACGAAATTATCAATTTTATATTTTAAAATGTTTTGTGTTAAATGAGTTCACACCCACACACGTTAATGACGACAGTATTTTAGTCTGTTGCAAGAACTATTTAACCGTTTTGCATCAAGTCTTCGTTTGCTCTAATAAGTTTAAACGTTTGAAACAGTATACAAATTCCAAACTCTTATACAGTCAGCACACAGCTTTATTGACGTTTACTCCACATGTACGAGGCTAATTACATTGCATTGATCATGTAAAACAGTACACTTCGGCAATAAATGAACATCAACCATGCCAGTAATGAATGGGGATGGGGAACAATTACAACAAATAAAACAGATGGTTCATGAATGATATTTTTAGCTGACTAGATGATGGGATTGGTTATCGATCGATGTGTATTGATCTCACTGAATGTCGTAAACAATAGCACCGGGTTATGACGCAAGACTAACGTGTTGTTTGTTACCGCCTGGCAATTTCAGTTTCAATTTGTGTTAAATTATAGGCTATAGTGTAGTTTTGAGCATATATAGATGAACTTAACAACAACAACATCAAACAATTCAATAAAGCAGATGAGGTATGCATCGGATAGTGTCATATAATGTCATGGTTGAAAAGGTATATAATGGACTACACGGTGGGCAAACACACAGAACCTGAACATTGACGTCAAATTTAATGGGAATTTATAAAATAAAGCATTTGTATGGCGCACTTACATAAATTTTAGGTCTATCACAGCGTTTAGCAAGCAGAACAACATAACAATATAACAAAGCTAGGACGCCATGTAAATGTGTCTTCAGAGATTACGTAGAGGCTTCCAGTGATGGAGCAAGACGATTTTTTTAAGTAATGTGTTCCACACAGTCTTCTCGAAATACCACGTTTTTCTGTCGAATTCGCTAACATTTTCGTCAAATTTTTTAGTTTTCCGAAAAATTGCAATTGTGTACGTACTGTTCAAGTGACTTTAATCTTATGGTATTTAAGAAACACCAAGTTGATGTGAATATTCATGCACACACACTTTTCCCCGAGATCGCGAAATATTGATATAGTTTGTGTCAGTAACATGCGTGGTCTGAGCGGTACCAATATTGTTATGCTGTGCAACTCGTCATATCAATTTATGTAAAATTACAAAAACAAAATATCCTTGTCGTCTTATCTCTTGACAGATCGTCAATTTGTGACTTCATAATCTAGCTGAGCATTAAATTGTTCAATTAAAATTTGGACCAAAGAATGTTGCAGACATGACAGTTAACGTCATAATTTTCATGGCACAACTTACGCCAACATGATTTTTTTGCTATTTTGTTCATCTGCACAATTTTTGCCAGAATTTATAGATTGATGCTGTTTCAAATGCACAAAATACACTGAACATAACTATTCGCTCGCACAAATGTATGGACATGGGATAAACAAAAATGTGAAAATTCATTGTTTATGTTCATTTAGTACCTGGAACTGCTACTTTCACGAATCTATGCACTTCTACTTGTACCTAAATGTCCGAGTCAGACTACCCGAAATTGGACGTAGCATCTAATAATGTAAGTATTTCTGCTGACAAGCTTTGTTCATGCGTCAATGTTTAACGATCACCGTATTAACGTGCGTTGTTCCCTTCTGTGTGTTGAGCCTAACTTAAACATCTTTGACCTAAACAAGAAACTAGATCCATTTTAATGACGGTTAATGTAGACATTCATTCGTGATCGAGGGCCCATCGGCAATGGTTAACCTCTTTCCATAACTAAACAAGGAGTGGTTGAAAAACAGGCTTTAATGAGGCTCAGAAAATGCAGTCGGCATACAAATCTAGGAACAGTGTCTTGAAGTGCCTAACGAAGCTGCAGTAATATTCACAGCCGGATTCAAAACATGATCTGCTTGTCCATTTGGTTCGTGCATGCAAGAAATATGACAGATGCAACAAGATGGACGTGGGTTCTGTTTGAATCATGATGGACTGTTTGCGGACCTTCAATACATGTCCCAGCCTGTGGTAATAATGTGTAAATTGTGCCTAACCTTAATTTCACTATTGTCAAGTTGAACCAAACTTAAGTTATTAGTTTCATGTGTCAGTCAACAGTGGTGGCGATATTGAACAATTAAACAAGCTAGCAATAATGCTACGACAATTATTGCAATTAGTCTATGATAATGTGATGTTTCAGTACACATTTAGGCAGTTTATCTTCTTATGGCCTTTTCGAGGACAAGGCTTCAGTTTAGGCTCTGTTAGGTCAGCTAACTTTCAACAGTACGTTTTCGGTCAGGGACTAGACGCAGGCGACCGCAGCCTAAGCCAGAACCCAGGCCAAAAACCGTCGTTTCGAAAACGGCCTATGTGTGGCCAGGTATGCAACTGAGTTACACCGTCACAATTAGTAAACTAACCCGTGCATCGGAAAACAAAACACATACAGTATCAATGCATGTTATAATTAGTTGAATGAACATGTGCCATTGTTTTTTACCACGTGCTGCTGAGACGATTCGAAACTTTAACTTAAGCAGGTGCCCGTCCAATATTGATAGGGCGTAATATTGGACGCCCTGGAGCGTTTTATCGAAACAGTGAAATTCGCGTCATGGCAGACATGGTCGATGTTTAAAAGGATTCGTTCAACGTTTTTTTTTTTTTTTTTTTTTACATAATTTGTTAAGGTTGGACGAGTTTCCAAGTCTAGTTTGTTTTTAATGTGATTAAAATGCAAATTTTCTAAAAAAGTATGGAATCGTTTGGTTAACCTATTATGTGTATTCATTTGTTTGTTTGTGTTTTGAATACGGTTATTTAAAGATGCAACCGGTGAATTGTTGGATATTCAACCGAACACTTTTCCTGAGCATGGAGAATATTTAAAAAAAAAAAATAATAATAAAAAAAATCCCTCGGGCCATTCTCCTGAGAAAGTTACTAGCAGGTTTACAATTTAATATTGGAGAACTACCCTGTTAAAAGTCCATGTGCTTGTAAGTTTCAAAATGCCGCTGACAGATTCGAAAAAAAATTACCGGGAATAACATTCAAATCAAAAAAAGCACATTTTCCTAGTGCCACGGGCTTTTCCACCTTGCTCAGTCTTGTTTTCCCCTCTAGCTCGCACGGTCGGACGGCAATATGAGCTAAGCCGATTATCTCCCTCCCAACCTCCATCAAACCATTCCGGGCGAGGAAATATAAAATCCCATCGCCTTCACGACCGGTTTAACAGATCTCTTACACCCGGTTCGCACGTCATCAGGAATTATCTATTTTCGATTTGAGAACATTCTATCAATGCTTTATACTCCGAGTCTATATTTAATACTGAAGCGGGTCCCGGTAAGAGGTTATTTTTACCGGTGCTTAATGCATCTCAATCTCATGCACCGGGCTTCTCGCGGTGCGGGCATTCACCCCTGTTCACACACGACAAGAAAGACAGACCAGTGGGGATAGTTCTGTTTTGCAGTTCGAGTTTTAAACTATCGATATGTTGTCAACACCACACATGCATGCGTCGTCCTTAAAGTGATGTTTGCGCGATTACATGTATGTTTTACTTTTCCGCGGACTGTATTCTTTCAAATCATTCTGCCTTTTCGAAATAAAGAAATGCATTATGTGTGAATAATTACCCAAGATAATTGTAAACAATTATAGCTGGGCATCTACTCGATATTCGGAAACGCCCAAGACATACTATATAATATAACTTATTCGAAAGCCATACAAGCTGAAGTAAAGCTAATGTCTTTCCCGTTATCCAATGATGATACTTAACTCTGTATCAAACACACGAGTGGTGTTTGGGGTTACATTTAGGTCAGGTTACATTTAAGTACATGTTTTGGGTCACATTTAGGTCCGGGCTACATCAAGTTACATGTTTGGGGTTACATTTAGGTCCGGGTTACATCTAGGTACATGTTTGGGGCTACATTTAGGTCAGGCTACATTTAGGGCTCGGGCTTATACATTTAGGTGTCGCATACACGAGCGATGACTGACAAATTGCGCAACCGAGATCATTGTGATGATGACGTCATCCGAATTGGGTCTACAAATAACTTAAATTTTAATTCATTAATGTTGTAAGAAAATATTAGGCTTATTTTATTATATTATGCATTAAAAGTACCACAAAGCTATAGCCACGTTATAAGTAGCTCATACTTGTTTGTGACTGATCAGAACCATGTGGATTAAACACGAAACGTTACAAGGAAATCGAAGCACTGTTTGTTTTTCATGTGCCAGGGGGCACACAGACAGACAGACTCGAGGCATTTGATTATTTTACCCGTTGTAGAAGTTGTTAGTCCGTTGTATCTACCTAACCAACCGCTCCGTTGCGATGAGCAGAAATTTCAACTTCGTCAGTCTTCAACCTTTCTCCCAATCCAATACCCTCTGATCCCCACCCCCGCCCGTGTAGTGATGAATATATTTGTTTCCAACAATGTGCTCATGGGCCACTCTCATAGAGATGATTAAGCACAAAAATAAGCTAAGCAAAACAAAAGGTTGCTAACCTGACACGGTTACCAACCAAAGTACAATGTCACATGTACAATGTATAACTGGTATCCTGCACATAATTGCTAAGCAGGAATATCTCTATGAAGACGTGTATCTCGAATATGCCGTGATCATGGACTTCCGGGTTTACCATGTGATGTATTCTAATGTTTGAGTTGGCTTATGCCTAACTGTGCGTGCATTCAACATGTATGGACTTTTACATGTATGTTCAAGAAGCAATGCAGACTACAGTTAATAAGCTCCATACCTATAAATATCCGACAAATGTCAAAGTTGAATGTCCCACATGAATATGTCGTTTCAACTGCAGAGAAAAAGGAAAACTGCTGAAGCAGGTCTTGCCTTCCGGTCAATATTCTTGCGATAGGAAGAAATCAAAAACATGATCATGTAGTTATCAAGTTATGCAATGCTGAACTAATAATTACGACATTATTTAAATTACAATGACATTTCGAGCTGCTATATGAACACCTCGTGGCTGCTATTGCACGCTGCTTTAAAACCAAAAATGAAACTCCGTAACACCGAATTTACTGAATACTAATTTTAATGATGTAAAGTTAACTATGTTTTAATTAATGTTTTGCTCAAGAAATATAACATGAATTGTGATTGAAAGATCATCCGTGTCGAGCATTGCAGTTTGTAAACACCCGTTTACTTTTAACAACATGTTGAGATTGACCTTTATACAGTGAAATGTTAGGTGTTACGTAATATGTAAATTATAGCGGTAATTTACATCAGTATATGGGTTTCACCCAATTGATGCCCAATCCAGTAACATGCTCTGAAACGGCCAATGATAACATAAGTTATAAAAGAAAGTACATGATGTGCACAGTATTATCTATAATGCGCGCTTTGCTACTGGAAATAGCTGATAAGCGGCGTTCCAATTAACATTTTTGTCATCTGCCCGTTTTTGTTAAACCTTCATGACAAATATAAACTGCAAAACGGAGTGAGCTTACCAGCTATCATCACCGCCGATGAAGGCATTTTGTTGGGGATGGTTCATCTATCGTTTCACGCTTAGCTCAGACAAATCCTAAGCAGCATGCTAACCAATTATACCATGGACCAAGGCATGGTCACCTTAGAATCCCATGAAACAACCAATCAGAGGGAATTTATAAAGCACCAAAATCAACCAAAGTTGTCCATCCATTGCATACACTGCAGATTGCAAATAATTACAGTTATACTATTGGGTATTCGTTAAAATGTCAGGTTTTACGTTTTAATTTTTTCTCATGAAAATCCACAGTAATCGCCTGTGAGTACAAAGAGGATTTCAAATTAACAGTCCACTTCACGGTGTTCAATCGCGACCACATACGACTGGAATTGAGTCTAGTGTAGACTCTTCTATACACCGCACAACTAGAGTGTTAAACTTTTCACCGTGGGTGTTATTCGATATAGAAACCCAATAGAGTAACAAAATTAACATCATTGGGTGTTAAAATAACACCAATGTAATTGCGTTGGCAGAAATTGGTGTTAGACCTAATGTGTTCTCCCATTTGGAAGAGAAAAACAAAATATGGTACTTTATTAAATTATTCCGGGGCGTTGCTTATAACACTAGTGTTACTCTGGCTTATAGTCGTGACCAGCAACAAACAACCAAACGCAGTAAGTTGTGTATTGCAACTATATCTGGTTGTCTTGCCTATCAGCTGAAGATAGTTGATGAACTCGCCGTATCTGTACCCTGCGGTGCCCCACGCGAGTGTATTTTATACTAGATAATACCGCAACAAATTGATTGGCCGAGGCCTACAAAATGACATGAAATTAAGGTTAAACATGTATTCAACAAATTAACAGAGCATCAATAATGAATCACCAAACTGCCCTTTAACGTTGTTTGTACGTCCAATCTTCCAAATAGTATGTGTATATAGGAGCCACGCACTGCTGGCAGAATCTGCAGACCGAAAAATTAAGAATCTTTACACTACAGTGAGATTGGTTTGCAAAGACGGGATCCGTATTAATTTAGAGCAAAGTGGCTTGTGCATGCCATTCAGCCATCGGCGTGGGGAGGATTTAAATTTGAAGTCCGTTGATGTGGACATTCTCTGTAAACCAGATCACGCATTTCTACCGAACGTTACGCCGTGACATCTGGCGATCAACGCCTTGAACAATCACCATCAAACTTAATATCAGTTCGTCGCTAATTTGCTTAACAATGAGTAAGGGTATACCATTCTGTGACTTACTCGATGCAAGGTAAAAGAAAGCACATCTGACTTGTTTAACCTTTGTTATTCATGATAGTATGGCCCAGGAGTGAAACGAGCTGTCAGGTGTGTCCATGTTCATGTACACTGGCAGCAAACATTTTTAAAATTCAAGAGCGTCGCCTGAGTTGGGCACGTGTTCTATTAGCATATCTCGGTCGAGTTCTTACCAGGAAATTGCTCACCTTAAAATATGTACGTGATGTCCATTCCACTGTTTCTATTTCCCGTTTATCTTATAGCAAGAGTTTACCGGGACCTGGCCATGAACTGAATCAACTGAACAGATGTTCCTAATTAGCACCTGGGAGCAGAGCTTCGATTACACCTGGAAAATATACCTGTATTGAAAAGGAGAATATTAGAAATAGTGATTATATCGAATACTATACCAACACTACATGGAAACATGACTAAGGCAGGAACTTCATTGTAGTCCTACCAGCGGATTTGGAGATAGCATTTTAGCAAAGGTGAGTGAATATTGTTTATGTTTTGTTCGTGTACTTTATATTTATATCAATACTGGACACTTTTTGGTAATTGTCAAAGACCAGTCTTCACACTTGGTGTATCTCAACATATGCACAAAATAACAAACCTGTATAAATTTGAGCTCAATTGGTCCGGCGTCGAAGTTGCGAGATAATAATGAAAGAAAAAACACCCTTGTCACACGAAGTTGTGTGCGTTTAGATAGTTGATTTCGAGACCTCAAGTTCTAAACCCGAGGAGTCTCGAAATCAAATTCGTGGAAAATAACTTCTTTTTTGAAAACTATGTCACTTCAGAGGGAGCCGTTTCTCACAATGTTTTAAATTATTATCAACCTCTCCCCAATTACTCTTCACCAAGGTTTATGCTGATAATTTTGAGTAATTACCAATAGTGTCCACTGCCTTTAATTCATCTCAATGTGTTATGTTATATCAGGCATGAACTGCACTCTATACCAGAAATGTAATTGCACTGCAATACTAACTTATGCTATGTGCACTAGGACAAATTATATTCTAAAGACATCACTTTAAAAACACTATGTGGACGTGTGTAAGTTCACATAGTGTTTCAAAACTACTCTTTCTGTGACCCGTTTTGTTCTGAGGCCCGTTTTGTTCTGAGGCCAACAAATATCAACACTATCAACAATAGGAAATTTAAGCTAATACCAGTGAACTGCATTTTTTAAAGGTCTTTTTCCTTTAATTGTTAATGAGTAGACAGTCGATAGTTATATTATATCATCAATTATTTCAAATACTTATTGGGTAGGTTTGTATTAGCCGGCATGCAATGGCAAACAAATCGACTTTTGAGAAACTGTAACAAAACAGCCGTTGGCTAGTATTGACCGGTTCCCTTTTCACACGTAAATGTATAAACATGTAAATAAGTATTCATATACTGAGTATATTTACTCGCATGAAAATATATTGCAAATGGTGAACTAGTAACCCATACTTATGAAGTAAAAACAACTGTTCACGTTTCATTAAAAACACAGCGCAGATCAGGGATATGCTGAACTGTTATTAAAACAAATCAACCATTGTATATGATATCCACTCCAGCCAGACTTAAATGAATACGTTGCCTTGGATCGGTCGTGTTGCTGCCTAAACATCGTTGAAACTGTTTGGTGTAAAATGCATATGGTTTAAAGAGATGTTTCCAAAGTACAAAGATCCACACAAATATGCCTCGAAATTACATGTCGGCCATTTGATGAAGTCAACAATTTGACTCCACATGACTTGACCGTGTTAGTTCACGACGTACATTTGTATGGATTAATATATTCTACCTTTAAAACATCTTTCTAGCCATGCGATTCATAAAAGGACTGTTTGAAATGCTTTTCATAGACCTACTCGCCCAATCTAGTGTCCCTTCCATGACTACTTTACACACAATTAATCACATTTTTTTTTTTTTTTGGGGGGGGGGGGGAGATGTGCACTTGCTGGTAGCTCTTCTGCTATGGCGTCAATTATAGGCGTCATACATTTCGTAGATATACGACGATATGTAACTTAAAGACATTGTTAGTTTCACTACGCGTTTTCAATGCGAATGAACTGAGATATTAACGATGAGAATCATGGTGACAGGTACAAAGTAATAATATTTAAAGGCAATTGTTGTATGCCACACAATGCAAACGTCAAATGACTTCATTATTGTGAGGTCAATTGTCGTTAAAATGTGCATCATATGCAGTTAATCAAAACATAGCTAGAGGCTTGACGTTTCGAACATAGCAGAGTCGTCCTCGATGGCTAATGATAACTACAGCTAACACAGGTTAGTGGTTCATTAAAACAAATAATAAATGCATAACAAATAAATGGTTTTGTGTTACGCGATAACAAACTAAGTAGTGCTGAACATTATGTATAAGTATAATAATTGATAGCTTCAGTTAATGTCATTTAATTGCGCTGAATAAACAACAGATCGGTAAATCCTCTGATAGAAACACGTGCTACATATCGACAAGGAGCACATTAATGGCTCATATCCGGTAACATGGACACGCCCACATATAGTAGACATGCACAAGTGGCTTTGAAGGGGTCTATGATGCTGCAGTGCAGTGTAGTGCAGTGATCAAAGAAGTGAATCGATCGGTGCGCTAGTCTAACTTCATTGAATCGATGAAGGCCGTTCGACCAGGAATTCCTTCACTCCGACCAGCTAATAATTAACCTTCCTCTGCTCCTGACATACAAATAGAGGATACCGATTAACTACCCCCCCCCCCCCTCCCTGACAGCACTGTTGCTGATGCATCGTTGATCATAAACTATAGGAGACTGCGCATCATTATAGGTTTGTAGTGAGGCGGTGCAATAGTGTACTAGACGCAGAAAACGCGGTTATATATGGTTCAAAAGTAGAATATAATGATCCACACAAATTTGCCTCGATATTGCATGGTTTTCCTTTTACTTTGCGAAATAACACGGTCGGCCATTTATGGGAGTCAAAAATTTGACTCCCATAAATGGCCGACCGTGTTAGTCGACGAGGTAAAAGGAAAACCACGCAATTTCGAGTGATACTTGTGTGGATCGCTATATTCTACTTTTAAAATATTTTTCTAATCATATGCATTTTATAACAAATGGTTACAAACGCTTTTCAAAGACCAACTCGACCGATCCAAGGCAACGTGTTCCTTTAAAATAAACCTTACTGCTAAAATAATTACATTGTATACTAGACGTTGAATGTAATGGCTTTACAAATTAGATGAAAACATGTGACAATTACCTGCCATAATGTTGCCAGTTCCAAATTTCATGAACTGTTTAAAATAATTAAGTTGAATGTCTAGAGCATTGTATAATGTATATAACTTTACATTAAAAACAAAACAGTACAAATAACATATACGTGTTATAAAGGAATCGCACAAATTAACTTCTAATTATCCAGTTCCAGATTTCACGAACTGCTTGTATTAGCACAACTCAAGTAGATAAGCGCAAAACAACTCGAATTAACCAGATTCAGGTATAAAAAACACTCTTTCACTTTTAGAATGTGGTTTTCTGCTAATTTTCCATTGAGCAGAAATATGTTATGTTCCGCAAAATTTCCTGCTTAATTAAAGGCAAAATATACCTTTTTAAAACTATTCTAATGTTTTTAAGTCTACATAACATGTGAACAAATCTGTTTAAATGTGTTCTGTTTTTCAAAATTGTTCTTCAAAATATTGTATTGAAAGCTGATGCAGTCTTCAACCCGGAACGCACAAAATTTATGTCCATGCAGGACGAATATTTCTAAGTAGAAACACACAATCTGAGAAGCGTGACTGTGGTAACGCTTTTCAAATTCTAGTTTGAGGGCCTATATACTGACGTGTTTCAAAATTGCTTCTTTTTCAAAATGTTGTATTGAAAGCTGATTATGCAGTCAAACCATAAGTGTGTATTGCCTTTAATTTTAAGAGTGATACCAAACATATATCGTCCCTCTGTAAAATTGACCCCTGATGTGTCTACGGGCAATGTACAACGAGACGATCACCATAAACCTGGCCAGCAATATTTATTTATCATATATTTCTGGTAATGGCCGTATAAGCAGCGAACCGTACATTTGTTTGTTTTGTTGTAGTGTTCTATTTAGCTCGCCATAATTGCATAGAGTACTGTTTGATATAGGTTAATCGGTTTGAGAGGCGTGTGTGTGTTGTTTGATATGGAAACTGGTTGAGAGGTGAAGGTGCTAGTTTTTACGCATCGGTTTGGGATGAGTAGATGCCATCAGAAACCACTAACATCCATGCTAAGATTAACCAGCATTAATTTGGTTTAAATTATTGAAACTTACTGAAATGTGTAATAGTTTTGTCACACTTTTGGTTGAGAACTTCTATGCCATCATAAACTACTATCTCCATGCTAAGAATAACCAGCATTAACTTGGTTTGAGTTATTGCAAGTTACTGATATGTGTAATAGTTTTGTCACACTGTAAATTAGTTTACTACATTAAGAATAATAATGGAATGCTTTAGGGCCTTGAACATTCGCATGCTAGTCAAAATTCATTCATTCAGTAGATCCGGAGCATCGGATGATGGCCCTCCGAACACGTTGGTCCTACATTGCTGTATGCAGCTCTTCCCGACGCAGTCCAGAGTCCCGGCGCAAGGTGTCCACATAGGTGGTTTGTGGTCTGCCTCGGGAACAGTGACCTTGAGTAGGGTCCATAGCACCAATTCAAAGTCAAAACTAATTACAGCATGAATGGAAAAACTAAGTTAGTTTGCTTAGTTTGGTTATAAAGAACCCTAGTCAAACTTGAAAATCTATTTATAAAAACATTTGATACTTGCAACATCACGGCAGCAACTTTGCTCGCATTTGTAACGACTATCGACGTAACGGTTAAAAAAAAAAAAGCACAGCGGTGGTAGCACGTGCGTTTGTGAAAGTGTTGCATATTCCGTTGTTTGCGCTTACATTATAAATGAAGCTCAAAAAAAGCAAGTTAAAAAAATAACAAAACATGAACTGTGGATGACATTTTAAAGTTTCCCAAATACAAAAGAAACAACAGGTGTTGACGTAATTAGCGAGGGCGTTGGCAACCAATCAACTGTAGACAGTCGATTACTAAAACCTGTGTACACTCTGCTCGTAATGTCGAATTTAAATAATGTGACTGAAATTGGTTTGGAAACGTACAGGTGTCGTTTTTTCTTGCCGTAATCATGGTTACACCAACTCTATCCCATCAAATCGAAGTTGTTTTCGAGAGCTGAGTGTTCTCTCTCCCGTGTCCTTAATAACATATTTTACCCATAGATGATAACCACCTACCATTTTGTTTTCATTGTAACAAAAGTGAGAGGTTTAGAATTTGAGGTCTCGAAATCAAGCATCTCGACATTAGAGCACGTGGGGCGGGGAGAGGAAGTAGGGGAACGGGGGAACGGCACCTTTTATTTAACTGGGACGGGGAGAAGAAGGGGCAGAGGGACGGGGGAACGGTACATTTTATTTAACTGTTGCTATGGGACGGGATCATGGAGAACGGAGGCAGGCTTTAGAGCACGCGGGACGGGGAGAGAGAAGGGGAAGGGGAAGGGGGACGGGGAAACAGCATCTTACATTTAACTTTTGCTATGGGACGGGATCATGGAGAATCATTTTTCTTTCATTAGAGCACGTGGGACGGGGGGAAGCAGGGGGACGGGGGAACGGCACATTTATAGCACGTGGTACGGGGAGAGGGTGGGACGGAGGAACGGCACCTTTTATTTAACTGTTGCTATGGGACGGGATCATGGAGAACGGAGGCAGGCTTTAGAGCACGCGGGACGGGGAGAGGGAAGGGGCGGGGGAACGGCACCTTTTATTAAACTTTTGCTACGGGACGGGATCATGGAGTTCGGAGGCGGGCTTTAGAGGACTTGGAACAGGGAGAGGCAGGGGACGGGGGAACGGCACCTATCACGCAGCTCCATTTTTTCAGGACACATTACATCCGTCCTCAAGCAAACTGAATAGAACACGCCTTAAATTAAAAGTTTACACATGGGGACATTAATTTTTATTTTAAAACTCGCGACATCTACACCTATTTTGTTACCCCCTCCCCCTCCACAAACACACGACTTCTTTGGTAGTAAAACATGCCTTAAAAGTTTACGTATTTTTGGACATTCATTGCACATGACAAATTATTTTTAAGCTTTGGTTAACAAAATTAATTCGACTGACAAAAATAACACAAAACGGGAAAAACAGTACGATAAAATAATGATCAGGACGCAGGACGAAAACAAAATTACGGGGCTGGGGAAATAATACGGGAAAGGAAAACAGAAAAGGGACTAATAAATGATACGGGACAGGAACAAAAATAAACTGAATGGGAAAAATAAACGAAACAGAGTTCAACCAAGGACAGGGTAATTGGTATTGTGACGTCACTCTTTGCTAAGCAATTAAGATTGATACAAAGTTAAGATCAATCTAAGTGCTTTGTGAAATTGAAAAAGCGCGGAAATCTAGCGGGACCCGCGCGTAGCGCGGGTTTCCTGCTAGTCTGATCAAAGCACACGAGTTCGTGTGACATGGGTGTTTTTTTTTTTGTTTTTTTCATTATTTTCTTGCAACTTTAACGAACGATTGGGCTCAAATTTCACAGGTTTGTTATTTTATGCATATGTGCCGAGTAGTCTTTGACAATTACCAATAGTGGTTCCACATCATTATAACATATTATGTCCACCCAGACTATAAAGTGTCAAATTGGATCGGTGAATCATGTTTTGGAAAGTATAAGACTTCAAAATGAATATCAAAATAATTTGATTCGTTTGACCTTTAGGCTTAAAGGCAGTGGGCACTATTGGTAATTACTCAAAATAATTATCATCATTAAACCTTTCTTGGTAACGAGTAATGGGGAGAGGTTGGTAGTAAAAAACATTGTGAGAAACAGCTCCCTCTGAAGTGACGTAGTTTTCGAGAAAGAAGTAATTTTCCACGAATTTGATTTCGAGACCTCAAGTTTAGAATTTGAGGTCTCGAAATCAAGCATCTGAAAGCACACTACTTCGTGTGACAAGGGTGTTTTTTCTTTCATTATTATCTCGCAACTTCGACGACCGATTGAGCTGAAATTTTCACAGGTTTGTTATTTTATGCATATGTTGAGATACACCAACTGTGAAGACTAGTCTTTGACAATTACCAAAAGTGTCCAGTGTCTTTAACCAAGTTCAGCACAAATCGTATTACAAAAGCGCCTTTTGTTTTTCGTATCAGTCTGTATGTTTCATGATGTGGACATTTTGACAATTATTATAAGTTCCTGCCAGCTAATGCATATCAATTCAGAATAATGTTTAAACAAAATGGTGAACGTGTTGTGGTAAACACTGCAACCTAGCACCTAGCACATTATCATTCGCCTTGCTCAGCATTATAAACCGTGATATTTGTACAGGGCCCTTCGGAGCTTCAACCCTTTTACGATGTCAGTTCTCCGCAGTGTTATTCCCAATCCCCCTCTTAGGCGTATCAGATGGACCGAGAAAACATTTCAGTAACCACTCGATACATCTTCGGTGTAAAACCCTGTAGATTAACTGGTACTCACAAACCACCAAGATATCCGTATCGGAGTACGGTTTCCAAGGGCCATTGCTGAGTGCATAAATACAATCCCTAACGCGTTGGTTGCAATGCCTCCTTATGGTCACCTTAAAGGGAAGGTACACTATTGGTAATTGTCAAAGACCAGTATTTTCACTTGGTGTATCTCAACATATGCATAAAACATCAAACCTGTGAAAATTTCAGCTCAGTTGGTCATCGGAGTTGGGAAAAAATGATGAAAGAAAGCACACCCTTGCTGGACCAATCCGTGTCCTTTCAGATAGGAATGAAAGACTTCTAGCTAGAAGTCGTTTATTATTTTAGTGAGAAATTACCTCTTTCTCAAAATCTGTGCAACTTCAGAGGGAGCCGTTTCTCACAATGTTTCATACTATCAACAGCTCTCCAATGCTATTTACCAAGTCAGTTTTTAAGTTAATATTTGTTTTGAGTATATACCAAACGTGTACCCTCCCTTTCAATTATACGAAAAGTGGCTTCGAACTCGTACCAACCTACTTAAAGACATTGCACACTATTGGTATGTCACTGAAGATGACTGATATTATGAAAACTTACTTAGTAACTAGGCAAGGCTAGATGAGAAACAATGGCTACAGAAGTAACATGTTTTTGAGAAAGAGGTAATGTATCACTATTATAGCAATTGATTGAGACCTCAGAGAAAACATAACTTGTGCAACAATGTACTATGTTATTATATTGTTCTTTCGAAGCTTCGACGACCAATGAGTTAAAATGTTCACAAGTTTGTTAATTTATGCTTATGTTGAGATGCACCAAGTAAGCAGACTTGTCTTTGACAATTATCACAGGTGCCTATAGGGCCTTTAACTTGCCAATTATTACACACACTTTGATTTCTCGGAAACCCTTGTCCTATTTAAATTATTTCTTGCAAGTTTTGGGACACGGTCGTAAAGCTTGGATTGATGAGCTGTAATTATGCACCACATATTACTCTGCCTTCGGGCTTACGATCTTAGCTAGAATTCTTCAAAGTATATTCAGCATATCTTGTTTCTTTGAACTCAGAGCTATTAAGGCAAAGCAGACGATAAGACTGGCCAAAATGCGTCTCAGTTAGGAATTAGGCGCCAACTTTGTACTTGTAGACGAATACGAGGCCATGTGCTTATGACATATGTTGGACAATTTATCAGCCGGCAAGGTAGTTCAAGTATTTATATCATTATATAGACACGCTAGTTTATGTATATTAACGACGACTAACACGGTCGGCCATTTATGGGAGTCCATAAATGGACGAACGTGTTAGTTCGCATGCACAGTAAAAGGAAAACCACGCAATTTCGAGGCAAACTTGTGTGGATCATTGTATTCTACTTTTAAAACATCTTTCCAACCATATGCTTTTTATATAAAAAAAAACGGTTACAAACGATTTTTATAGACCAACTCGTCCGATCCAAGGCAACGTGTTCCTTTAAAAGTTTCACTCTCGTAGTTATATATGCACTGTAGGTAAGATTGCTTAGAATGAAGCTGACAAGATCTCGTTGAATATTTCGACCCTAAATTTGAGTTTTCGCAAAGGCTTTCTTGTATTCGCCTTATAGGAAGACTCTGCTGGACTCAACACGCGAGGTCGTTCAAAATAATATTGTTTTTTTAATGAAAACCAGAAAGCAGTTTGCAACAGCCAAGTCTATTTTTGCATTGCAGAGGATGTTACGTATGGTCCATTTCCCAGAAACGTTTGGTTATAAAAATTCTCCGAGTAGAGCAAAACAAATTGATTTGTGAAGAAAAAAAAATACAGGATTTTGTATCTCCACGGAGTATCAACTAGTATTAATCTGAAAAACCTCCCATCATAAATTTCAAACTGAACTAAAATATTTTGATCTAGATTATCACAATATTGGTAAAGAGGGTCTCCATTGTCACAACTAGATTTAGATCCAGTCATTTTCGTATAATGGATTGAGTAAATTTCCCAATAAATGGACTCTCAGTATGATGCCCTTCAAGAACAATATTGTTGACTGCTGCAAAAGTTCATGTGGCAAAAAAAATAGCCAGGCTGTGTTAGAGGTGTCCTTGTTTAAATCATAGATAGAGAAAGGACTCTTGCTCTATGTTTAATTCAGCCGGTTCTTTAACCAGGGACCGGCGTGGCGCAATGTTAATGTCAACACGGTTCCATAGGGGGATTTACAATGACACGCCTCAGTGGCATTCAGTGATATATTATGGACATGGATCATGTGTCGCCATTATCGGCACATAATGTTATCTCAAATATGTACTCATATTCAAATCATAAATTAATATCCCCTCGACCCTAAGATTCCCTTAAAGGCAGTGGACACTATTAGTAACTACTCAAAATAATTATTAGCATAAAAACTTACTTTGGTATTTTTTTTTATTTTTATTTTTTTTAAATGCAAGTCGCCATACACACAAGGCCTAAAGGCCACTTCAAGGTGTGAGCTACAATTATTATTTTTTTTTTTCCAGAGGCCGTTGTCACCTATTCCTAGTGTTGACACAGGGTTATCCCTTTTACAGTCCATATAGATGTAGGTATCATCAGTTCGAAGCCTGGCCGGTAGAGCATAAATCACTACCTCCCCAATTTTATGTAGCAAGTGTCACGACCGGGGGATTCGAACCAACACTCTGCTGATCAAACACCAGAGCTTGAATCCGGTGCCCTTAATTAACCGCTCGGCCATGACACGCCACTAATGATATCATAAACATTGTAACGTAGTTTTTTAGTAAGAAAATATTTGTCACTATAAAGGTAATTTAATAGAATTCGAGACCTCAGCTGAGGTCTCGAATTTAAGCATCTGAAAGCACACAACTTGTACGACAAGTGTATGTTTTCTTCCAATATTCTCTCGCAACTCCGACGACCAATTTAATTCAAATTTTCACAGGTTTGTTATGCTACGCACATGTTGGGATAAACCAAGTGAGAAGACTGGTCTTTGAAAACTACCAAAGGTGTCCAGTGCCTTTAAACATTTATGTGTTAATGTTTATCGTGTAGACCCTATAACGCGTCAACCCAAATCCGTATGTGTGTTTACTACATGACTTTTCCCACCTCACCTTTAAATATATGAATTGGTAAATTCATTACTAAGACTAACAATTTATATGGGGCAAAATGCTAATCTTTCTAATCTTACTTCATAAAATAAACAAGCACACACATTTCATGGGAAATGTTGTGGTCGTTTGGCTAAAGAAGCCACCATGGCAGTACATTGGCATGAAGGGATTCACCATGCCAATTTATTTCTTAATCACATTCAAGGATACGCTAGGCCAAGCAAAAGACTCATGGATGAGCCTCATTCCCCACGGCCATGCATAGAGGAAGCCGCTAACTTGACGGTCGATTTAAGCAGTCTGCCCCCATGCTAATTAAGCCGTGTTTACCATGTGTCTTGCGAAGTCTTGTTTTTTCAAAAAGCACACGTGAATTCCAAAAGAAGAAAACAAGGATGGGGTATTTTTTTAATGCACGAATACATCAGGAGTGTTGTGCGGTGTGTGACGTCGCAAGGTCTAGTGACGTCAATCGTGATTTGGCGGGAAGAAGGAAGGCTAGGGATATTGGATTCAGCGAGCGCGGGGAAGCGTTTATTGTGGATGGATGGACTTAGCGTATTCGGCGGTAGAAGTAAGTCAAAATTTGGGGTCGCGTTTTTCATTTTGAGTTTACTGGGTTAATCAATCATGAATTGGAATACTATGATCCACTGATTGAAGTGAATTCAAGTATGAAGTATGCTTTTTTAGTAATTTGGGAACCGGGAATATATATATATATTTGTTTTTCATTGTCTGGTCTCTATTTGTGAAGCAAATGTTCGTGTTTGGAAACATTTTGAAATAAAACCAAAGTGAAACAACACGAATGCATTCGGATCGTTCTGTTGTTGGAGATGAAAGAAACTCTTCCTGTCACAGGACGTCGCTACTTCTTCTTAATAAGTCATAGTTAAAGATAACTTGAAAGATTTATGAACTTTTACTTAAATTGCCATATGACTCAATATTAACAAATAATTGTTTAGTTATAGAGGGTTAGTTTTCTTTTAAATTATATTTCTTGACTTGTCACGTTATGATACATTTGTTTAACTACTCTAAAAAATAAAGCACAACATGCAGAGTGCTTATTTGTCTATTTTCAAAACTCATGATCGTAACTTATATATTGGCCAGACCCTGCCCATACTGTTATTAAGTTTTATGATTATTGTTCCCTTACATTGTACAAATGGTATGAAGAAAAAAACCTGAACCTGAACTTGTTGTGATTGTTCTTATTATTATTTTTGCTAACATTATTATTTTTATTTTTTAACCCATACACGATGCAACTATTTTGGACACCATGACATTGTTCGCCACTGCGCCTACACCACCCTATTTTAATGTGTGTATATACTTGCCAGTAAAAAATGTGTTCTTTAGGGAACTGTCTTGATATATTCTAATACGGCCAAATGTACTCCGGATGGTAAAAATATTAGAACACGATTTGTATAAAGAACAAACTCTACCTCGCACCGCAAACCAAAATATTGATACCACACCGGGCAATGCCTCTAATCCAACAAATGCTTAAGTATTTCACCCGCGAACAAAACAAAGTTGATGCTTGCACACACATCGGGGACATTACGATCCCAGCCTATTGCATTGTCGCACGTTGCATACATATCAGCACAGTTCTTTTCAGTAGCCCCCGAACTCTGAAATCTACTCCGCAGTAGTGGCAAAAAATAGCTATTAGACAAGGTTCTCAAGAATAGATTTACACATGTTATTACCGCAAACTGAATATAACGTTGACATCATACCCTATATTTGTTATTGCTCTCTGATACACACGCGATGACGCCTGCATGTACACCCAGACTCCCCCACCTCCAACTGAAGACAATTATTTTAAGATTTAAACGAAATGGACTCAATTTACATGCATTATTTGACAAGCTATATCCCCTCAATAACCACACACAAGCCAGTGCACACGTTCGGGCAAGATATTAAAACGAATTATACATGGTTTGTCGAGCTGGATTGGAACAAACATCGTCATCATAGAGTCAGTGGAATTCAACAATATTGGAGACGGCGCCCCCCCCCCCCCTCCCTTCACATCGCCTACCAGCCGTTATGTCCATTTCTTGATCTGCCCACTCGAAAGTTGTTATTGTGTTATATAATTCTGTCCATGATTCAGCTTTTAACTGTGTACTAAAGGCAGTGGACACTATTGGTAATTACCCAAAATAATTATTAGCTTAAAACCTCACTTGGTAACGAGTAATGGGGAGAGGTTGATAGTATAAAACATTCTGAGAAACGGCTCCCTCTGAAGTGACGTAGTTTTCGAGAAAGAAGTAATTTTCCACGAACTTGATTTCGAGACCTCGGATTTAGAATTTGAGGTCTCGAGATCAAGCATCTGAAAGCACACAACTTCGTGTGACAAGGTTTTTCTTCTTTCATGTTTATCTTGCAACTTCGACGACCAATCGAGCTCAAATTTTCACAGGTTTGTTACTTTATGCGTATATATGTCGAGATACACCAAATTAGAATACTGGTCTTCTATTACAATTACCAATAGTGTCCAGTGTCTTTAAGGCCTACTCTTTCGCTTTTGAACAATTTGGCCCATTTTTAAACAGATACATGAGCAAATTTGTTGTTGACGGAATGGTACTTAAACTTGCTTATACCGTGTTTGCTTACCAGTTTAAAGGAATGTTGATATTTTTACACTTCTGAATTTGTATTGAATAAAAAAACAGGCCACAAACTCAAGGTTTTGAAAAACTAAAAACAATTCTGCCATCGACGGCTTGCGTCAAAAAGACAATACTTTGACGTCTATTGTGGGACCGGAAAACTCCCATCCATGACGTAACATGAGTGTGATGACGTAACTTCAGAAAAGCACTGGATAAGGGTATTCGGAATGATTGTTTTTTAACCAAATTAAAAATCTATTTATACTCATGTGACTCAACTTCGTGACTGATTGAAAACCTTTTAAATGAAATTCAGCAAAGATCACGAGTTGACATTTTTCGTTCAAGTTCCTGTTCAACGTCAGATGCTTTTATGTAAGCAAAACAGGCAAAAGGGTTTTCATATGCAGCGACAGTAAAGTGATAGGGTATTGTATTGTGTAATGATAGATGTTCCTGGTTGAATTTTTTCCGTGTAAAGTTTCCATTTTAAGGATTTGTGTTTATGTTTTACTCGTCTAATACGGACCCGTTATCACTGCGGTCGGCGGATGATTTATCTCCGCTCACAATCCACCGGTAGACGAATGCAGGAGACATCGCATGCTTAACTTGTGTCCCTGCAATGTGCCCACTTCGGAGTCAGGGTTTGACCTAGGGTCGGGACTGTGTTGACTCCAGTATAGTTCAAATGGGGTTTAAAGCTACTGGACACCTTTGGTATTTGTTTAAGACCAGTTCTCACTTGGTGTATCTTAACATTATGCACACACCAAACCACATGTGAAAATTTGAACTAAAGTGGTCGTCGAAGTTGCTAGATATTAACACAATGAAAGAAAACAAAGAACACCGTTGTCACACGAAATTTTGTTCTTGCAGATGCTTGATTTCGAGACCTCGAAATCTAAGTCTGAGGTCTCGAAATCAAATTCGTAGATAACTACTTGTTTCTAGAAAACCACGTTACTTTATAGAGGGAGCCGTTTCTCACATTGTGTTATACTACCAACAGCTCTCCAATGCTTGTTAGCAAGAAACTTGTTTACGTTAACAATTATTTTGAGCAATTTCCAATAGTGTCATCTGCCTTTAACTGTTATCAGAAATCGACGATACTGTCTGGTGCATTTTACAAACGAACTACATGTGCGTTGAACCGGTAAATCGCTTGGCCATCACTCAATGTTTGACTTGTCAAAAAGAAGAAGAAGACAAACTAAACTGTATTAATTATAAAGAATCGGTAGAGTTTAAAAAAACGCCTGTGACAAGTGACAATTGTACTTAATCCGTTGTTTGAGCCAGGAGAAAATAATTGAAACAACGCACAATTTCAGCATGTGAAAAAAATTGACATCATTTGGTTTTAACATCTGAAAACGCTTCTGCGATTTTTGTTTGGTTTCGTATATTTTTTTTTTTTTTTTCAGATCGTTGTAGAGGGAGTTAGTTCAATAACGATAAAATGATATTAATTTTATCGATTTTAAAAGTTTAATAAAGTTTCGGATCCTTTGCAATTATGTACAATACCTTATGAGAGGGTATAATATGTGAAGTATATGTTGTTGCTCTGGCGATGAGAAAAGGGGTACACAGTTATTATGCATGGCAAAATGTGGTAACTTGGCACAAACATTGTCAACTGTGGTAAAAATGCGTAGTTTGTGATGCGAACAACGTATCTGCACCTAATATTTATTACAACAAAAGCATGGGTATTCTCTTGCAACACACAATTAAAGAGCACCGGCTGCTAATTCGGCTGCTAAACAGTGTTCGACAACAAGATGTTGAAGACGTAACTCACTCTATTACTTCAGTCTTCCTGTATTGATACTATAAATTAGTTTGTATCTTTATTATTTGATTTTGTGTTTTCTGTTTGTTAGCTGTTTATGATTTCCTTAAGAAGTGTAATCGATTTCACAATGGGATACTTTTGGGACGCTTGGTGGCAGCAGATTTACCATGTAAAATCCATTGGTCTTGGTAATGTGCACATGCTCAGAGCTACGTAAACAATGGAGATTTACCTGGTAAGTCTGCTGCCACCTAGCGATGGAGTGTAGTCTAAACAAACCAGATCAAACCCAAAAAGATCGTTTCAAGTTTATGAATCCTGTATTCTGGACGTGGCCTGTACAGGGAGCAATGCACTTTTGCAACTTGAATGATGTGCAAGGGAATCCAATTAATTAGTTTACTTATGCGTTTGACCTAAGTGACACACAATGTTCGTGATCGCAACACAAGAAGCCAGCGTTGCACTATAACTCTCAATTTTACTGATCAAGACAACCGGACCGTGCTCGACACACGGACTGAACAGTTGCCTCGTTAGCTCTACCATTGAAATGATTAAATCAGCAAGTGTATGGGCCTCCATGCTGCATACAATTTACCTCAATAAGCTACCATCCATCCCCTGGACACGATCGGTGCTTTACATTATTTGAACTCAGAATTGAGTCGTGATACCGTTATGACCCCTGGATGCATTTTGGCGCTTGCGCGGTCGCATGTAGCTGAAAATTTAAAAAATATGAATTGTTGACTAAGATACACATTTTCCAAAACAGGGATAATTCATTTGGAAAGGTTGAGCGGTTAAGAGCTTCGAACTATTTTGTCATTGAACAAGACACTATCAGATATTCAATGTCCAATGTTTTTGTCCTTCATGATTAAGATGGGACATCAAGCAGTTGGCCCTAGGTCCCGTGTGTTCTAGGTTGTAGTGCACGTTCAGGTACCTAGAGCACTTTTCATGGAAGAGTAGGGGTTAACCCTAGCCCTGGTGGCCTTACACTTTCGTATTGTACTACAGTGACGTCCTGGACATCAGGGTACATTTCTGGGACGGAAAATTTTCACAGCTTCATAACACAAATCTTACCTGCAAGAAAGCACCAATTTCAACAGATTCGCATTCCATGGCAGCATACGTTTTTCTGCGGTGGGTTTTGATCGTAAGAGGAACTTGTTGACGTTGGAAGCTGCATTATTTCACGAAAATGACGGACTTGTGAGGAATATATGAGGACCAAAACCCACCGCAGAAAAATATATGCCGCAATGGAATGTGAATCTGTGTAAATTAGTGGCTTGTTGCAGGTTAGATTTAAGTTATGAAGCTGTGAAATTTGTCCTCCCAGAAACGGGCCTCAAACCCTGTGTTTCGAGTTCACATGAGATGGCAAGCACCCTTGTTTACAGGTTTCCTCAGGTTTGTGGGGTACTTATATGTACTTAAGAGGCTAAGGTTAAGATTAATTTAAAATGAATACTTTCTCTGCCCCGAACTGACGGTCTGCGCATGATCACCTGTTTCCAACGTTAATTAAAGCCTTTGGACCCTTTCGGTAAACAGTGTTGCCCAAGGCCCACACTTTGTGTGCCACAACTTCTATATCAAATATTAACAAACCTGTGAAAATTTAGGCTCAATCGGTCATCGGAGTCGGGAGAAAACAACGGAAAAACCCACCCTTGTTTCCGCGCGTTTCGCAGTGTCATGACATGTGTTTAAAATAAATCCGTAATTCTCGTTAACGAGAATTTATATTGTTTTGCAGTTTTCTCAACAAGTAGAGCATTTCATGGAATAATATTTCAAGAAAAGTCTTTCACCATTGCCTTGGCTTTAACCTCGTACATCAAATCATGTAACAATTACTGATAATTATTTCCCCCGTGACTCTTGACAACTATTGTGTCTGATTCAATCCGTCTGATAATAAATAAAATATTTTCTATGAGATTCGATTCATTGAAAATTATTTGTAACTGTTAAGTCTTCATTTTTCACGATCTGACATAATTTTAAATTCTTCAAAACTTCGGCTTGGCGAGTTACCAAAATGTTCAGTTAGGCTGGTACATATCTGGTATCCAGTCCCCTCTGCATGGTAGCTGACTATTGTCCATGTTAGATAAGAGTCTACACGCTCTGTCAAATCTTTCAGAAGAGGCTCTCCATTAATCAAATAAATTAGTTTTTTTTGGATCTGACGTATATGGATGGTTAATATCCGTTCGAATCAACCATAATTTGATTCCCTTCAAGATTACCCAAAGCGGTTTTAATACAGGCTGCGTCGCTTAAGATTGAAAGTAGAATTAATAAAAATTCACTTTAAAATACTTGTTCGTTGCATGTTACCATCGTTCCAGTGAGTTGCAGGATCATTTTTATAACTGCTCATCACATGTAATAGTTTGTATGAAGGTCTTTGTAAAAATGGACTTTTTACTTGATTGCCCTTAAAAATATTATGTAATTGCTTTATTTGTACATGTACTTATATTTTTACCATTGTGGTGGGGTGGGGGGTTGCTGCTGGTACTTGTGTCAGTGTAAACCAATATATACCAATTTGTTATATGACATCAAGCAGTCCAAGTTTAAAAACGTACCATAAGATCATGTTTGCTTAAAATCTGTGTGGTTTCTTATAGGCTGTGGACACTGTTGGTAATTACTCAAAATAATTATTATCATAAAACCTTTCTTTATTATGCGTATTGGGGAGAAGTTGATAGTATTAATCATTGTGAGAAACGGCTCCCTCTGAAGTGATGTAGTTTTCGAGTAACAATGTAATGTTCTACGAATTTGATTTCGAGACCTCAGACTTAGAATTTGAGGTCTCGAAATGAGGCATCTGAAAGCACACAATTTCGTGTGACAAGGGTGTTTTCTTCTTGCAATATTATCTCGCAACTTCGACGACCAATATTATTGAGCTCAAATTTCCACAGATTGGTTTGTTTTGTTATGCATTTTGTTGAGATACACCAGCTGTGAAGGCGGGTCTTTGACAATTACCAATAGTATCCAGTGTCATTAACAAACAATTGACTCCACCATAGAGATCACTAACCCGATGCTTGAAAATATAAATTGAAAACTGATTTTGTTCACTGGTTCTCATTTTGATTCATATGAACGTTAGCTTCAATGGGTTTGTGTCATTGTCACAAATTGTGCGATTTTTCACTTTCGGGACTGAAGTCCACGACTTGTTTGTATGACAGTTTTGAAATCTTATATGAACTTTTTTCCATCACCGTTTAACACCATTTTGTCGTGCGCATTAAATGTATGGTGTTCATGTAGCTTTGGTATGAGACGCAGCTCCTCCGTGAATAAACTTGTAACAGCTGGGAAACCTAGACAAAATCTTTACGGTTTTGTACTCAGGTGTTAGGACTGGCATATGGCCAGCCGGACCACCGGGAAATGGTAAAGCTATATTTTAGTACGACCCTTACCATCAATGTATTAGCTGAACTGTTCAAATTTCGACAGTAAATTTGTTCTAGTTTGGAAACCTATGTATTTTAGCAGCTTATTACTCTGTTCTGAAAAGCTTCAGATTGATTCCGTCATCTTGTCAGACAGCCGCCGCTTAAAGCAATCGCAAAATAGTATTGTCCAAAAACCCACACTTCTTGTACCACACTTGTATATAAAACAAGAAACATGTGCAAATTTAGGCTCAATCGGTCGTCGGAGTTGGAAGAAAATAGTGGGACCCCCCCCCCCCCCCCTTGTTTCCGCGTTTCGCCGTGTCATGACATGTGTTCAAAATAAATTCGTTTTTCTCGATATCGAGAATTGATAATTCTTGTAATAATTTCTCAAAAAGTGCAGCATTTCATGGAATACTGTTTTAATGGAAGTATTTCATCATAACCTTCCATAAACCCTGTTAGTTAGTTGATATGTGAACTTTTAATTGTTGTTCTGTTCAGAGAGTGTTAAAAAATGGCTTTAAAATATACGTGTTAAAGTAGCGTGGGCCGCGCTCGTGATAGTATATTTATAACAGAGTCATTTGAAAAAGAAAAAAAAAAAATTATTAAAGACCAAAATCCTATAAAGTGAGTAGGCCTATGACGTCATTTGATTGATGTGTTCTTGGCTAGGGGCACAATAGGGATGTTGGTTAACCAAGCATGTGCGCAGTGCGTTCATGCGCATTTCAATTGCTGCAAAAGTATTATCATTACATCTAAGAAGGTAGAGATGACGTCAGTGCTGCTTATTTAATGATATATAATGATCTCTATTAAAATTAGTCAGTACCGTCCATATATGAGATCAATGTGCCCATAAATGGATTACAATACGCGTCATTGACCGCCATCTTTGATGTAAAACAATGATCAGTTACACGCTTAGCCAATGATAGCTCTTCACGCGGGCTCAATTCATCAAAGATTACGTTTTGCGATTCAAATAGCTTAGAAACACCGATGCGACGGGCATACCGTGTTCGTGTTTAATGCCTATAGCTTAGAATAATTAAAAATTATAGAACCCACGCAAATTACTCGAAATTAATAACTCCCTCATCTTAAGGGTCAGTGACACTGCAGTGAAACAAAAGTATAACTAAATCTGCATAAACCTTTCGGAACAAGAATCCCCGAGGGACAACACCTCAACAATCAAACACTTCAAATTGAGTGCGGAATTTGCATTTAGATTGACCGTTATAAAATTGTACAAGTGTTACAAGAAAAGCATGCTCTGTTAACAAAGGCAGTCGACACGATGTAGAGACTTGGAGCACTTTGTGGACTAGCACAAGTCCAATCAGTGTTTTCGCACTTTTTCTTCTTTTGAGCGCATAGAGCAAAATGTCAGAATACCCACAGAGTGTGTGTTTATGCATTGTTTTTGTGCAGGTGTGTTGGGGTACATGATTAAACATTCGCATGCGTTTCTTTAAAGCAGACGATGTACTTTATTTAGTTATTACATCTAGGTTACTTGGTAAATTGCACTGACGAGATGTTTATACTGTAAAATACAAACACACTGTAGTTTGAGACGAACATTTAATTTTGTATATAGGTTATCGATGTAAGTTTTCTTTTGAAGTATAGCCTTAAAAATGTGTTTTAGGATATGTCCACCACCAGCTTAATTAATTTGTTCTGACAGATATGTATTTTTTTTTTACGGAAGATGTCAGAGAAATGTTGCTTAAAGGAACACGTTGCCTTGGATCGGTCGAGTTGGTCTTTGAAAAGCGTTTGTAACCGTTTGTTATAAAACGCATAACAGTTGTTGTAAACATAGAATACTATGATTCACACAAACATGCCTCGAAACTGCACGGTTTTCCTTTTACCTCGTCGACTAACACGGCCGTTCCATTCTACTTTTAAAACATATTTCCAATCATATGCATTTTATTTAATAAAAAAACGGTTACAAACGATTTTTATAGACCAACTCGTCCAATCCAAAGCAACGTGTTCCTTTAAACTCAATTGTCTTGATTGATTCTTCCAATTCAAGGTTTAAATTGATGGAAATCTGCAAAATATATTATCAAAATTTGACCTAGCACCTTTAGAATACTAAAAGTGTAGTCCCCTGTGGGGTTTTTTTTTTTTGTGTGTTTTTTCTTGGTGTGTTTGCCAAGTTGTCGACCAAACAAGTCGGCGAGGGCGTGAGTTTAACCCTTGACCCTGGTATATAGCTGGTATTATTGTATTGCCGTGTCCGAAACGACGACTTCGGCTACAGCTACGTCTAGATCAGCGCGTCTACCAGTGTTGAAGAATAGCAGACGCGCGCGATCTAGCCGTAGCTGTAGCCGAAGTCGCCGTTTCGGACACGGCCTATGTTGAGCAAATTGAAGGTCACATTTTAAGCGTCTAAATTGGGCATGTGGGAAATTATGTTCAGTGCTCATTAATTACGCAACTAGTTCGAGCGTAGCTTGAAGGAAAATAAATCGATGGTTTGAATTCCTTGTGAAATAGAGTTTACACGTTGTGAGGGTAGTAGTGACATTGATTTTTGTTTTTACTTAAATCCATTATACACTTTCGGTACAGAAAAAAAAGTTCACAGATTTACAAATAATTTACAGGGTTTACAGAAGGTAATGGTGAAAGACTTCTCTTGAAATATTGTTCCTTGAAATGCTTTACTTTTTGAGAAAACATTAAAACAATATAAATTCTCGTTAGCGAGAATTACGGATTTATTTTAAACACATATCATGACACGGCGAAACGCGCGGAAACAAGAGTGGGTTTTCCCATTATTTTCTCCCGACTCCGATGGCCGATTGAGCCTAAATTTTCACAGGTTTGTTATTTTATAAATAAGTTATTCTACACCAAGTGTGGGACTTGCACAATACTGTTTACCGAAACAGTATGATGGCTTTAAATCGGTCTGTTGATTGAAAATCGGCTACAGCTTTACGTTGTATATTAGGCTATTTGTTTTCTAATGTTTGTATCCAACATGACACTCATGTTCAGAGCTTGATTTTAAGAAGGCTTCCCTTGCATCAAGTGGAATTGTTTGATCATCCATGTTTACCTTTTCCACATTTCCTGTACTACAACAGAGAAGCAGACATTTTTTAAAGGTCACACTGGCATGTGCTTTATCTTGAATCAAATTAATGTGTTATTCCCAACCGCAACTTCACTTGACTTAACTTCCCTCTTACGTAAATATATAGCATAATGTTATGAACCTGGCGAAAGCTGTGCATTATCTTGATGCAAATAGATGAAATAAACCAGTTCGATATAGGTCCCTTGAATGTTGTATTACACATTTATTAGTTAAGGGCCTTGTTATCAGTACAAAATAAAATGTACGTTTTTACATTCATTTGTTTTTATTTTATTTTTTATTTGAAGCAATAAAAGCAGGAGCAGCAACAGCAAATTAGCTTCAAACAGGAATCATTTTGGGTATAACTATCGCCAATACTAAGTTGATTACTTGTTCCAAATGTAGCCTGGTAACAATAAATCTTCGCCTTGAATTTAATTCCGCTCTTCATCATTAAAGTCATTGAAAGGAAATAGAAAATAGTGAGGGGATCGATGTGTGGAAAGAATTACCTTTTTTGCTCGATTGGCAATAAGGAAGTGAATCTTGCCATTAAGGCTATCATATTATCCTCGAAGCCTCTGCCAAGGCGAAACTCCTTGATTATCTCGCTGTTATAAAAATACGTATTGATCCTCGTCCTAGAAATTTATAAGTCAAGGCTTTTCGATCCTCCGTGATGTCCTTGTAGGGACGAGTCTCAACCTCGTTTCCTCAAAGCCTGAGCTTTTCCCCCTTTTTCACCTGTATGGATTTCTGCTTGGGTTCGGAGTATTCCATCTTAGTTCTATTGCTCGGTTTTACCACCATGCATACTGTTTACGTAAACAGTTTTTTTTTGAAATGTGGTGTTTGCATAATGTAAACAGTTTTTCAAAAAGTTTGGTTTTGCATACTGTTTCGTAAACAGTTTTGGGAAATTTATTTTTTAGGTTTTCGAATGTATGCATATTGTTTGACGATTCCTGATATGTTAATATTACACGTTTTATTCTCACCTAAACATAGTATCTATATAAGAATGTTACTCGTCTCATAATTGTATTTGTAGTTCCTTATTTGTGTTAGGAAACTTCTTCTGATGGGAAATGTTTCCTTAATGTCACAGGTAAAAAAGTATTTCAGTTATAGAAAGAAAAAAAACATGGCTAAATCTGTTACAAGATCAGTAAAAAAGACACCGGCACTTTTCAAATGAAACGCGGAGTGAGGTCTTTGTCTCAACGTTTCGACTTTCCGGCTCTTTTCAATCTCACACAAATAACTATAATGACAGTATTATAAAAGAAATAATCAACAAACAAGTAAAAATGATGGTGTCCCCTAACATTATTCACCGAAATGCCCCAAACCGTCGACAAAACACGTCAAGCAACGACTATGTTAAACACTGACGCCAATGAACAAATAAATATTGGCAAGTCCCTCGATATGCAAAGCGAGTTTTGCACCTGTACAATATGGCAATAATATAAGCAATTTGTATGCGATGCATATGTTTGTTGGCTCTAGCAGTCACTTTAGGAACCCCTTGTGTGTCATGTGTTCGGCATGAGTTCACAAGTTTCATCCAGCTGGGCGGATTAATTTATTTTATGAATATTATTTATTTAATCTGTTGATTCGTTTGTTTGTTAATATGATTTTTTTGTAAATAAGCAGCTTGCAATTTAATATATTCCTTAGGCTATAACCATTACAATATAAAAGTATTTACAGTAATAAATTCTACTCTATGGGTCACACACGTAGTTTCAAGTGACCAAGGCAGTATCGTTACATTTTTTTAACGTCACTGGACACTATTGGTAGTTGTCAAAGACCAGTCTTCCCACTTTGTGTATCTCACCATTATGCGTGAAATAACAAACCTGTGAAAATTTGGACTAATTTGGTCGTCGAAGTTGCGAGAGATTAATGGGAGAGAACAAACACCATTGTCTCACAAGTTGTCTGCTTCAAGATGCCTTTATTTCGAGACCTCAGCTAAGGTCTCGAATTCAAATTAAAATAATTTAGTGAGAAATTACTTCTTTCTCAAAAAGTACGTTACTTCAGAGGGAGCCGTTTCTCACAGTATTTCATACCATCAACAGCTCTCCAACAGCTCTGTTTAAAGCCATTGGACCCTTTCGGTTCAGAAAAAAAATAAAAGTTCACAGATTTACAAATAACTTACCGGCTTTACAGAAGGCAATGGTGAAAGACTTCTCTTGAAATATTATCCCATGAAATGCTTTACTTTTTGAGAAACAGCAAAACAATATAAATTCTCGTTAACGAGAATTACGGATTTATTTTAAACACATGTCATGACACGGCGAAACGTGCGGAAACAAGGGTGGGGTTTTCCGTTTTCTCCCGACTCCGATGACCGATTGAGACTAAATTTTCGCAGGTTTGTTATTTGATATAGAAGTTGTGGTACACAAAGTGTGGGCCTTGGATAACACTGTCTACCGAAAGGGTCCAATGGCTTTAATACCAAGTAAGTTGTTATGCTTGGTTTTGAGTAATTGCCAATAGTGTCCACGCCAGTGCCTCTCACTGTGGAAGGCAAAATAGACCCTTGGTTTCTTGGCTCCGTTCGAGTGTTTTAATTCAATGTAGGTACATGTATACCGTATACATACAAACAATTCACAAAGTCGTCTTGTTTTTAGATATCTTCGAAAGAAAATTAATAAACAACAGGAATACACAATCTGAGAAACGTATCTGACATTTACGTTTTGCAGATTCACATTTGGGGCATAAGATAGTCCAAAACCACATAATTTCGAATTTAAATATTTCTCGAAATGCTTTTTACTACAGGCCTACTTTTCTTTCCGTCTGGAGTTTATTTATATAGATATTCATGAATCAACTTTAAATCACTAAATCTGAAACTAAATCTCATTTGAGGAATTTATTGTTGAAACCCGCCGAATGCTATTAATCATTTAAATAGAGTCGTATAAACGACTTCATATATTTTAAGAAGCTTATGTCTAACTGTTGGAAAGCTTTTAAGCCACGTGCCCAATCTCCAAAGTTTCATTTTAGTAAACAAAAACAAATATAAAAGAAATACAGAGATGAAGAACACATATGAAATATTGGACAAATGTCAATTTATTCATAGAAAACAAAACTCTAATAAAAACTGGAAGGACTGTTCTCAAGAACAAACAAGTAGCATTAGCCATTCAAGAACTGGAAAGCCAGTTCATTAGCAGATGTTATGTTCACCGGGGTTGAAATATTAGTTTTGTTGTTTACCCATATACACCAACGTATGTCTGCACTGTATAGCCTATACTTACTTTCCCAAGTTGTGTGAAAAAGAAAAAATCGAATTGGATTCGAACTGCCTCTAGCAACCGGGCGCGATCGGTGGTCTAGTTGGTAAGACACTACTCTAGAATTGCAAAGGTCGTGAGTTCGAACCACACCCGAGTAACCCAAGGGAAAGTACGGGGTATTAACAGTGCTTGCACACATTGGTGTATTGGGTAAAACCGAAATGAAAATTTCATTAACAGTGAAAACAAAACTTGTGATTTTGTAACAATATGTTGTGTAACCATATCATGTTTCTTCGAAAAAGTGTCTAAAATATTAAATTGTCCGTGGATATAGTGCCATAAGGGCATGCAGGGTCTAGGCAACGCTGTGCAAATTACACAATTACAGTATGTAACCATTGCTTACCATCAATAATGTTACCCAACTCGTCACACTCTGGTGCATAACTTGGTCAGGGTTCAAGACTGCAAATTTTGCAGGTCAGATTTGTGTTCAGGCCATCGGAGCAAGACTGGATGAGCCCGAACCTAAAGGTCCGTCGTCTAGAATAAGGGTAGGCTCAGGTGGGTGTGGTGCGTTGGGGAAGGGGGGGGGTGTCAAACGAACCCCATCCTTTCATCAACGGTTTGTGTACCGCTTGCCGCCACTATTTGACCATAAATAGAAGTCAAGAATTTGAACACATTGTTGCCCAATTCAATGTGTGGTCATTCGCTGTTTCTGTAATATTTTGTTCATAATAGATGCAGTTTGGGTTGTTTTCGGGATGTTTTTGATTGTTTGGGGGTTTTCATCAGATATAGGAAAGGCTGGAACAGGCTGGATGGACAGTACGGTCCCAACACATTCTCCCAATAGAGGCTATAGACATGGATTGTGCTAAGTAGCTTCTCAGTGAACTGTGTGTAATGTTTGACTTGTCGTGTGGTCTTTACTTTTTATGAGTCTAGTCGCCATGAACTTGCCTCATTACATTGCACTAGACAATTTTCCTCAAATGCTTACCTCGATATATATTTAGCCGGTATGTGTCATTATACCATTTAGGTTTGTTTGTACTGTGATTCCAGTAATGAGTATAGCAAAATTGCTCATGTTGTGTTTTACGCTTTGAATAAAATGCACAATTTTCCCGCACATGTATAGCCCTCCCTTTTGGAGAAGGTGGTGAAAATGTTATGTTAGCTGATATTTATATATCCGGGTCAGGAGTGACCCATTCCTGTGTCAGGCTGACCCGGAACGTGGGGATTTAACCCAAAATGGGTCAATTCTGACCCAGAAGTTTTCCGGAGTTTCGAAAATGACACCTTTGCTCGATACACGTCTGTAGGACAGTTCAAGTTAGTCAAAGTGAGCGGAACTTAAAACTCCATGTCAACTCGAAATCATGTACTTCATTCCTTTCTGTTCTTGCTGTCAAATCGTACCTTTATTCATCAATATTGACTTTTGTTTAGATATCGTTGTCGTTTCGTCAATATATTTTGTTTGCAGATGCCAGTCAGAAACCATTCAACCTTAGCTGCCAGTTTCCGATAAAAACAAAAATGTACTACCGCACAAGCAGGGAACGTTACGTTACACTTAAATTACAACAATCTCACTACATAGTACTTAACACAACCGAGTGGCTTAAATTATTTAACCGAACTATAAGTTTTATTACATTTTGCTGGTTTCGCTTGAGCGGATATTTGCGGATAGACCACCAGCACTTTTACATAATCCAATAGGATCACTAACTGCCATTGACATTTAATGGAAATAGGATGGCTTTTCGGAATGTACTAATGTAAAGTAGACAGTGCAAACGTTTACTGGACGTTGTGGAAAAGAACACAATTTGAATGATGTTTTAATCTTGATGACATGTGCTTGCAAACTAAAAGTGAATGGTGAGCTTATCAGGTTTATTTTCAAGTTTATCGGGTATTTGTTTTAATAACTGATATTGGTTAAGATACTGTTGTTATCGTTGTCATGATGTATCATTGCTGATATGAGTTGTTTGATTTTGCTGCAATATATTATGTTATTTAAAAAGTTAGGAGGTGATATGATATAGAATATACTTCCGAAACATTGTACCGTGCGAGTCTAGCATGTATTCGAACTTAATTAACTAGAAAGTGCGCGGAATGTGTTGTTTACTCGTAAAAAGCAACAGACCGGAACCAGTCGTCCCAAAAACAAAACATTCGACGCGCGAGATTTGTATTGTGTTGTCTGTCCACGTGGGTCATCATATCTTGTACTAAACGTTGACGGTAGTACAACTACATAACAATGACAAAACTGTCTCTATTTACGCGACCTATAGTCGTGTACCACTAATATCCTATACCAGAAAAGACCCGGGAGCAAAAGTACAGCGGGTCACAACTCTTGTAGTCAAAACGAGTGATTGTGATCACCCACTATATGGTGTTCTGCTTTACTACGTGGTGTAGAGTTTAAAGCACTAAATTCCATATCAGTGTCACATAGTGTGAATTCGGACACGGATTATTTCTCCTTGTCACAAAAGCAGCTGCAACTATCAGTGGTCATCCGTTTTATTTCGCCTCAGTTGTACGAGGTTGCAAAAAGTATATTGACCCCACATTTATTCTATCGATAGCACCCTCATGTTATACTGTACACAATAAAATATGTGCATTGTATGTGGATATGGGTGCACCCTGGCCCTACAGGACTCTTCCTTTGTGCTGTAGTACAATACGAAATTATATGGCCGCCAGGGCTAGGGGAGAAAACAGAGCGTCCAGTCAATTTTGTGTATAGACTCAAAATGTTCCATATAGATATTTGAGAGCATCCAAATAGGGTTTTATGATAAAAAATAATGTGCCCAGTTCTGACCTCCAAATTTGATGTAGTTTGGATGGCATTTTGGAAGGGAAAATAATTTGATGGGCCTAGGGTTCAAGTGTCAATTAATAGGGAGCTTTAGCTGCACCTTATTCCAGCAAAAACGTGAACGTGAATTGTGTCTATACTAGGTCACTTTGGACTTATTGCATGCTCACGTTTGACGTCTGCACGTACGTACCTCAAGTGAGATTAATGTTAACTTCACGTATGCTAAAAATGTGAGATTTTAACAACACAATTTCCTGACGTTTACGTTCACGTGTTTGTTCGCGTACCGTGCAAAAAAACTTTCCCAATCAGTGTCCCTTTACTTTGAAAAGCTGTACTTGTGAGAATTGGAATATGTATACTTGTGTATTTTTGAATATTTGACATTTTGCACTGTAAGCTTTGGTTGACGGTGACGTTAAATTAGTTTTTGATTTTATTTGTCAAAAAATGTACTCGTCTTCGGCTCGTACATTCTACCTACATATATACACTTTCTCATCCAGGCTTAACATTGTGATTCAGACTATTGCCGCTTCCGTTAGGAGCATCCCCGATTGTCTGAGACACTAGCGGCACCTTAATCAGAAGATCCGGATATCACGCCGGATCTGAATATGGCCACAGGACAGTTTGTAAATGTAGCCCCGATCATGTACTTAGAGTTGGCGCTACATTTATACCAACTTTGTGCAGAGTTGCTGAAGTGTGTATAAAACCAAAGATCATAGAGCGCCGAAGATGCGGAACTTGGGCTGAAATGTGAAATCCCAGTGGACGCCATTTCGGCGAGTAACTCTTTTGATACAACAGTAGATCAGTGCAGATCAGTGCAGACAATGACCATTCCTATCAATGGGAAACAAAACATTCACTTGCTGAAATGGCACCCATGCGTATTTCACGTTAGATAAAGCTTCAGTTCCCCATCTTCTCAGTTCCGCATCATGCGGCGCTCTATAATCTTTGATAAAACATATTTAATGAGTTTCCGAAGCTATTTACTTGCCTGCCATTAAAGACAGCTATCAAAACCTGTCTCTGGTATAATAGGCCTATGTTTGATGTTATGTTTTTATTTTTATTTTGTGCAGGTAACTGCGTGTATCTATTGGATATTCTGTGAGTGGAGGCCGTGACCATTGATGTGCAAAGGTTATCTACTACATCCTGTGACGACTGCCAAAATGACAATGCTCTCTTAAAATCAATTATGTATGGACTCGTATCGCCCACTATGATGACGTCACACAGTACTTCCCTCTATTCCATGGAGTTTTCTGCTACGCAGGCAATTCGAGAAATCACCAATCGCGTATGAATGAATTCTTCTGAGTCAGCTATGACATACGCACTTGGTGCTATGTGAAATCCAATGTTCGATTTTTATGAGGTAACTTCGTTGTGTGTAAGTGTCGCGGCTTTTGTTAACTCCATTCCACACAAAGCAGGGATTAAAACGAGGCAGGGTATGGGTACTACAATCAATACCACGATGGTAAACACTCTGTGTTGGGTGATTTGGACTGTTAGAAAGCGGTGGGCCTATTCATTACCTGCCGCTGTAACCAGACAGCACTGGTGTTTGTCGAGGGACACAATGCCCCTCCACGCTCCACTGAACACTCCCCTTTGTATCCTAACACTGTTACTGTGGTGCAAGATTTCACCTGTTCATTCAGCACCAGTTATGTCCTCGGACAGCAGCTACGTCTCTGACTACTATGCTAACAATAATATTATCGGTAACGGCCCTCCCAAAGAAGGCGAAATGGTTCCCGGCTACAAGTATTCTTTCGAAGGGACGGCTGTCGCTTCATCCATGTACGAAGGGGTGATCATCTGCCTGCTGGCCATTACTGCCTTCGTTGGACTCGTGGTGTGGGTTTTGAAGTCAAACTTTGAAGAGAGACAGACCCGGCGGATGAGGCGCGAGGCATCGCTGAGGGACAGGAACTCGAATGTTAGCCCGCTAATGACACCCGACTCGGAGGAGTCATGACGGCAGGCGAACCGTCCAAGAACTTCATCCTCCACTGTATATAATAATCAATCTGCGTTGTAGGTACGCCGCACATAAAGCTTGGTGTATATATAACGTCTGTATGTAACATGCAACATGTCTATTCCAAAGCTATGGGGCTGAAAACCACCAGAGAAATACACACACCATCATCACAGCGTACATCTTTGCCCACCGAAGTCCCACCTTGTTTGTTTTTGGAATGTCGCAACACTGTTACACGTCTACTTTGTATCTAGAGGGAGCTCCGTTTGTTCATGGAAGTTAAGTTTTCATCATATACGGTGTATATATTCATCAACGATGTCCTGATTAACATGAACCAAGAAATTGCTAACAATGATTGAGCAGTGCAAGATGAAACATAACGGGACTATTTGGAAATAACATTGGAATAAATTGGTGAGAGAATTTTGTACACGGTGACCATGCCATCGCAGTGAGTGCTTCGTGATAACATGGAGGTATAACCTCCATGCTGAATGACTATAGTTTCAAAATTGCACATCATTCAACGTTCGTCTTGTTTCGTTGACTTTGTTTCCATCCGTTCAAACTGCCACCAAAATAATCATAACTTTGTGAGAAAGCAACAGTACACACAAACCAACGTAGTCTGGGTTAGAATCGGTTCAATGAGCGGTTCATTCAAGGCATCCTGCATATATACCTGTAAATGAAATAGAAAAGCACGTTCGAGCACAGGGAAAGTAACTTTTACATGTTCACAACTCTGGTCCATTCAGCGCATTGTTTAGGGTCAGGGCCGTGGCAACATGTCTCCTACACTGCAGGTTAACAAGGGTCATCACAATTTTTAGTCAAAATTCAAATTAGTGTTGTCTAAAAAAAAAACATACAAACTTTGTGCCACTACACCAGAAATCATAAGTAGTGTTTACCTTGTAAATACATCCAGTAATTCGAAAAATCTCTACGAGTTGTTATGTACCCGACTATGTTTAAAAGGAAATGAAATGGTCGTAGAGCTTTTGTTGGCCTGTTGTGTGAACCGGTTGTTCCAATGAACCGGATCGGTTCCTGATACGCGAGTATTTCGAAGGTTTTGTTCCTGGAAAATAGCGATAAAAAAAAGGAAGAAAAAAAACTTAACGTCGGTGGTAAATCTTGAGCTCAAAAACAACTAACCGACCTCAGTGTCGTCCCTGGTCACCATGGTGTTGTGGTTAGGGGAATTGGATAAGATAAAAGTGTTTGGCAACATTCGCAAAAACACGTTTCGCCTCAAACCGAATCTGATATAAATCAGAAGGAGTTTGTTCTGCTGTAATGGTTTTCAAGTTCATTTTATATTGTCGGCAACTGATGTATACCCTGCCGCAATTCATTCTTTCCAACAGGAATTTTGTTTTTTTATCAATGAAATAATTATCAGTTGTGGTAAATTGTATGTAAATTTGCATTCATTCTTTTTAACAATAAAGAGAGATATGTATTGAAAATTAACCTAAAAACGGTTCATATGGTTCTTTTTTGATATTGTGAAGCTAATTACATGTTTGTCGTAAGTCCTGCTAATGATTACCAACAAGAAACATTTCTTTATAAACCGCACAGTCTAATTAAACCACTCTATAAAAAAAACCTCAGTCATAACTGATTCCAACTTATAGTTGGAGACTGACCAAAACTGTCCTAAAAATTAAACGGAGTTTGATCAAGGTGATGCAGAATCGCGCGGGTGAAATCGAATTCCACGTGATCTACTTTCCGGGTCCGCGTGACCAAGTCATCAAGGCCCTCTGGGGCGCACAGTCAAGGCCAGTGCAAGTTGAAGTTTTTAAAATGTTGATGTGTGCATTGTATACTTGCGAAATATAAAAACTAAGAAGCTATGCCAGTTTATTAAGATCAGTGTATTTAGTTCTGTTTTGAAAGTTTTTAAAGAAACAATGATTCGGATTAAATTACAGTACAATTGGATCTCGGGTTACCCTACTGCACTGTATGGGCCTGCATATAACCATGGAGGAAAGATGACCTCCATGGTCTAACTACAGACAAATGGAGTGACAGAAAGTGAGCGAGTAGCTGATTAATCAAGAGAAAGACATTGTCAGGCGCGAGTTGGTGAATATGTGTACACTAATGTCAACATATGAAGTTATTATTGAGAAATCAATTCGCCTTTGTTATACTCTTCTTGACATCTTAATATACACAATGAGCGGCAGATAGTTATGAACAGTAAAAAGTTTGCGTTTGATGACAACTTCAATGGCACGTTCAATTTGTTCCAAATGAAACGCTTGTCATCATAGCTAATAGCCGACTTTTTTAATTCCAAATTCATCAATTCGATTGTTTGTTTGTATTTAATAAACAACTTGGATCGTCAACCACACTCAATAAAAGGGTCTATGGAATTTTTTGTAGGACAAAAAACACAACGTCCACAAATGTACACTAAACTTACACAGTTTGAAGATAATGATAGTAGAAAGCTTCCCTGAAAATATTACGTGCTGAGGTGCTGTAGTTTTTTTGGAAATGAGTAAAACAGTGTCATGGAAATTATTTTCGTCTCATGAGACGAAAATTATTTTAATCATAAACAAACGCATTTTCATGACATTGTTTTACTCTTTTCTCAAAAACTACAGCACCTCAGTAAGTAAAATATGAAGGGAAGCTTTCCACTATCATTATCTGTGAACCCAAAGGTTTATGTAAATCCATTGACATTTGAAAAGATACCCCAATCCTACATTTGTTTATTACGGTTTGAAACTTTGCATGGAGGGAGTGGCTGCATTTTCTGTACATCTCTTTTCAAAAGTATTTGCTTCTATCAGAGCGAACTGATCGAAACGTCGAGTTTTCATCGACCGTTGTTTGTGTTAAAATACACCCTATATAAATATTGGGTAGGGTCATAAATATTACAAAGGATTGCTCCCAGGGACCAATCCAATTTTCGATTTAAGCATGAATCCAGTTAAAATGTTAAATCTAAAAGATTGTTGTTAATTCCTTGTCCTAAAAATCACGTGGACATTGTGTTGGCATTCCTGTTTTTATCAAGGGAGACATTTCATGCTAAGCAAAATGTTGTGCTTAGCGACTGTATGAAATTAGGCCCTGCTTGTTGGTTTGTTTTGTACACCAATCCACGATACATGGCATTTATTATGGCATATTATTATGGGGTGGTTGTGTACCCCGTTTGATTTGAGTTCAAGGCAACTACACTGCATGTACCATGTTTACCTTTTCGTGTAGTGTTTGGACGTCACACTCTAACGAGTGACACATTGTGTTGCAGTGAACAATCGGTAACAGGGACAACCGTGAAAATATTAACTTGACAAAGGAAGAGAAATGAACCAAGTATTGAAGATAATCCCTTCAAACCTTATTTGGATTCTTTTACAAACAAAGTTGGCTTTTGGTAGAAAATATTTTTAAAAAAATAAAAATAAAAAAACTCTCGAGGTCATTTTTCGAAAAAGTATTTTTTAAATGTGATCGCCATGTTTGGTTTAAACTCTCTCGACGAACGTCACCATACGAACTCACTCTAGTTGAGGGGGATTCGGGCAAATTAGTCTCGCATCAGTCTTTAAAATCGATCAACTTTCAAGTGCACTCATAGGTTTTTTTTTTATTTTAAATCTTTAGATGATTCTTCGATTTGTGTTAATGAGGCAGGATTCCGAACCAAACAACCCTTAAGATGTTTAATGCACCATCTGGCTCTGAGTTCTATAAGCAATTTTCTAGACAAAATACTCGCCAACGGACTAGTTTCAGTATGTGATGAAGATTTGTACGAAGGGTACGGGGTTGTAGCGGAAATATTAAAACGTTGATAACTCGTGAAGACTGATAGTGATTTTAACCATTGTTATACATGGGTGCCATTTTTCGAGGTGTTAAGCGGCAAATGTGCTTTAACCATGTCGTGTGCAAATGTAAGAACAAGTTGCCTTGGATCGGTCCAGTTGGTCTATTAAAAGCATTTGTAACCGTTTGTATTGAAATGCATATGGGTGGAAAGATGTTGTAGAAGTAGAATACAATAATCCAAACAAACATGCCATTTATGGAAGTCAAGTTTTTGACTCCCATAAAATGGCCGGCCGTGTTAGTTCGCAAGGGAAAAGGAAAGCCACGCAATTTTGAGGCAATGTTGTGTGCATTATTGTATTCTACCTTTAAAACATATTTCTAATCGTATGCATTGGTTAACAAACGGTTACAAATGCTGTTAATAGACCAACTCGTCCGATCCAAGGCAACGTGTTCCTTTAACGAAACAGAGTTGATGGAAACTGCACATCGTAACAATTTAATTTATCTTTGATTTCGTTTTGACTCAGTGGTGTATGTTTAATGTTTCAAACTGGTAATAACTGTGTATTTCTGTTTGCTCTTATGTGTTTTGTTTTGATCCAGTTTGGGTTGATATAGCTTTAGCTTGACACACTTTGCAGTAAACTTGTTTTGTTTTACCATGTGTATGTGTTTGTGCTAAGTTATGTATGTTTTATTTAGACCCCTTTCTGAAATGATTTCACCTGCCCTAGTTCGACTTGCCTAAAACGAAGCCTTCGTTTGGTAGAAAAAAACAATCTTCGTTTGATTTGCTCATGAGTTTTGCAATGACTATAAAACCTCCTCTAGTTCCGTACGTGCCTTTGTATACATTGGAGTAATTATAGAGTCATCACCCTCCGTTTACGCTAATGAGATACGGAAGCGTAACTGTTACGTCCGGACAGTGGCACTCATTTGGCTGCAATCGTTTGCTTCTTATTCGAGTAAATGAGTCTGCATTTCAAATACGTTTGCATTAACTCGTTAAAGGTATACCGTATACACTAATTGGTAATTACTCAAAATAATTGTTAGCGTAAACGCTGACTTGGTAACGAGCGATGGAGAGCTATTGACAATACACATTGTAAGAAACGGCTCCCTCTGAAGTGACGTAGTTTTACGAAAGAAGCAATTTCTCACTCGAACAATAGTATTTTTTTATTTTATTTGTTTTATTTATTGATATCCAACAGCGGAAAGCCGCCACTTACAGGAATCCTTAAAAACTATGTAAAAAAATATAAATTTTCAATATGAATATAAATAAACAATATATAACATTAAAAATTACACAATATTGATAAAATCATTATTATAAGTAGACAAAAGTAGTACACCGAAACCCACATCAAACAGACCAGGGAATACCAACAAGTACACAAACACACATCAGACATTAAAACAAACACATGTAGTAAGAATACACAAACAGAACAACACACGAAACCCCAATTAGGTACAACAAACAAACAAAGAAACAAACAAACAAACAAACAAACAAAAAAAGGCACAACAAAAACACCAACAATAACTTAAACACAAACACACCAACAAACACCCCAACGAACAAACAAACACAAGAAAAAAACAGACAACTTAAAAAATAAAAAATAAAATAAAAACACTAAGGTTTACAAAGCAATTTGATGAAGTTGCAACTGAGATGGAACATGAGATGTTCACAGTTTAACAAAATAAAAATATTATTTAGCAAATTTAATTAGCTGTCTGCGAAAACAATTTAATGTTTTAGCCCCAAACACATCGCATGATTCATGAAGCTGGTTGTATGAAGATGAAACTCTGGAAACAAACCTTTTTTTGGTAACATCAACTCGGCTCATGGGAACATGCATGATATGCTTGGAAGCTGACCTAGTAGTACGACGTTCTGAAACATGAAAACTGAAAGGATTAGCAGCGGTTAAATTATAATTGCTTTGGATATGTTTGTAGAGGAACGAGCAATCGTTAACTTTTCTCCTCTGGGCAAGAGTTGGTAAGCTAAATAATTTACACATTTCCAAATAAGTAATATCACCTTGATTGTTGTTGTGAAGAATTTTGTACATAAAAAACAAGTAACGACTTTGTAGTCTTTCTAGTCGGTCAGATTGTGATTCAGAAATTGAGTTAAAAACAACAGTACAATACTCCAGTCGAGGTCTAATAAGAGAACAATACAAGGTTCAGCTGAAGCTCAGCTGAAGCATTTTATTGTGCATCTGAAAGCACACAAAATTGTGCAGCAAGGGTGTTTTTCTTCCTTTAGTTTATTGCTAATTCTATGACCAATTGAGCCCAAATTTAAACAGATTTGTTGCTTTATGCATATGTTGAGATACACCAAGTGAATATAGTCTTTGTCAGTTACGAAACGTGTCCAGTGTCTTTAACCTCGTCACGATTTTAACATACCGAGGAGGTGTCCTCCTTGCTCCCAGCGTGACGTTTGTGGTCGTAACGGGAGGTTGTGATAAGATGTACACGTGGCATGTGAGGTCATAGGGGAAAGTATTGGTGAGGCTTACCTGAAGTTGTGATGGACGAAGAAGACAGTGAGAAAATACTGGTATACTTGGAGGACTGTTGGTTGAAAATATTACAGTTTAAGCACAAATAGCAGATGACAGCACGACTTTAAGTTGCGTAAGCGTCATCATAAGCAAAAGTACAGCTAAACACTACAAATACCATGTCAGTTTTATAATGTACAAGACCCAAGTTCATAAAGCTGTCGAGTAGAAAACACTGCTTAATGTATTTGCTAAGTGAAAGTTTGAGTCGGGCACCAGTCGCAACAGTGTAAACTTCATTTATTGACTGGTATCCTGCTTCTGTTTAACAAAACTTGTCTGTGCTCATATCAAGCTTTTGGCCGACATTCGAATCGTGATGTGTCTTATTGTTTGAACAGATAAGTTTGATTGATTTTGCATTGTGATGTTCATGATCGAAATGCCTACTATTAATTTCTTTCTGACCATTTGTGCATACACTTAAACCATCCTCATCCTCATTTAAAGTCAGTGGACGCTATTGGTAATTACTCAAAATAATTATTAGCATAAAATCTTTCTTGGTACATGTAATGAGTAATGGGGAGAGGTTGATGGAATAAATAATTGTGTGAAACGGCTCCCTCTGAAGTAATGTAGTTTTTGAGAAAGAAGTCATTTTCCACGAATTTGAGCTCAAATTGTCACAGGTTTGTTATTTTATGCATATGTTGACACACCAACTGTGAAGGCTAGTCTTTGACAATTACCAATAGTGTCCAATATCTTTTAGGAAAACTCGAGATGTGAGTTCTACCAACTGATAGTTTGCACACAATATTTTGCACACATAACTTTGTCCTCGTTGTCCTTAATACGTTGAATCAAGTAGACAACTGGCAATCTGGGAATGGCATGTGCAGTTAAATTGCAATTTGATATTGCGGCCACTCATTCCAAATATGAATTTGGTGAATCAATAACTTCGTGATTGCTTTATAATGAAGGCATTTCTTAAACGATTATTCATAAATACCTCAGACAGTTTCGCTATTGATATTGGTGGAGAGCGCGTCACGTGGGTGTGTATAAACCTTTAACAGTCGTGCCACATCACGCGATACGCGCGACGCGCACAGTATTCCCTTATAAGGAGTTCTTTACCCGAGGGCGGCGGAGGGCTTAACCATTTCATAGCTGGAGGGTTGTTGGGTTGAAAGAAATCATTTAACAATTATAATGTTTGCATTTTTTCTACTTTTTGACAAAAAATGATGTTTTTGACCGAAAAGTAATTATGAATGGGAATCAAAGTGTGTTGAATCGGTTTTCAACCAGTAGTTTAAACCCGCCGAGGCCTGGTTCTTTATAATTTACCTCGACTTCGTCTCGGTAAAATTATCAAGAATCAGGCCTCGTTGGGATTAAACCACTAGTTGAAAACCTCTTTACCACACATTGATTCCCTTGGTAAGTATATGACTTTATACCAGCAGTCGTTTTACACTCTGAAATTTAGTCAAATTCGTGATAATAGCTTTAAAAAAAAACAGGACTCCAACCCCCCAGAATAACAAAATAATAATTTGATTAATAATGAATATTAGTACTCATAAAATAATAGTTTCTACCCTTACACGATGATTATTAGAGCCCTCAGACACTTTCCCGAGTTCTGTGCAGGAGAAAACAAATAAATACAAATCACTGGGTTGGGATTGTTCACAGAACTCAGGCAAGTAGATTATACACATCGGTGTAAAGATAAAACCAAATTATGTTGTATCTCCTATGCAAATTCATTTATTATCAATTCAATGTAATATTAATAACAATCATAGCTTAATTCGATTGTCACAATCGTATGAAGACCGATAATGAAGTCGAATTGAGCCACTGATGGAAACAAATAGATAATAGTGAAGTAGTTGCTCATTGTTTTCACTGAAATAATAACGATTTTCAAATTTGATGGATTTATACACACTTGACACTGTGTTTATTGAAAAACTAGAGGACGGAAAACTACTTTTTGATTCCTAAAACCATGTGTAACAGTATTATTTTTGGGGGTGGGTGCTGGCTGTGAACGTAACCGATGCGCTTTGAACTTTATACTCGTCTTCAGGGAAATGCTTTCGTTTTTTGTTTTTTTTTTCAGAAACTCCTCAAAATCTCGTCATCTATTCATGTAGTGGCTCTTTTAAAACTAGCTTCTTCATCAAGCCATGTGTTCGTGAGTCCATCACTTATTGCCGTATATAATCCATTATCAAATTGACACCAAGATGCACACACCGCATCAATGAACGTATAAGTCACGCTGGCTTCCTGCTCCGGTATTAAAAATAGCCTGGTTGGCACGGTCATTTACATTTATAAATACAACGTATTATTGCTTTAGCAGAGGTCGAGACAGTCGTGTGTAGGGATCCAGTTGCCTGCAGCATATGGTGCCCCTGTTATCATAATTCATTGTACCGAACTGTATCAAGAGCATGTTATGGTAATTACATTTGAATAATATGAGAACAAAGTGCTGAATGGTTGTTAAATTATGACATTGAGATTTTAATGCTTTTTACATCTTAGAAATTGATGCTGACTGGTTTTATCTGTGCGTAGGGAAACGCGTTTTTAGATGACCAGATGAAGGGTTGAGTTGACTGTCCTCTGACACAACCCCATTACCGTTATCTTAATGATCGTTATTTGGACGTCCTCCTTGTCTATGCATCCTGCTTTATCTGATGCAGGAAGGAAGGTGTTTTTGGTCTCATTGAATATAACAGCTGTATATGTCACTGTCGCAAATTGGGGTTTGGCAAAGAAGGGCATATACAGCCCACTCAAACAGTTATTACACACGATTATGCCTACTATTTGCCCCATACAAATGCTCTTTAAATACCGATTCTCGCTGCCTCGTTGCGCACACTTTGTTGGGAGACTACCTGGCCAATTTGCTCATAAGATGTCATCAAAAGGACCTCAACAAACCTAAAACATTCAACACTAACCTAAAGAAAAAAAAAAAAAAAAAAAAAAAAAAAAGTTGTAAGCACTACACAGATTAACAAAAAATGAAGAACTTTTAAGTTATATTTTTTTACGAAAAGGAGAAGAAAAATAAAAAGACTCACCAAATTCGGTGTTATGCTCATAATTACTTTGAGTAATTACCATTAGTGTCCACTGCCTTTAAGTCTTATGAAGCACAGTTAGTATTTTATATGACCTTTTACAACTGAAACCCTACGAGTATCATCAATTTCAAGATGCTTCATTACGTATAACACTTGCCATTTGTATTCTCCAGTCTACGGCTTCCAAATGAGCGGTTATCGGTGAAAGACAAACAAAGGCAACTGCAACAAATAAAACAACTCAACAACAACAACAACATCAACATCACTAACTGCTACAACACCAGCAACAACAGCAAACAACAACAACAACAGCAGCATCTCCAACAACGATAACAAAAGCAACAGCAACAATGATTAAAGACAGATACTTAAAAGTGATTTAGGTTGTTCTGACTTATGAATCGGAACTTTAAGGGCTCCTGTTTTGGGATCTTCCATACATTTGTCTTGTTTGTTTCCCTTGTGTGTGTATTTTGCCTTGTACAGCGCATTGAACACGGCTGTTGTGAAAAAAATGCTGTATTCGTGTCTAAATTAAGGGGAATTAGCCACTGTTTTTTTTTTTTCAACCGGAAGACTATCACAATAACTCATTTAATAATTCCCAATCAACAATATTCTACTTGGAATGTTTTACTCCGTTATCAATATTGGAGCAGGTTTCTGTTTGTGCTCGCTGAAGATCAACAAGTAATACGAAAATCGACACGTCAAATATTCACTGACAGGAGGCAAATCAATTCTGGCGGTTGTTTTTCTGCTTGTTAATCATCATGTCCATTATTAACTTTGCGCAGTCATATAGGACTACTGATGAGTAAACCCCAAGGTTAATTCCGTAGTTCATATTGATGTGTACACCACTAGCGTTGTGTGGTACATAATGCAAAATCCTCATCCTCAAAAACGTCAACTGGCATATCAACTGTCAGTCAGTATCAAGGCCACTGTGGGTTTTTTTCGAATTGGCGGCTAAGGCTCAAGCTGTGACCCTTTTCGAAACCACGGCTTCGGGTTAAGGCTTCATTCTCTCGTCTGAAGCCCTGGAGGCGTATAGCCAAAGCACGCGCAATTGTCGAAACAACCGGCGGGGCCGAACCAAATCCAAAGTCGAAGCCGTCGGTTCGAAAAGGGCCAGTATGACCAAGGCCACACCACTGCGTCTTCATGCATTGAACAAGTACGGCATGCGTCCACAGCAATACAGTTAACCGTGGTCGTACAGAGCCGTCAATAGCACATTAGCATGATCGGCGGATTCGGAAAGAGACAAATTCTGCTGCATTTCGAATCCACTTAAATGTGTAGTTAGTAAAGGGGGATACATTGTTTGTTTTGGGAAGACTTAATCGATTCATATGCCATGTTTTTCTTGATTTCAATCATCTCAGCGTAAATTTATTTTGTTGAATCAGTGAAACAAGTTTTTATCTCAATTTTTTTTTTCAGTGAACAACTAAAATCTCGTTCTTTTTATTTAACAAAAATACAGTCCTCTGCTTGAATATGTTTGTACATTTGTTTAAACCACCCGACGTTCTATCTTCCACCCCAAGTGACCTTTTTTATTACATTTGAGATCAAATTATGAGGGAACAGGGAGTAGTTGAAAGTGCTTCTTAATGGTCCCCGCAGTGGGCATGATTTCTAATGCACCTGTATTGATGAAAGTTTCACCTTGGCCCATAATACTATTGTTATCTCTTGATATCATGCGAATTGCTTTTGCGATAATTAGTGACATGTTCCCTGATGATTGTTGTGTCCTTTGAACCCAATCAAGGTTATTTTTATATTAGATGCACGTTTTCGCTGGTAGTTTGGTCCCCTTATTACTGGTTACTTAGTATACGTTTATATGAGAATGGATAAGCGGTCTCATATCTGTTCTCACGTGTGTTCTGTGTACGTAGCGAGCAATTGGATGTTACATTGTAACAAAAACATATATTATTTTTACCTCCATGGTAAAAACAGTGTTTAGCTTAATTTAAATACATTTATAAGCATTTCCAGTGTTGTACCCACGTTTTCGCATGTATAACCTTCAACATATTTGGATGTGTATGTTTGTTTGAATGCTGCAGCCAATTAAAAGCAGTTGGCAAAAGAACTATAAGCTTGTTAACGAGGTGGGCGCAATAAGTGTGTTTTTAAAAACTAAACACTGTTTTTACGGTTACACACCTATATTCCGACACCCCTATGTTCCGACACCCCTATGTTCCGACAACTAAACCTATATTCCGACACCCCTATGTTCCGACACCACTATATTCCGACACCCCTATATTCCGACACCCCTATGTTCCGACAACTAAACCTATATTCCGACACCCCTATGTTCCGACACCCCTATATTCCGACACCCCTATGTTCCGACACTCCTATGTTCCGACAAGTTGTTTTCGCACATATTACTCAGTTGATCAATAACAAAAACACAACTTGTATTACGCAAGGTTTCCCAGTAATTTTCGACCGGGATTAGGTTTGAACATTCATAAAATGAATTTGTACTATTTTATAAAGTGATGGAATCACGCATGCATTTCATTTTTGTTTGTGGTTATTTATACACATGGGTATGGCTCCCCGAGGTAGCTGGCAATAAAATACTCGGTACTTTGCAATTGTTAGGTGCGTGCCTGTGTTGATAACATTTCATGAGCCTTCAACTAATAAAAATTCCAACCCTCTCCTGCGTTTATTGCGCCGATGTGTAATTTCTTTCTTTTGCCCCCCCCCCCACCAAAAATAATAATAATAATAATAATTCATTACTCAGTACTCTGCTAAAAGAAACCAAAGTTGCTAATTTTTAATAGCAGAATAACACTTAATATACAAATTAGACTCCTTTGTGTGACTATAAAGATAGTTTACCGGTACGTTCATGGACTAAAAAATGGCTAACACAAAATATCGGTACAGGTTGTCGGAACATAGGGGTGTCGGAACATAGGGGTGTTTGGGTCGTTGGAGGATAATGGTGTCGGAACATAGGGGTGTCGGAATATAGGGGTGTCGGAACATAGGTGTGTCGGAATATAGGTTGAGTTGTCGGAACATAGGGGTGTCGGAATATAGGGGTGTCGGAACATAGAGATGTCGGAATATAGAGCAGTCACCGTTTTTACAGTATAGCCAAGGACTATTTTAGTTTGCAGGCCAATGGTACTTTGCTTAATATCCGACTCTCATTGAATTGCTTGGGTCGTTTATCCAGTCATGTATCGCATGCAAGATAGACTCGGATTTTTATGATTTATTTTTAAACCAATTTCTGTGCCTTTTTGACACATATTCAGGGCCATACTGACCAGCAGTATGACTACCACTCCGATAGCAATGGAAAGAGATAAACAAGAGAGTTCACTGAGACCGGAAATCTCACCAAACAATCAGAAACAAAACTAAATGACAGATTTCACGAAAAATTTGCACCAAGGGTGGCAAACAGTTCATTCTGCATTATTTACAATATTATTTTTTGTTTTTTTTAATAACGTGTAGTTGATGTTAGATTCTGGTTTGGGCAGGCGGTTTTCAGTATATTAGTGCGCAATATTTTCATTTGTGAAAAGTGGTATATTGTTCCTGGTATTATTGGATTTCGTTTTCTAGCCTTATTCCCCACCCCAGATGTAGGTAACTGAAACAAAAAACTGAAGGCACATTTACACCATGGCCCACAGTCTAAATTAGATGGACAGTAAGATGCACAAAATGGCAACCAAAAGAGTAGGGAAACGAGGCAGAACAACATATACAAGATGGATGAATGACAAAGTGAAGATCACAGGGAAGACTATGCACCACCAGCGACTAAGGAAATGGCTACATGTAAGAATCTCTCAGAGGGCTACATCCTGAATGAATGGACAATGCATAATGTACAAGGTACAATACCTTGGTAGAAAATGCAAAGGTGGTTTACACTGCAGACTCTACCAGAAAACATAACTCTGGACACAAGAGGGCGGTGTTGCTCGATATTCAAACTGAAATCCAAAACAAGTACTCCTAATTGTTGAACTATTATTGTTGTCTCGTTTTGGGAAGTGTTATCCCGCATTGCTAATAATGGCCCTTTGTGGCAATGTTTACGAGATGCATGGTACTAAGACATCTTCCTCGCAAACTAAGTTGTTCATATTTCAAAACAACTCTTGCATGGTCATGGAAATTTCCATAATGTCGCCATATATTGTTGTTCCTCCTCGATATGTTGACAGTCAAGTAATTAGGTACTCCCACTACACTCCAATGCAGACAGTTTCGATGGAAACAATCTTGGAAATTAGGTGAAGAGCGCAGACAAAAAAACACGCAGGTATAAAGGCAGCAATCCACAGCTTGTCAATTCCATTTGCTTGCGCTCGATTTCAGGAGTCCGAACAAATTAGCCCATCTCTTTATTGACCAAGGGTCATTAGACGCGTGAAGCGGGATTAATATGTTGGCTTGGAATCCCGTTGTCGGTGCTCATGGGACGCACCAGTTTGTCCCGAAAAGGGAATCACACACTTGACTTGATTTGCAAACAGCGGATGGCCAGGGCGACAAACTTATAATTGCAAAGCATTAGCCTTGCATCTCCAATCACGTCCAGATGGGCTGTATTGAGCTCTTAACGGTGTGCGTTAGAAAAGCGAAATAGGGCGTGGGCAAAAGGAGTCCAGCAAGTTTACAGTGATGTTTCATTGACATCATGATCGTTTGTTCCTTTTCTAAAACATTTACCTTTTCATTCTAGTTATTTAAATTGTGTGAGAAGTTTCTAAATATTGACCTGGTTGAGTAAAGACAAAAACACAGAAACAAATAAAACAGCTGAATTTGTTTTTATATTAGCCCACTTCTCTTTTTAGAACATTAAAAAGCAATTTACCACTGCCTTTTTATTAGATATTGGTTATGGTCGTTTGTTACTGAAAAAAGTACTTTCAGCTAATCATGTATGTACCAGCAGCAAGCCAAGGCTAAAAGGGCTCTTAATTAAACTATTAATGATCGCACATTAAATTAATTATTAAGTTGTGAAGTTTTAGCAACTTGAAAGCAACAATAATAGTAGGATAAGATCTCAAAGCATAAATTTGAAATGCCAGTTGGTGCTTTATTTGGCCTACTCCCCCCCCCCGTGTTACATTAATAGCTATAGTGACCGATTTACAAAGTGCATTATAACAATGTTACCCGTTAAAAGATGTGGGTACTTTTTGTAACACAAAACACAATGTCCACACAGTTTTACATTAAAATGATCCCGCTTGAAGATAATGATAGTAGAAAGCACACCTTAAAAAAAAATTGCTGAGGCGCTGTAGTTTTTAAGAAATAAGTAAAACAGTGTCATGAAAATACTTTTTAAATGGTTAAATAATTTTCGTCTTATGATCACTGAGACGACAATTACTTTCGTGACATTGTTTTACTCATTTCTCAAAACTACAGCACCTCAGCAACTAATATTTTCAGGGAAGCTTTCTACTATCATTTCCTTCAAACTGTGTACATCTGTGGACATGGTGTTTTTTTGTCCTACACAAATTACCCAAACCCTTTAAGAAGGTCAGCCAGAAAGGAAAGCTAATGACTTACTTTACACTATTAATGAGCATGACGAGGGTGATTTCACGCGAGTTATGTTATATTTATGTGCATAGACTGTAAAAACAGTAATGACATTCGAGTTGTAAAACATTTAAAGTGTACGGTATCGCCTTCTAGGCTCGATATAATATTAACATTATACCTCATAGGCTCACACTACTTGGTCAAGGATTATATTACTCATAACTGAACATGTAACTTAAATACTTTTAGTTTCAAAACCATAATTCGGGTTTGCAACGCTTGCGAATTTGGGTATCCCATTATTATTGGGCTTGTCTAGCCCATCGGGTACGTAATGTGTATAGTTATGGTTATGTACACTCATACAATTGTTATATTTTGGGTTCCATTACTTGGTATTAATTTGGTATTTGGTATGTTCCCCATTAGTGTGCTTGATATATATATGTGTAATCCTTTGTGTAGGACGTTGAAAGTCTTGAGCGTGTGGGGAATTTTCTTTCGGGGAGCGGGGGGGGGGGGGGGAGCGGGCAAGCAATACCAACACAAAGAACAAAAAGAACGTCAACAACAAACACAACAACAACAACAACAACAACAACAACAACAACAACACCAACAACAACAACAGCATCAGCAGCAGCAGCAGCAACAACAACAACAACATCAACAACAACAACAACAACAACAACAACAACAAGAACAACAACAACAGCAACAGCAACAACAACAACATTAACAACAACACCACCACCACAACAACAACAGCAACAACAACAACGACGACGACGACGACGACGACGCGAAACGACAACGACAACAACAACAACAACAACAACAACAACAACAACAACAACAACAACAACAACAACAACAACAACAGCAACAACATTAAAGCTATAAAGTGGAAACAAATGATGACAGATTGTCTAACGACGTTTCCCAAGAACAAGGTCTGCAATATGACGTAGTTCCAACTGTTTAAACAATTATGTTAAAAGCAACTTGGGCTCGTGAGGATTGGCTCTTTTTCAGATTAAATCATTCCCCCCCCAAAAAAAAAGACAAATATAATAATATGTCTTATCCAAAATTCACTTTTGATAAACCAACTTTGTCAAAGCTTTGCATTGCCTTGAAAAATTTTCAACCGCTTTCTCAGGGTATCATTTTAACCTACTGCCCAAAACGTTTATGTTGAAAGCCTGGGGGCGATGTAGGTATTTAATAAATACATCGCTCTGTAATTAACCTCGTTCGCTATGTCAGTTGTCCGATTTGCGTGAAGTGGGTAATTTCACCAATAACGGTAAAAACTATGCCAGGCCTGTTTGGTTTGTCTCTCTCTTCAGTGAGCTCATTACTTCAGCTGTACGGGTTGTTATTGTTAAGTACCCTGGTCTCGGCTTGTTTTATATAACAACTGAAATATTGTTGTTTTTTTCCCCCTTTTTGTAAAACCAAATTATACACAATGAGCTGGGTTTTTCCACTCGAAATGTTACACAATGCAAGCAACACGGCTCTTGAAAAAACCTGCTTTGTTTTTATAAAATGATGGGGTCTACAGCTTCAGCTGCGGGATTTTTTTTTTTTTATTTTTCTCTTCAGCTCTTGCCAAAATAAATACACCCAGAGTTTCAGCATAAATAATACTCACTGCAAAGCAATCGGGTGCCATTGTAAACAATGTAGAATGGGTATATCATCAGAAACAAACAGAGATTGGGATTAGTTCAATGATAAAATCAAACAAGTCGCCAATTGTCTTTGAAGTTTCCTCTGTATATATAATTTTACATAGTTCATTCACCCATGTCGAAGTCATACATATGCAAATGAGGCATACCAAAACAATGGGGCGCCATGTTCAACAATCACAACGGGTAAGTTTAAATCATCAAAATAAAGATTTGGTTCAACATTAGTAACAAAGTCATTAATTGTCTTTTAAGTTTCATTAAGTAGGGTGCACAATATCACTATCCTACATATGCAAATTAGGCCTTATAAAACAATATCACGCAATTTCATCAATGCATCATGGGTAGGCTTAGTGTTAATATCGATAGTCAATACCAGCTGCATGTATGACTGGACAGATATCGATCCAGTGTCATATATTTATAAAAAATGCCCGCGAGCTGTGCGTTCAATTAGCAACCGTGCGTAGCGGTGTTAGACCACATTAAACTTAGCACAACACTGTAAATAATGAATGTGAATCATCAATTCTGCGAAGAATTACAGTCATGACTTTAAGTTATTTCCTTAAATTATTGCAAAGAGGTGATGAAATCTCTAATCTCACTTCAAACATGGTGTGAATATTATTTGTATTTGATATCATCCTTTGCTAAGAATTATTACTCATTCCATTACAAATATTTAGTTAGTATGTTTTTGTTCATTTGAATTTTTAATGAGTTTTTGTCTCCATAAGTTCAAAGTCTACGTCATGCAAATGTTGCATCACTGTAAAAACCACAGGTGGCTAAAAACAATATTAAAATAATTATAAAAATTATTGTAAAAAAACCTATATGAGCATAAAGCGCTAAACTATTACCCTTATCAATGTGGTAGCGTTTTATAAATTGTCAAAATTCCGGAGTGGCTATGTTCATGAAGGAAGATTAACCAGTAAACCAGTAATCGGACCAGTGGCGTAACCCCCCCCCCCCACCCCCCCCCCGCTCAGAACCCTTGCCCCCCCCCCCTATTGCCCCCCCCCCCCCATATGAAATCAGAGATAAGTATATTCTTATAGGCCTTATATATAAATCGTTTAAGGCTGCATAAAATGCTGCCGTAAAACGGAAAACTTTTATTCATTATCAGTAGGCCCTATGTGGACTATAACATGAAAAATGCGTGGAAACGCGCGCGCGATCGTATTGGCGGTAAATGTTTGCTGTGGTTTTGCGGTTACAGAGAGTTCAGGATGTGACAAAGTTCTGTTAAATACGTGGTGGTCTGAACGCAGACCAATAGCTCCGTAAACACAAAGTCAGATCATGGAGGTAGAAATTTCTACCTCCATTGTCAGATGCACTACAGAGAAATTTACTACAGCACAAAAATGGCCAGCGGAAAAGGTTGCTTAGACCATTTCTTCTCCTTTGAAGCAAGCGGTGCAATTGAGAGGTAGGCCTGTTATTTTTAAATATCCGTTTCGTAACTAAAATGTGATTATTAAACACCCACAATTTCGATCCTGTATTTTTGGCTTACACTTGTTACAATAAGGCCGAGTAAAAAAAGAAACATGTTTAGTGTCTGGGTTTCTCAAAAATAAGGAAGGAGGAGAGGCTTTTTATTTTTTATTTCAAGATGGTCGCCATGAATGTCAAATATCAACTGGTTTTTTTCTGCTGCTGAAATACACAAAACATTAATGAAACAGTTTGGTCAAGGCATTCAGACAAGACATTCAGATTTTTTTTTTTTTTTTTTTTTTTGCTGAGATCATTTAAAATAACCCTTTTTCAAAAAAAAAAAGAAAACAAAAATGTGCATAAAAAACTTAAGAAAAAAAATAGATGTCCTGTAAAAAGGAAGCGGGCGGGGACGCTAAACATTTCTATTTTTCTATTTTTACTTGGCCTAATATTATTATGTTTTGGGTATTTACACACCCACAAAGCCTATTTGAGAATGCCGTGTACAACTCTAATGTTGGTACTTGGTGACCACAGTTGGTAATTTAATCCTTTTATACAGTCAAAAAGTTTTATCTTATACAAAATGACATGTTCTCTAAGATTTTGTTGTTTTCGCAATCTTTTGTTACCTGCTGACTATGTAGACTGTTTTAGAACTGCATTGGTGTGTATCAACTATATATCAGTTAACATATTTAATCATAATCTTGCACTTCTTTGGCCCCCCCCCCCCAAATTTAATCTTTGCCCCCACTTGCCCCACCAAATGAAAATGTCTAGTTACGCCACTGAATCGGACTACGTAGTATGAGAAACGTTTCATGCAGAAATGTTTCTCACTGTTTTTAATTCCTCACTTTAAAACCACATTCATTTGAAGGGTATTAATTCTGAAATATATATATAGGTTTTTCTCGGCCAATTTCGGAAAAAGAGCAGCCAATTTAACCGTCAAGCTATTCTATTTCGCGCGAAATCAAATGCTACTGAAAAGGGTCATTCGACTTCGTTTTATGATTAGTCAAATGTAATGTTGAGTCATTCGATTTAGCAAAATAATCATTCAATTTAACAATTCATCAAAGTAGCATTCAAATTCGTGGCGCTTCTTGAGGCGTCTGTGTATCGAAAAAGAATGACGATACACTAAATTGAACATAGTGCTAAAGGAATTTGGCTCGACTCAAAACGAAATTGAATGGCCGAATTCTGAATTTGAAACGCAGTAACAACTAGAGAGGCAAAACAGCTTTAATTCGATCGCATGAAAATGAAATTGGCTGCTCATTTGCCAAATTTGACCGAGAAAACCTATATTAACATGTAGCTGCAGTGCATCTTACCAATTATGGTCGTTATTTTATTTTATTTTTTTGCGTGATCACCGAAGGTATACCTTCCCTTTAAGGTGTGTACTTCAATTCCTTAATTTACGTTGTTGGAAAATAAACTATAATTGTTTGTAGCAGTTCTTCTCAACTGAAATACGATTCCAATTCATGTTTCTTTCATTTTCACTGTCAAACTTGATATAAACCGAGGGAAGGGACCGTAATCATTTGAAGCTTCTTTTCGTGTGAACACAAGTTTGGATGATATATTGATAAGGGAATCAATGTGTGGTAAAGAGGTTTTCAACTAGTGGTTTAAACCCAACGAGGCCTGGTTCTTGGGTTCTTGATAATTTTACCGAGACGAAGTCGAGGTAAATATTATCAAGAACCAGGCCTCGGCGGGTTTAAACCACTAGTTGAAAACCGATTCAACACACTTTGGTTCCCATTCATAAACACCTTTTTGGTTAAAAGGCGTAATAAAGTAAGAAACTATAAAACTTGTCTGTTTCCGAGTGCTTGAGCTCTGTATGTTTCCACCTACATGGTATGTTCAAATGCGACGTCCGTACGTGCGTGTTTTCTGGTTCCGTTCATGCGCATGCGCGTATAGTCTTGATGCATATTCGCTGGTTTTCCTTTCACACACAGCGCGGCCAACTCGCCGACAGCGCCTGCAACAAGAAACGTCTTGCATCAAGACTAGTGCGGAGTCTCCGCTCACAAGCGGTTATAATCACTGGTCATTACCAACGGTTTAAACACCCCCACATGACGCGCTCTCCACCAATAGCAATAGCGAAACTGTATGAGGTATTTATGAATGTGTGTTAAAAGGGTATAATATTCAAGCCACTGGACACTATTGGTAATTGTCAATATCTATCATCTCATATGCATAAAATAACAAACCTGTGAAAAATTTGAGCTCAATTTGTCATCGACGTTGCGAGATGATGATGAAAAGAAAAAAATACCCTTGTCACACGAATTCATGTGGTCTCAGATGCTTGATTTCGAGACCTCAAAATCTACTTCTGAGGTCTCGAAGTCAAATTTCGTCGAAAATTACTTCTTTTTCGAATACTATGTCACTTCAGAGGGTGCCGTTTCTCACTATGTTTTATATATTCAACCTCTCCCCATTTCTCGTTACCAAGTAAGGTTTTATGCTAATAACTATTTTGAGTAATTACCATTAGTGTCCACTGCCTTTAAATCTGCGAACAATAAAAACATCTTCAGCAGGAGGAGTTCGGGGAAACAAGATTAAAGGAGATACCAATAAGACGTAATAAGTAGGCCCAATGTATTATTATTTAATTTTTTTTAAGCCAAGTATTCACAACCACCATTGTTTTAATATTCTATATTTTGAGGTTTTCTTCTTTGTATTATCATCCTTGGAATGTCAAGGTCCATTTAGCAGGTAGTGAGTGTTTGCAGACGTCTTGACTTTACTCTTGGACGTTAACCATCTTATATTGACCCATCAATCAAATACAATTTCAATGGGTCTCGTCACAACATAAATAAAACCATTGCTAGACGTTAAAGGAAGGGTATGCCTCAAAGACCCTTGACACATTCGGTAATTGTCAAAGGCCAGTCTTCTCACTTGGTGTATCTCAACATAGTTATGCACAAAATAGCAACCATATGGAAATTTGAGCTCAATCTGGTCATCGAAATTGCGAGATAATAGTGATAAAAAAACACCTTGTCACATGAAGTTTTGTACTTACAGATGATTGAATTCGGGACCTTCAAAATATAATTCTGAGGTCTCAAAATCAAATTCAAATAGTTAAGTGGAAAATAATTGTCTGCTTTCTCGAAAACTACGTTACTTCAGAGGGAGCCGTTCCCACAATGTGTTATACTATCAACAGCTCTCAATTGCTTGTTACCAGGTAAGTTTGTATTCTTACGTTTATTTTGAGTAATTACCAATAATATAAGAGCACTGGGGAGCTGTTGATGATGTTATTAATCATTGATAGTAATGACTCATTTGAAGTTGATGTGTAGTTTCGAGAACAAGTAATTTTTTCAACGAACAACTTGAGAAACAAATGCTTCAGGTTCAAAAAGCCCTTCTCATCATAAATCTGAAAGCACACGAATCTCTGCCGCAATTGAATGTTTTTTTTTTCTTCTTTGCAACTTCGATGACCAATTTAGCCCATCACATTTTGACTGATTGTTATGTTATGCACGCTTTTTGTTGGGATACACAAAGTGATGGAACATATGCAAGCATTCCACAGGCAATGGGTTCGAAGCCGACCCGAGCATAATGCCATTTTTTTTTTTTTTTATTTTTTTTTTTTTGGGGGGGGGGGGGGGGGTTGGGAAAGGTGGGGTGGTGGAAGGACGGTAAGTACCAAGTATAACAGTGTTTTGAAACACTCTAGGAGTATGGGCAAGAGCCGCATAATGTTGTTTTTGTCCAGTTCTATTAGATGCAATATATAAATATACATTTGAATACATTTGCCAAAATAGAGCATTCTGTACTTTTTGAATATGTCTATTTTTCCAATTTCTTCCCCACCTCCTGTTTTGTTTTTCTCGACAATGACGTCGCTAATATGTCACCACAATTTGAGCTGGTTAAAAGTGCAGTACCTGAAGCCGACAGGCAGCACCTATAGGCACCTATGACACGACAAACTTTTAAATGGAAAATAACCAAGTCCAGTTCTAAGACTTTTAATACAAAAAACATTCCGAGGGCTCTAACTCGATTATTACATATGTAGCTCGTGATGCCCTTCAAAACAGCTCCACAAATACTTGCATTTAAAACCAGCATAAATATTTACAACTTGTTTAATACCCAATTACAAACCAACGATGCGTAGCAAAAGGCAATTAAAACCAAACTTTATGAGCGCAATACAATTAGTGTTGTGAGGCACGAAGTACATACTCAGGTCATTATGTTCTTCAAACGACATTGTGACGTCAAAGCCACTAGGTTTCAGGGTGTGTGCGTTCATGCTTTTTGTTGCTTCTCTTAATTCAAGCTGATGATATCCGAAGAAAGACAGCACAAAACTCTTATATTAAACACAACACCCCAACCACTAGCTTACAAACAAAGAAGCGAACAAAAAGACTTGCGTTTTGCCTGATTTGTTTTAATGGTTTTAGGTACGTTGTGCATGAAACAAAACACATTGTTATAACTCGGTAACAAACTGTGAAGTTTGATTGGTCGAAAACCAATCATGTGACGCGCAACAAAAACGCAAGTTACATGGCTCGACGGGCCGGGTAACATAAAAAGTGATGTACACCGGTGTACATCACCTTGATCGTTCCCAGCATTGGTCGATTTCGCGCTGTGTACGAAACACCCGCGGGTTCGAGGGAATTATTTCTCGTTCGTCTGCTTATTAAACAATGAATAGTCCGTCGTAATAATGTTTGAAGATGACAACAGAACTTCGAGAAGAGGAATAACAATTATACGAAGGTATAACAAAACAATTGTTGCACGTTGTGACTGGGGTCCATGGGTTTTGTACACCCTCGAGGGAAAATGGCACCCTCGGCTTCGCCTCAGGTTCCATTTTCCCCCTCGAGTGTACAAAACGCCATGGACCCCGTCCCAGCGTGCAACAATTGTATAATGTCCCAGATTTACATTGAACATAATAAGCAATCCCTCGATGTTGAGGAAATGTTCTCCACACAATAAACTAAGTTATTAGGGTTGAGGTAGCTGGTGCCTAAGGTGACTCCGTCGATGACTCAAAAGTCCGATCCGTGAGCCACATACTCTCAGGCAGATGTCACAGGTTGTAGTTATAGGGTGGGTTGGACCATGGAGATGTCTCTCACGTTCCCTCTCCTGTCGATGATGACGCTTAGCTGTTGCCTGAGCTAGTCGATTCATTTCAAAACTAGCCGTGCCTCCGTGTGAATTGAATTAAATCTTATGTTCAGGGGGAGTCGTTTCTCACAATGTTTTGTACAATCAACAGCTCTCCCCTGATCATACCAAGTAAGTTTGTATGCTAAAATATATTTTGAATAATATTATCAATAGTGTCCAGCAACACACCAACCGTTTCGGGTTGTTTTTAAGTGCACCAAATTTAATAAACAAATGAAGCAGCTTATAACACCATAGTGCCCCATGATCGAAGGTGCAACGAATTCAAAATAAAACATACGCATAACTGATATCAAATACAGACATCAAAAATACAAAAATGCACAAATTAATCAAACATCTAGTTTTTGAACACAGGAACCTTAAGCTTTATCTAGAACAAAGAAAAATATTCAGCATGAACGTGTTATCACAGAGTATCCCTAAAACAGGTGAGATTTCTGATTGATAGACCCAAGCGTATAAAAGAAGGTGTACTCAATAATGTTTTGGCATCTTCCTAAATCATCCAAATGCATTCGTCGAAATGTTAATGGTTTGTTGCTTGGTGTGTTTCTTACACCAAGAAAGTACAGAATGGGGTGGATTTTCTTCTTTGGTGTAAAAACATGATTTATTTAAAGACAGTGGACACAATTAGTAATTGTCAAAGACCAGTCTTGTCACTTGATGTATCTCAACATATACATAAAATAACTAACCTGTGGAAAGTTTAGCTTAGTCGGTCTTCGAAGTTGCAAGATAACAATGAAAGAAAACACCCTTGTCCCACGAACGTGTGTGCTTTCAGATGTGTGATTTCGAGACCACAAATTCTAAATCTGAGGTCTCGAGATCAAATTCGTTGAAAATTACTTCTTTCTCGAAAACTATGTTACTTCATGGCAGCCATTACTCACAGTGTTTTATACCATCAAAAGCTCCCCATTGTAACTCGTTACCAATTAAGTTTTTTTGCTAATAATTATTTTGAGTAATTACCAATAGTGTCCACTGCCTTTAATTGAAGAACAAGTCTAACATTGTGGGTAATACCGATTAAGAATAAGTGAAGGTTTGATTTGTCTCTCATCCCTTTTTAAATTTCTTATTTTATTGTTATGTTAATTAGGCCTTGTACCAAATATTGTGTTTTTTAATTTACCTATTGCGCATACATGCAACACCGAGAGAAAAATGCAGTATAGGGAAAACCTCAGCACCTATTTAAAAGCTCAGTTGGTGGAGCTGCATCTGCCCGGAGTTTCATGGGTCTAGGGTTCAAATCTTATTGAATACCATTTTCTCTTAACCCATGTTTGATCGTTGATTATTCTGATTTTCCTACAGTACTTCCTTCACAAAATTCTTCTTAAAGCAGACTTCTGAAAAACAGTCAACTCACTGGCAGTTTGGGAATTCCTTTGCTCCTTTTCCATTTAAAAGTACATGATAAATTACACATGCTTACACACGTAATTGGTTACCTCGTCCTCATGCTCTCTGCAAAATGAAGAATAAATAATATAAACAAATGGAGGTTTTGTTTGTAGAGTTCACTACCCGGAGATGGAGCAATGACTGTCCAGCCACAGTAGGTGATTCATCATCATCTCTTAGACCATCTCTCAGGATGAAGCATCTGTGTTTGCAAAGTTGCGGCCCAATCTCCTTAAAGACACCGGACACTATTGGTAATTACTCAAAATAATTATTAGCATAAAACAATATTTGGTAACGGGTAATGGGGACAGGTTGATAGTATAAAACATTTTGAGAAATGGCTCCGTCTGAAGTGACGTAGTTTTCGAGAAAGAAATAATTTTCCCCGAATTTGAATTCGAAGCCTCAGAATTAGATGTTTGGGTCTCAAAATCAAGCATCGGAAAGCACACAACTTCGTTTGACAAGGGTGTTTTGTTTTCATTATCTCGCAACTTCGACGACCGATTGAGCTCAAATTTTCACAGGTTTGTTATTGTATGTATATATGCCGAGATACACCAAGTGAGAAGACCGGTGTTTGACAATTACCAATAGCGTCAAGTGTATTTAACTCTTTCTTGCTTTCACTCCCTCGAAAGTGAGAAAAGCCGTTTTCTTCATTGATGTCATTGCCGTTGTCGTTGCCGCTGTCATCGTTAGCGTTGTTGTTGTCGTCGCTATTGTTGCTGTAGTTGTAGTTGTTATGTTGTCATTGTCAATGTCGTTGCCAATGTCAACGTTATTGCCATTGTCGTTGTCATAATCGTTGACATCGTCAGAGCCGTCGTCGTTGTTGTTACTGTTGTTGTTGTTTATTTACTACGATTATAACATTATATGTTTGTAAACAAGCCCGTTTTCAGTTTGTTTGGTGACATTTTCCTAAAAATTCTGACTAAAGATCTATATTGACTATTGAGAAAGCATGGGACTCGGTGCGACGGGGAAGAATATGATGTTATTACACTCCTCTATCAGCAGATTGAAAGAGTCTTGAAGGGAAGGCTGATTGCCAAGTTTAGCTCACGTTAAGGTGAGAGCGGCTTGGCGATGATGGAGCAGAATAAATAAATAGCATGGAGGTAACTTGAATAATTCATGGTTAAGAATATCAAAGGGTAGAATACATTCTAATGATGACGGAGAAGAGAACAACAATGATCGTATGTACACCACCATGAGGCCATAAATCGGGGTGGTTTGATTGTCATTATTCCGTCCAATTTAATTTAAGTATAATGCCTCAGTTACTTTCAAATAATTGCATTAAAACTAAAGTCACACATCCTGCCAAACGTACAACGTTGTGCATGCAGCACCATTAATAATGTAACACAGGGAGATAAATTTAACATTTACCTTACTTACGAAATGTAATGTTAACCTTTTTGAAATTCCAAAGAAAGCATAGAAATAACAAACATTGGGGCCAAATGCTTTAAAATATTAAGAACTACACACTGGGTATTACATGATACATTATTAGATATTATCATATCATGAAGTCATCGCCCAATATTTAATACAGATGTTTCACGGCCGATGTTGTACTTAATACTGCGCGATGTCCATGTCAAAGCGCTGCTTGCCGTTATAGCACAAGAAAATGCATGCTAACCTTCCGGTGCTTACTGCACAAAAATGAATGACGTAAAACAGAAATCCATTGTCGACGCTCAAGATGGCCGCCTTATTTTCTTGTTAACCTGTGAAACACGCTTACACCTTAGCACATTGTTTGCCAAGCACGAACATTTGCTTACCGTTAAGATGCTCTGTGCAATTGGACCCTGGTAGCGTTAGCTCGGATATTTATTTATTTACTATTGATTTTAATTCTTCGGACAAAAAAAAGAAAACAATAAAACAAGCACACGCCGTCCAGGGAAGGGCAAAAGTCAAAAAGCTGTCATCAAAAAAGATGTGCCCTCCCAGACCTAGCTCATAAAAAATACACATTTATATAATTATCTGCCTGGTTCAAGAGTAATTGTAACGAAACGTCGTCGTATGTTCTTGGAGTCATAAGTGACTCATTGTGACCCATCCTCTTCGACCCCTGCCTGGGTGTGACCCTCCCTGATAGTTGACTTGCAGGCTGAGGTCAGGGACATGCCTGTCAGCTCCAATTCTCAATCGGCCCAGTGGAGAAGCCCAATTGAGAACCACATGCACACAGGGGACTGGATGGTGGGCTGAGGTCAGAGACACGCCTGCCATCTCCGATTCTCAATCGGGCCGGTGGAGTAGCCCAATTGAGAACCACATGCACACAGGTGACTGGGTGGTGGGCTGAGGTCAGAGATAATAATGCCTGCCATCTCCAATTCTCAATCGGGCCGGTGGAGTTGCCCAATTGAAAACTACGAGCACTTTCTGTAGACAATCAGTGGCTTCCTGGTCGTGCTCTCAAATAACTACCAGGTTAGAATCTACCCAGATACGGGTCCCTGTGTAGCCTTACAATTTTCGGGGTTATTAAGAATCGTAATAAACCTGGGTCAATTTACTCAAAAAAGGGTCAAAATTGCTATAATCTAAAATCCTTTTACGAAATCACTTTCCGGTTCAGCCTGACCCTTGAAATGTTTCACATACAAAAATGGTTTCATGACCTGTAACAATAAACAGTAAGCTTTCAGACTGAACTTATTAAGCAACGTGTTTTTTTATTGACAACAGGCTCACTTTAAAATGAATTCATCTTGTTGTGTTATTTTCTATATTTAGCAATACCCATGGTGTCAATTTTAACACTATTTGTTAAGGGGACTACAGTGGTCTTACACACGTGCCGATTCAAGTCTCGCGCGTATTTCTGAACATTGCGTTTGCACCAAAGTGGTACTACAAATGTTGGAATATAATATGCGCGAGACTTGCACGGTATGTACCAATGACAACATAATTTAATCTGTAGTTTACAAAACAGTGTACAAGAAAGAAATTAGTAAGGGGGTTGTGAACGTGCATCAATCTCCTCTTGTAAGGTTTGGAGGTACGAATGAGATTTTTCATTGATTACGTTGCCTCAAGGTTTCTTCCCCACTCGTTTTGCTCTACATTAACTTTAACCAACTGTAGACATTACCTACCTGTATGCCATACACACTACGCCGTAAGGCCCAATCACATTACCGTGTGTATACACTGTGCACTGATTTTTATAAACCACGTACCCTAAGGGCAGAGTATTGAAAATTAAGGCCAGTGGAAAGGGAAGGGGATACATCAGTTCCGTATTAATATCAGAGGATGTAATCTGAAAACAGAGGAGAAGGTAGACATTGAAAAGAGTTTTGCAATTTCGAAGACCCCGAGGGGAAACAGGCTGCGTTTGAGGTGGTGAATATACAATGCGCACGATGAAGGCGACAGAATCAGATGTGTTGATGGTTCGGTGCAGTATATGTGTGTGGGGGGGGGGGGGGGTGGGGGTGGGGGGGGGGGGTAAGAAGCAAACAAAAACGAAAGGGGAAATAAGCAGTTTGTCACAAAACATGGGAGTTTTCAGAAATAGGCCCACATGACCTTTCTAACATAATAAGATTGTATAGCATTTTTCCAATGCAACTGCGTCATACAGGCTTTACACATCATTGTCGTTATTGTGGGGCTGCGCATACGAATTAAGATCGGATTGAAACATGTAGTAACCTTCATAGGCCTTAAAGTATTTTTATCATTTTTTTTTATTTGTAGCATGGGGAATATATTCACTGCTGCGCATACGTGGTGCTCTATAGCAACAAGACAAGATTTATAGCCTTGGCTAACGGCTCATTAAGCCTCAACATTTTGCTCTCAAAATATTCGTAACAGTGTAGCTATACTGCTGGATGCTATTGAATAAATTTCATAAAGCTGGATACCGTAAGCAAGGGTAAATCCTGGCTATCCGCGATTAGCACACTAGTGACGTAACAATGCAAATCCAAGGTGAACGTGCGTGCGCGACGAGTTATGCTAACTTTAGAACTCATGGTGTTTACATTTTGAGCATACTTGCATTTTTCTGCTAAACTAAGCAGACAAAGAAATGGTTTACCGGCAAAAAGCTTTTTTGAAGAGATTGGTCCATGGAACCGCGTTATGAACTAAATTCCAAACCTCGTTAGATCGAATCAGGACCCCAGTGGGGAGCAAAACAGCCATTTTGATATCAACGTGTTATGGTGAAGCTGATCATATACCAATTATTATTTTGGGTCACAGTCTTGTGACAAAAATCTGTTCCCATCACATCCGTTTAGTTTCACCATTTTTGCTTCATGGTTTCACTCACCTATATACACAAAGTATTAAAATAGTCTGAAATACGGAAGTATAACTTATTACGTCCGGAGAGCGGCACTCCCTCGACTGCAAGCAGCGACGTTCGCTTCTTATTTGAGTAAATGAATCTGAATTTCAGTAAGTTACTTTGTCAAGTGGGAAAAAGAGAAGAGCTTGACGAAAATTCAGACAATAAATGGTGTGTAGACCCTTTAATGTCAGTAAAAGTGTTTTCAATTCTACTGGGCTGATCGATCGGGCAGTAGTTTCTCAGGATTCTGACTCGAGGGTGCAAACTGAAAAGGGAAGCACGGGAAGGATGGCCTTGGGCGTCTCACGGAATCAAATCAAGGTGTAGAGTGAACATAGAAAGAGGTTAGGGTCGAAGGCAAGACGGGAACAAAAGACAGACCTCAACATACAAATTCAATTCGTTCCTCCAATTGTTCAATTGGCTCTCTGTGTAATAGCGTATATTTCTAGTGCATACATGCCACGGGATGTGCTCCCTACTTGCGATGATATTCCTTACCTTCAAATGGGAAACCACTCAAAGCAAAACCTCAACATGATGTCTACAACAGTATAATTACTAAAGCAATACAGTATGAGGTATAGTATAATTTAGGTACACAATGGTTCAACAATAAGCAGCAATTTTAAGACACATTTCGGACAACTCATTATCCAGAGGGACTCCTCCAGACTGGGCACTGGGTGGTCTGTGGAGGAGGCAGAAGTGGCAGCTCAAGACCTGTCTATTTGGAAGCTTCGAATCAGTCAGACAGCCGGTCTAATGCATGATGCTAACCGATGATGATGGTGATGAATTTAAAAGTGGTGTTTTCATTAAAAATCAATTTCCACATCCTATAAATTATAATAATACACTAATCTATCGGAGAAATCATTACTGAGCCTCAAGTTGAATTGAATTCTGTCCAGTGGTACATTTCTAGAAAGCAGTTTTCTACGGCATACTGAATTTTATTGGATTACCAAATTACACCTTATTGCCAAATATACAGACAAGGTTAGCAGTGAGAATATCTGTTGTACAGTTTCAATGCGGCTTGGACGTACTTGCACAAGCAAGACTCGTAGCACGTACTGCAGTAGTGTATTTTTTGTATGGAACAAATGTTCAAGGTTAATTTATTTTCTCCCACGTGCATTACAATTCAGCGTCCTGCCATATCTCGTAGGACATTTTCAAGTTTGAGGCAATCTAAACATTGTAAAATATTACAGAATTTTAGCTTAATTGCTTTACTGGCATTGTTTATCTTGCCATAGTATAGACCTCCGACGCAAGCCTTACTCACCGTGGTTAAAGGAACACGTTGCCTTGGATCGGTCGAGTTGGTCTTTGAAAAGCGTTTGTAACCGTTTTTTATAAAATGCATATGGGTAGAAAGATGTTGTAAAAGTAGAATACAATGATCCACACAAACATGCCTCGAAATTGCGTGGTTTTCCTTTTACCTCGTCGACTAAGACGTCGGCCATTTATGGGGGTCAAAATTTTGACTCCCATAAATGGCCGACCATGTTAGTTCGCACAGTAGAAGGAAAACCACGCAATTTCGAGGCAAACTTGTGTGGATCATTGTATTCTACTTTTAAAACATCTTTCCAACCATATGCATTTTATAAAAAACGGTTACAAACGCTTTTGTTTTGACCAACTCGTCCGATCCAAGGCAACGTGTTCCTTTAAAGGGTAAATGGTACAAAACAACCCCGAATTGTTCATTTGGCTCAAAAACCTACCTCATTAAACTGTTTTAAATTCAATGGGGTCGCCATCTTGCTTTGAGGCTTAAAGACAGTGGACACTATTGGTACTCAACATAATTATTAGCATAAAACCTTACTTGGTGACGAGTAATGGGGAGAAGTTGATGGTATCAAACACTGTGAGAAACGGCTCCCTCTGAAGTGGAGTAGTTTTCGGGAAAGAAGTAATTTTCCGCGAATTTGATTTCGAGACCTCAGATTTAGAATTTGAGGTCTTGAAATCAACCATCTAAACGCACACAACTTCGTGTTTGCAAGGGTGTTTTTTTCTTTCATTATTATCTCACAACTTCGACGACAAATTGAGCTCAAATTTTCACAGGTTTGTTCTTTTTTTTGTGCATATGTTGAGATACACCAAGTGAGAAGACTAGTCTTTGACAAGTACCAATAGTGTTCATTGTCTTTAAAATGAAAAAATATAATTTAGAAAGACAACACAGCACAAACCTACACTTTAAAGACCAATGTTGAAGCAATCACGTATTAACATAAAGCTCGCACCATCATTTTTTCTCTTTAAAAATCTATGCGTCAAATCACCATCAATAGAATCCTTACTCCCAATATGCTTCATATTTTGATATAATCCACCCCTTTTCAGCACAAAAAGAAAATTTAAATAATATAAATGGATCGAGGACAACCTTGTTTTCCCTCTACCGTGTTATGGTAGGTATCTCTCAATTTAACTCCTATACTTGTCCGCTATTGGATATTGCAGCTGCATCAACAAGGGTACCGTAATATACCTCAGCATGCGAGGTAGACAATGACGTTACCTTTATCGATGTTACGACATGATGAAGTTCGGCGCTTTGATTTAATTGAATTTGGGGTCACTGCAAAAGCAAGACGGACCTATGCTGGAAATGGAGATGGGGGATCGATGGGCACATTGCATAGGTCTCTAGAGAATTACGCCAGGATTACCCGGTCATTTACAAATGGGTCTGTCCTGTGCGGGAATGATGTTTAGAGTCGAGATTCTAGCTCATGTTATTAAAGATGTAACCTGGGAATAAAGCGAAGATATAGTGGTGGGAACTCAAACATACCATAAGCTTGTCGAGCATTTCACACATAATTGGAAACCACAGCAGGTGCTGCAAGCGATGGCTAAAACGGATGAATACTATATTATTTTATATGACCACTTTTATTAAATCGAGAAAAAAAAAACTGAAAAAGACAATCCCGTTTAGCGTGAATTGATGTCTTTTTGATTGTCAATAAACGTCGGCAAATTGTTCCCAGTGGTACCCATTTGTATAGTCCAGATAAGGCATGGTTACATCGCTACAGGTTGGCAGCAGTGCCTTCTGTAGTTGAATCATAAAGCGTTTGATGTGACACCATCACCTTTTAAAAATGCCCATCAAGCTTCGACTCATGATGGTGTACGAATTAACGAAGTGTATCGCCGAAACAGAATATTTACACATGGATATCCTTACTATTTGTATGCAAAATACAGCTTTTGGGATAACGGAATCCGCTCTTCAAAATATTCCGCCGGGCTCTCATGCACTCCCAGGACCACTCTAAAGTTGGTTACCCAGAACTTTCATAACTCAAACGAACGATATTATAAACTGTTCCACATTGTAATTTCAGCCACCAAATGGCCAACTTGCCAACACCAATGTTTCTTTGTTCAGTTGTATAAGCGCAGTTCAAACAATGTCATGTTTTGGAACATTGCGTGAACCAGGCTGCCATCTGCCGTACGGAGATCCGGAAGTGCCCTTTCTATACAAAATCAGAAAGTCGTCTTAAAGGATTTTGGTCCTTTTTTTTGTAACATAAAACACTAGGTACACAGGTTAACATCAAACTTAAAAAAACGTTTGAAGATACTGACAGTAGAAAGCGTACCATAAAATATTATTTTTAGTTGCTGAGGCGCTGTAGTGTTTGAGAAATGAGTAAAACAATGTCATGAAAATACGTTTTTACATGCTAACATAATTTCCATGACATTGTTTTACTCATTTCTCAAAAACTACAGCACCTCAGCAAGTAATATTTTCAGGGAAGCTTGTTACCACCAATATCTTCAAACTGTGTTAGTTTAATGTAAATATGTGGACATTGTGCGTGTTGTCTCACAAAAAGTACATAGACCCTAGATATGCTTAATCTTGGGATAACGACACCCTGAAGGTATGGTGTTGTGATCCCAAGATAACTTATCGTAAATGCCCTCCATTTTCCAACCCGAGACAAATCACCGGTTATTCCAAGTCTTGCCACAACTCAAACTTATAGATTTTATGCATGTGGTGTATTCACAAACCCACAAACCTCACCCGGCGGCACTCCAACAACGAACAGTTCAAAACCTACTTGTATACTCCAAATTAATTTGGAAAGTAGGAGATCATTTATCTCGGGATGTCGACAGCTTACTTGCCTGGTGTCGACATCCTAAGACGTCGGGAAGGCGAGATCTTACCTTGACTTGTCGTCATCCTGACATACTTTATCGTGGGGTCGGTAATGGTATGTACCATCTTCCACAACTTAGCGGGGAACTTGCTTGTGAGCACGTATATTTCACGTTTCAAAGCAAACAACTAACATGGTTATTATTATTGTAACCTGGCAACCGTATAAAAGCCAGTGGACGGTAATTACTCAAAATAGTTATTAGTATAAAATCTTATTTGGCAACGAGTAATCGGGAGAGGTTGAGAAAACAATGTAAGAAACGGCTCCCTCTGAAAAAACGTAGTTTTCGAGAAAGAAGTAATTTTCCACGAATTTGATTTCGAGACCCCAAAATTAGATTTTGAGGTCTCGAAATCAAGCATCTTAAAGGAACACGTTGCCTTGGATCGGTCGAGTTGGCCTGGAAAGGCGTTTGTAACCGTTTGTTATAAAACATATTTCTTATCATTAGCATTTCATAACAAACGGTTTCAAACGCTTTTTATAGACCAACTCGTCCGATCCAAGGCAACGTGTTCCTTTAAAGCACACAACTTCGTGTGACAAGGGTGTTTTTTAGATCATTGCTATCTCGCAATTTCGACGATCAATTGAGCTCAAATGTTCACAGGTTCGTTATTTTGTACATATTATGTTGAGATACGCCAAGTGAGAAGACTGGTCGTTGACAATTACAAATAGTGTCCGGTGTCTTTGAGCATGAAATTGTGTCTTGAATTTTTACTCCGACCGAATACATATTTTAGGAACCGGTAAGCCATTATAAGTTCGCGAAGCTCTATGATTCCTATATGGTTTGCTTTGTTTTGTTAATAAAGTACAGTTGTGTTATTGTGTTCGAGTAGAGGCAATATACGGCATTTTACCTTGGCTTAAATATTCGTAAGAATAATTTATTTATCAGTTTTATTACTGAGATTATTGTCAAGGTAAGGAAATTGAATAATGTTTTCTTGAATACCATATACTGAATCCTCCTGCATTGGTTGGATTTAATTCTGTGGAAAACCAAATCCAACCTTGGGGACAAACAACTGTTCGCCCTTTTACGTTGTGATTACTCGTCAGCTCCCTGTTACTCATTGTGTGTGATTTGTTCAGGATCATAATATAGGAGCCATGTTTGCAATGCTGTCAAGTACGTGCTTTCTTCAAGCAGGGATTTAAAATGTAGTGACTGTGTCACGTTCTTAATTTTCCCTGTTGCTGATTTCATGACAAATGTAATTACTTGTGCTTGGGCTGATATCCCTTTACGATGATGACCATTTGCACGGCGATGTGCCAATTTCACTATTGTGTTATCAAGAACTCATTAACTAATTATAACATAGGTTTGCCGATATAACATAGGTATGCCGACAGTATAACGGTTTTAACCTACATACAAAGTTTGGACCTGGGCCCAATTTCATGGTGCTGCTTAAGCACAAAAATTTGCTTACGCAACAAAATCCTTGCATAGTAAAATTAGATAACGACTCCATTGCTAAATACCAGTCACAAGCACCGTTTATGGCATGAAATGTTGGCCAGATAGCATGTTTAAAATAAGCACGCTATTTCCGTGCTAAGCAATTTTATGTTTGCTTAAGCAGCTCCATAAAATTGGGCCCAGAGAACAAAATAAGTCCACATGATGTAGGGACTTAAAACACTGTGTGTGGACTTACGCAGGTCCATGCTGCTTTCAGAGTTCCAGATGAAGATTTTCAGAACAAAGAATTAATGTCCACAGAGTGCCTGCAACACAAGGCTGTGTGTGACCGAGGTAGTGCTTGCGAGTTACTTTTAACATCGTGTGCGGATATGAACATTCCATCTGAGCAATACACCCAGGAATAGGTTGAATGTGTATTATGGAGTGGCTCCCGAATCCCTACGAACTGCTCCGGAGAAGAAAATTAGTTTAGCGTGTACGACCTATTTACCATTTTGTTCGTCTTTTTTAGATAACAAATTACTTCTGTAAATAGAAAACGGTTTTCTGACATATCACTAGCTTCAGGAGCGTGGTATATCTTTGGTAAAATACTCTTCCAAACGAGCAATGGAGAGCTGTTGATACTATAAAACATGTTGAGAAACGGCTCCCACCGAAGTAACGTAGTTTTTGAGGAAGACGTAATTTCTCACTCAACTAATAATAAAATATTTCAGCTGTAGCCTTTTATTATGCCCCTGAAAGCGCACAAAGTAATTCAACAAAGGTGTTTTGTCTTGCATTGTACCCTTACAAATTCGATGAACAATTGAGCCCAAATTTTCACAAGTTTGATATGTTTATTTTGGGATACACCAAGTAAGAAGACTGGTTTTGACAACTACCAAAGGTGTCCAATGCCTCTAAGATGAATCTTAGTGCTCTTCGGCCCCAGCCACATGCGTGCTACGATCATGACGACACTGCCCCTTTAAGAAAATCCTTGACCAGGCATTAGTGGAAGACCATCCTGCGTTATCCAACCGGAAACATCGTCAAGTACCAATTGCATTAAATTCCTACTTGACAACATTAATTGCAGATTAGCTGTATAAGAGCCCGATTCTATTTGATCTCAAACTGAATTTGTCGTATACTGACATTGGAATGGTAAGCTAGAATAATGATGGTGTTTATGTTATGTTGAATATAACTAATTTGGGTACGTCTATAAGTATTTTTATTATGTTTTGTGTCGTAACACCAAAGCAACTACAGGAGAGGTAAGACAAATGGGGGAAATATTAACAAGTATGGAAACATGTTATCATCAAGGATAACAAATTGGATCAACAAAACAGACTTAGCTACTCTTTGTGCAACCTTCCTTTGAGTTGAAGACGGGGGGCGCCTGTTGTTCAAACCATCTTGCATGACAACAAGCTGGTATATTTATTGTGATTTTAATTGGAAATCACTGCATCGAGAAATGCAACGGAGATGACAGCCTTTTTATGTTGCTTTACCACTGTGACGTGTTGTTCACTGAAGATTAAAACTTTAAAAAAGCGAGAAATCACGAAATCAATATATGGAGGATGAGGTTTGCCTTTGCAAAAAGGGTTTGGGGAAATCTACTAAAAACTATTTTTCCTTTTTTTTTCTTTTTTTTCTTTTTCATTCCTTATTAATGTTTTCGTTGATGAATTGTTAATGTTTAACTCACTGGGTATCGATCTTTACTTAAAATAATGTGATGTAAAACTTGCAAGATATTACGTGGTATTGTTGCTACTGCCTCTGACTGATGTTGCCTTCAGTGTTGTTTTCATTGTCGTCGTTGCCATTTCCGTTGGTTGTTGTTGTTACATGTTGGTGCTGCTGCTTGTGGTACTGATTTCGTTGTCGTTGTTGTCGTTGTCGTTGTCGTTGTTGCCATTTCTGTTGGCTGTTGTTGTTGTTGTTGCTGATGCTGCTTGTGGTGCTGCTGTCGTTGTCGTTGTCGTTGTTATTGTCGTTGTCATTGTCGTCGTTACCATTTCCGTCGGTTGCTGTTGTTGTTGTTGTTGTTGCTGCTGCTTGTGGGGCTGATTTCGCTGTCGTTGTTGTCGTTGCCATTGTCGTAGTTTCCATTTCCGTTGGTTGTTGTTACTGCTGCTTGTAGTGCTGATGTCGTCATCGTTGTCATTGTCGTCGTTGCCATTTCCGTCGATTGCTGTTGTTGTTTTTGCTGCTGCTTGAGGGGCTGATTTCGCTGTCGTTGTTGTCGTTGCCATTGTCGTCGCTGTCATTACTGTTGCTGCTGTTGTCGTTGTCGTTGTAGTCATTTCCATAATTGTTCTTCAATCAAACAAAATGTATTGAAATTCGTGGTATAAATTAGAGAATGGATTGTATACCTCGTAAACGGGTAAAAAAAAACTATAATGAAAAATTCCACGTACAGACAGTCCATTGCAACTGAAACCTCGATCAGAAATAATTTGTACTCTGGATTAGTTCTTGTGAAGAACCCTTACAGCCAGCAGGTGTTCTATACCGTCATCAGTGCCTCCGGGCTACACCCATTCCTCTCCATCCGCTCTTGCACAAACAAAATACTCCCTCATCACTTATCCTAACGCTAATGTAAGATTGCAGGCAGGTGAAATGACCGGGACTCTAAAGCTCAATAACAGGATTATAGTATAAGATGAAAACCATGACAAAATTAAAGACATGCTACATTCATGTCGAGATACCGTTTGCATGATGACGTGTTGGATTCCAAGTGATTTGTTTCGTTGCTGAGAAAAGTTCTGTTTGACCTAAGAAGTTACTTTTTGTTTCACATTGTCCAATTACGTTAGCTAAACATTAGCTTCTGGTGAGCATAATTGTATTATAAATTACATATATAAAGGGACTTTTACACTCTAATGGCCTGGGCAACTTATTAATGCGAGCCGAAACACGCAATGGTGATTGATTTAACAAGGGTCTTGATTGTTATTCAATCTTGACTTTAACACTATCTACTACGGGGTTATGTCTCTGAAGTGTTGATAATGGGCCTATCTGCTTTAAAGTTTGAATATGATATTGAACTTTATGTTGGAAAATAATACATATTTCTAGAATCACAAAAGTCGGTTATGCTTACTTTATTTTAAGCAAGTCGCCTGAAGGCCACTAAAGGTGTGGGCTTCAATTGTTGTTGTTTTTGCCAAAGGCCGTTGCCACCTACTCCTAGGACTGAAACAGGGTTACCCCTTTTACAGTCCATACGGATGTAGGCTTTGGTATCATCAATCCGAAGCCTGGCCGGTAGAGCAGAAAGCACTACCTCCCCAATTTTACGTAGCAAGTATCATGACCAGGATTCAAACCCACACTCTGCTGATCAAACACCAGAGCTTGAATCTGGTGCTCTTAACCGCTCGACCACGACACACCACGAAAACAATTTACGAAAATAATTTGCGGATGTTCATTAAAATTAAAGTGCTGACTTGCCCTGGTAGAACAAAACAGTACCGAACTATTTAAGGAAACTGTCACACCATTTTGAGATTTGTATTGTAAGATATGTTGATAATCAATGTTCAGTAAAGCTATAACCGTGCAATAGTGCAATCGTAAAATAGTGAATGTGTTCTTGTGCCATTTGATGCACTTTGCCTCTGTTGCTCACACGTCGACGTTGTGCAGACATTGAGGTATAGGTTTACTCACCAACCTGGAACAATTTTTAAAGTCAGAGCACATTACGGCAAGAAATAAAAAACACATTAACTACCAAGTGTGGGCTACATCTATGGCTGACTGCTCTACGTTACGCACAAACGATTATGACATCCGAGCGCGTCCAAGGGAAGCGTAGAAGAGAACATTGTGCCCGGGGTTACGCATCCCCTGATTTCAATCGGGTCATTATGCCTGTACGCTCTTATACACAAGATCTTGTTTCCATTTTTTATGCCGTTCGATACTCAATCAATCGACAGGCAAGAGAGAGGAAGAGGAAGATGGAGAGAGTGCGACGGGTCTTTTTAATTTGCAGCGGAGCAGGGGGCACATCTCAGTGGGGGAGCGTGCCTTGCTGTCAGGCATCCTGTGCTGACCTGACCCCAACAGCAACTTAAACCGCGATGTCCCATGAATTCACCTAATGGGGGACACAGTTTGAGCACGGAGTAGACACACGTAGACGTGCTAGGGTACCTACTGGGGAAAAGTGATAAAGGTCACCATTTGATGTGTCGCTTCTTTACCATCTTACCTCCGTCCGTAACTCATCTTCAATTCAAAAATAAAAGCCTGTGCGTGTGTCCATATACTCTATGGTGTGACATACGAAGACAGCAGATCACATGGCATATTATGATGAGCATAGCGTCTCAATATACGGGTTGCATTCTAAGGGCCTTGTCACACGAGGCAACTTTTGCAGGCAACTTGCAGGCAACCAACTGCAGTGAGTGCTACAGGACCAGTTTGGAAGCACATGAGTCAATTTTCAAACAATATCTTACGATACAAAAAAAAAAAAAAAAAAATGAACATTGAAATGCGAATCGGTTTCCTTCTTGGAGATTGCCTGGAACTGGTTACCTGTAAATTGCCTCGTGAGACATGGCCCTACACCATCACAATTGTTTAATTTTCTTCAGATACTGATAAAATTGCGCAATTCTTAGAATGTTCACGTGATAACAATGTCATCAACAATAATAATGTGGGAAATGCATGTTATGCAAATCGCTCGTCCCCAGTGCCTTGCTTTAACCAAAGGCGCTGGGATGGGCAAACGTATCAAGCACTTCCTGGTCAAGAAGCTGCCCCAACGGTCATAGATAGACTGGCGCGCTGCGGCCGAGTATAGTCCATATGCGCATGATCGGCGCGCAAAGGATTCTGGATGAAATCCTCGTCCAAACAACACAGGCAACCATTGTGGCTTGCTGGTTTTAAAGCAATGCAGTGCACAACTATAAGCATTACATGTAAACAACAACATGGCGTTCACATTGGAAACTTAATTTGTTTACTAATTGTACGCGATACGTTGCATTGCGGTATAAACGTTAAGAAAGGGCTATTGGCATAATTGTGTTTACAACGGTACTTTGGATTACACGGTGATTGTAATGACATACTTGCATAACGTGTACATCATACCTTGCGGGGGTCATTTGAGTTCGTAGTTTTGCTACACTCTGGGTACCGTTTTCTTGTTTCATTTTCACAGGAAAGTTCCAAGATAATGAGAATGGAGAAACTTTCTACCTACTATTGATTCCTAAATTCATTGATACTGAACGTCTACATGTTTACACGTCTGTGTCCATCCATAGTATGCTAGGGCACGTAAAAGGAACAAAGTGCCACAGGGATCGATTCTTGGCCCGCCACACTAGACTTAAATAAACGGGGCCAGTTGTGTACAGTAGAATTGAGTTTGGCTGCTTCCAACGTCCATATCGAGCACTCCTTGACATTTCGAATAGGTGTGTGTTCTGATTAAAAGAAACGTGTTCTGGCATCAGTCGACGACACCTTGTTATCTTTGTATGTATGAGTATGGCAAAGAAGCCCAGAAGGGACGAACTGTGTTTAAAGTATAAAAATGTGACTGGGTGAAAATGTTCATCAATCCACTCGGTTGGGGTGTTTCAACAAGTGATCGAGGGAATTCCCCGTTTTGAGAGAGGTTCATGATTCTAACAAAAATTACCACGAAAATGCGGCAATGTTGGTGTTTGTTTTTTCTTTTTTTCTTTTTAAATGTAAAGTGCGTTTTGGCGGTGCAAATCGATCAAGTACACGTATACAAAATGTACTACTAATGTTACGTGAAAAACCTTTACAGCCTAAAATGTTGAATTGGCGCTTTGTTGCTATAGTAAGGTACCATAAACAAATCGTTATTCACATAGGTGTGTGCCATACATTTTACATGAACAGCACACGAAATAAATGTAAGTGGTCTTGCATAATCCATCGATACAATTGCGGCGATAAGGTGTAGTTGTCGTTTCAAATCAGTCAATTCTTCGTCCACAACGAGTGCATTGCTTGCGGGGAACTCCATGACTGACATCAGTAAACAAAATAGAAAAACCTACCTATAGGCTTCGATTCATGTCAAGTGAAGTTTGCTGACCGGGTTTCGCTCAGCCCTCGTGATCTTACATCAAATTTAAGGTCTAATGGAAAGGGAATCAGCCGGAATACAGAACGGAGAAATCTGAGCGACATTTCAACGTGTCTAATGAACGCTACGGGGGCTGTTCGGCACCTCGCTCGGCGCAACTACGACGGAGCGATCCACTGCTGACGCTGCACACGGCACAAAACTAAAAAATATCCCCGGGCTTCCAGCTCGGTAAAAGGTACCGGTGCCACACGATCCTGGACAGCGTGGTTCTGAATTATATTACCACCGGCGGTAGAAAAATAATGTCAAATTGAATAACTTTTGTTTTTTGAATCAGCAGTTTTTATCCTGTGTCTGTTGATATGATGATATTGCAAAACTATGTACATATTATTATTCCCATGGCTGAAATGTACTACGTGTTGGTACAGACCTGCTTGAACGAAAATGTCAAGTTGTGAACTTTGCTGAATTTCATTTTCATGCATAAACACACGCAAACCTCTCATTTGTTGTCAACGAAAATTGTATTTATGTGAAGTTGGATTAATGTATTCAGCAGCGATACTTGATTTTTGAAAAGTTCACACCTGGTAGAACAAACCATGACATTTATATCGATGTTATGTATTGTTTGTTATACTCTTTCTTGAAACATCAACAATTTCAAGCTGTAATCGATTGCAAATCTGCTCAACAAAAAAATGTGTGAAATGTTTATTCAAATGCAGTGATTTTCCTTTAGTATGTTATTGTAACAACAGTTTATTGTTATTTTGGTTCTAAAGGAGGGTTAACAAGTGATTTCGGATTATGGTCCTATATTCAGCTTGGGAATCATAATATTATTAGATTGAGTTGTCCACTGAAATGGCACACGGTCCTTACCTGAGTAAAATTTCAATACAAGAGACGCATTGTTGCATTTAACTTTCCTTCCATTCACCATAAAAATAGAGTCAACTTCAAACTGGTAACTTTGTTTTCAATCGGCAACAGTAAAGGAATAAAAAAATCGGATAACCTATAATTCACGCATGACAAACCGCATCCGAATCAAAACACATTAACTCACTGCCGAGTCTCGCCTTTACCTGGATGCGAATAGTTACAGGTTTAACATACAAATGACTCTTCATACGTCAAAGATGAAGGGTAGAAACCATGGGCAACCATTTAGTGGCGTGTGGCACATTTATATATCGATCCGAGTGAGGGGGAGCTAAAGTGAATTTGAAGGAAAACTGAAATATTCTAGGACTTGGAAATGACAAAGCGCAAGTAATTTGATACAAATTGAGAAGTGAAGGTGAGAGACTATTTTGTAGTCAAATACCGTTTCTCCACTACCTTCGAGTCGCAAATATTGTCGCTATACGTCTGAGGTTGACGCCATCTTCATTGTTGAATATCAGCATGCTCATAGTCGAGTATCAAGGCTTATGTACTAGCGGTGCTCTAGTCGACTACTGCAGTCGAGTACCAAGGCTTATAACTAGCAGTGTTCTAGTCGACTACTGCAGTCGAGTATCAAGGCTTATGTACTAGCAGTGTTCTAGTCGACTACTGCAGTCGAGTACCAAGGCTTATATCTAGCAGTGTTCTAGTCGACTACTGCAGTCGAGTATCAAGGCTTATGTACTAGCAGTGTTCTAGTCGACTACTGCAGTCGAGTATCAAGGCTTATATCTAGCAGTGTTCTAGTCGACTACTGCAGTCGAGTATCAAGGCTTATTATGTACTAGCAGTGTTCTAGTCGACTACTGCAGTCGAGTATCAAGGCTTATGTACTAGCAGTGTTCTAGTCGACTACTGCAGTCGAGTACCAAGGCTTATATCTAGCAGTGTTCTAGTCGACTAATGCAGTCGAGTACCAAGGCTTATATCTAGCAGTGTTCTAGTCGACTACTGCAGTCGAGTATCAAGGCTTATTATGTACTAGCAGTGTTCTAGTCGACTACTGCAGTCGAGTATCAAGGCTTATGTACTAGCAGTGTTCTAGTCGACTACTGCAGTCGAGTACCAAGGCTTATATCTAGCAGTGTTCTAGTCGACTAATGCAGTCGAGTATCAAGGCTTATGTACTAGCAGTGTTCTAGTCGACTACTGCAGTCGAATATCAAGGCTTTTGTACTAGCAGTATTCTAGTCGACTACTGCAGTCGACTATCAAGGCTTATGTACTAGCAGTGTTCTAGTCGACTACTGCAGTGGAGTACCAAGGCGTATGTACTAGCAGTGTTCAAATCGACTACTGCAGTCGGGTATCAAGGCTTATATCTAGCAGTGTTCTAGTCGACAACTGCAGTCGAGTATCAAGGCTTATGTACTAGCAGTGTTCTAGTCGACTACTGCAGTCGAGTATCAAGGCTTATTATGTACTAGCAGTGTTCTAGTCGACTACTGCAGTCGAGTATCAAGGCTTATGTACTAGCAGTGTTCTAGTCGACTACTGCAGTCGAGTATCAAGGCTTATTATGTACTAGCAGTGTTCTAGTCGACTACTGCAGTCGAGTACCAAGGCTTATATCTAGCAGTGTTCTAGTCGACTACTGCAGTCGAGTATCAAGGCTTATGTACTAGCAGTGTTCTAGTCGACTAATGCAGTCGAGTATCAAGGCTTATGTACTAGCGGTGCTCTAGTCGACTACTACTGGTAAAGAGTAATGGGGGAGGTTGGTAGTATAACACATTCTCAGAAACGGCGTCCGCTGAAGTGGCGTAGTTTTCAAGAAAGATGTTATTTTCCACGAGTTTGATTTCGAGACCTCAGACTTTAGAACTTGAGGTCCCAAAATCAAGCATCTGGAAGCACACAGCTCTGTGTGACAAGTGTGTTTTTTCTTTCATTGTTATTTCGCAACTCCGACGACCAATCGAGCTCAAATTTTCACAGGTTTGTTATGTTATGCATATGTTGAGATCAGCCAAATGAGAAGACTGGTATTTGACAAGTATCAATAGTGTCCAGTGTCTTTAATAATGCCGTGTTATATTGCTGTAGCTGCACCCATGTCCAATTTAGCAACGCTGCATGGCTTAATAACTTGTAAATAAACGGCTCTGTCATTGTCAGTGAAGTTAACATACATAAAGCTATACTCGATATTATACAGATTGACATGTTTTATTGCGTGGGGTCTATTTCTGATTATTGTAAATTCACAAAGAGAGACTTGGTAGATGGTTAACGAGATGGAGCCTCGAGTCCTTAAAACAACATACCGTTCAAGCATTGGGGGGGGGCGATTCTTTGGTCTTATGTAAATGCTTTATTAAGCGTGAAGGAAATAAACTCCTGCGGTCGATGTTACCAGACGCTAGGATTAATCCTATCGCGAGTTAGGACGAGTAACCCGTCCTTTCTTAGTATGGGTTCAATTCGTCCCAACGTCTTCGGATGCGGAACTGAACTCGTCCTAAGTTCTAAGATAAATTATAAGTTAGGAAGAGTTTGGACACATACTACGGACACAGGCTTGTAAACATGTAGACGTTCAAGTGAATGTTAGAATCGAATGTAATCAGAAAAGTGTCACCGTTCTCACTTGGACTTTTGATTTGATTTGCCTATCTTGGGACGGGGTGGGGGCTGAGGCGTTTTTGTTGTTCGGGGATGTTTTTACTTTTTTAATTTGCTTTCTCTTTTTTGTTAAGGCTGTAATGTTCGTGTTCCGTTGCTTAGGCTGTACGATATTTTGTTGACGCAGTGTCTTCTCACAAATTCTGCTTACTACGTAACACACTTCATATTTGTAAGCTAAACTATATGTTTCCCTCAAATGTTTTCCACTCAAACTTCTAGCAACCCGCGGAGAAAGTGTTGCAGGTCGATGGCCGTCCTCGGGCACGCAAGACCCGCTAGGCCCCCTGCAGGACACGGCACGTCACGCTGCTGCCAGATCACCACGGGAATGTGAACATTGGACATGTCCCTATAAAAGCCATGCCATTGGAAACGAGCTTCTACGTGACAGGTTAACGGGGCAAAATGGATGTTTTTTAATCAGAGATGTCACAATCTTGATATCCAGGGAAGGCAGGGAGCGAAATTACTATTTACTGCGTGGGGGGTGTCATGCCTGGTGCCGATGGATTAAACAAGGAGTGAAACCGCGGTCATTGGCTTGTGTCATCTATCATTCCAAGGCAGTCACCTTCGAGATTCGAAATAATCTTACGGGAGGACGTGCTCGTTGTACACCTCGTTCAAAGTTGTGACTGTTTTCCTACTAAATCATTTGCTTTCAAACCTTCATGCACTCAAACGTCAAATTCATATTATGACCTATGCGTTTTGTGTAGGTTTAATTTGAACAATCGATCACGAGCTGCCGTACCACTTGCCAATACTTCCCTTCATTCTTTGCAGTGTTTATCTTTGCTGTGCAACCGAAATTTCTTGTTAATTTGGTTGTATAAAGGTGTAGATGGTCTGTTTTTGTGTGTGTGTGTTTTTTTTTTTTTTTTTTTTTTTTATTCATTTAAACGATCAAACATGACATTTTAAACCTGAAATATTTGTTACGTTTTTTATTAAATGCGCAAGTATTTTAAAAATGTTTTTTCAAGAGATTAGGGGAACTCACCCCCCCCCCCTAAAAGGGAGCCTTCGTTTGCATAAACGTGACGTCATGTCGGTAACCCGAGCCGTCGGGTCCCCTGGCTCTGTGCATATAGAGACGCGTGCACTTGGTACCGTACATTTACAGGGGTGTTGTTTAGTTTGACAGTTTTCGTGAACAATGCTAAACGACGTCGCCGAAACTAGGGAAGTGTTAAACTGTTTAAGGGGGCACTTCTGATCAGCTGAAAGTACAGTTTTGTTAACATTCCCTAAAAAATACCCTTTGTCAGTGCTCCTAGTATCCCATTGGGGCATGTATCTTGTTTCTATTAGTCGTCTGACGTGATTGTAAAACAAATACAACGTATATGTGCCAATGACATGCATAGTTCTTAAATGAACACATTTTTGACTCCAATAAATGGCCGACCGTGTTAGTTCGCAGAGTAAAAGGAACACCACGCAATTCCGTAGAGAATGTGTAATCTTACTTTTAAAACGTCTTTCTAACCATATACATTTTATAACAAACAGTTCGACCGATCCGTGGCAACGTGTTACTTTAAACATTGAATTTATCCCATTTTAAGCCTATAAAATGGAAACTTTAAATTTGGTAGATCCGGGGGACACACACATCGGGTCGTGCATCCCGCACCGCCCCCCCCCCCCCCCCCAAATCCTCTCTCCCAAGTTTCACCACTGTAAGGCGGTACGTAAATGAGTGCAAAGTTAAAACGTTTTTTATATAATGAAGTGCAAAATGCAAAGCCTAATTGATCACATTGTAGATTTCATTCCCCAAAATAGCAAAGTTCATTACAAAACTAATAAACGTGTTGGTGTACGCACAATTCCGGATTGTCCGCACTTACGTAAGCCTTTGTGTACAGTCCCAGGCTGTCCGAACACCCCAGATTGAACCCTAAACAAGAAACCATGCAAACATTTCTTCACAGGTTTTTTTTTTTATTATTCACTTTCTCAAGGCATAGAATTAATGTGTGAACTAAGTTAATAAGTTGATTACAAAACTCAAGTGTGGGCGAAGGGAACAACCCCGGATTGTATACGTGCGCCCACACATAATAGTTCTGTCGAACCCTCAACCCGACCGAAACCCTGCAAACTTGTCTTCACATTTTTTTTTCTATTCACTTTCTCAAGGCATAAAGAGGGATACACATGCATGTGAAATGGAAGCTAGTCATCACAGAATTAATGTGTGAATTGTGTGTGAGTTAGTTGATTACAGAACTAACGTGTGCGTGAAGGGAACAACCGGATTGTATACGTGCGCCCACACATAAGGTCTGTTGAACCCTCAACCCGAAACCCTCCAAACTTTTCTCAACAATTTTTTCGATTCACTTCCTCAAAAGGATGAGGTACACGTGCATGTCAATTGGAGGCTAGTCAATGTCAGCTGCCATTTCTTCCCCTCTTCGTCTTTTTATCGCGTTCTACAGTCTAATCAAATCACGCCAGCACGGATCGATGTAAATTCCATTTTGCCGAGCCCAGACTGATCAAAGTAGTACCATGGGTGTAATGAGTTTTACAATTGACAAATTCCACTCAATATAGACAGACGTTCCCCAAAATCACGTGCGTCTATTCGCATCGATTAAACGGAACGTACGGATGGCAGCCCCAGTTTAATGAAAAAAGGGGCGAGAACTAAAACTCATACGTTGGGGATGCAAAGTATAATAACACGATTGATTAAGGAATTTGTATATGCTGTATTGACTACATCAATCTCTTTGTTTGGTAGGCTCGTTTGTTGTTTGTTGTGTCAACAATACAGTTACATTGTAATTATTACTGTTTCCTATAATATTGTTGTCACTAATTGTTTTGATATATTATCTTTTTATATTTTTATTTCTTTCTCTTTTAAATAAATATTAAGAATAATGTGGTATTTACCATGCTTCACTATTATATATATATATTATTTTTTTTAATTTTTTTTTTTTCAAATTAAAACTAAAATTAAAATTGATGAAGTGATGAAGATGATCAAATCTTGTTTGATTACCTCCTGCAAGCTGGACCCTCTGCCATTATCTGTTTTTAAGGAGTGTTATTCTGAATTGCTGCCAGTCTTCACAGAGATTATTAATAGATCTTTGTCTTTTGGTCATTTCCCTGATCATCTTAAGGAGGCTTGCATCCTGCCACTTCTGAAAAAGCAACATTTGGACCCAGAGTGTTTGTCAAATTATCGTCCTATCTCTAACTTGATATTCATCTCCAAATTGATTTAACGTGCTGTTGTTAGTCAACTTCATGACTATCTCCATGAAAATAACCTCCATGCTAAAATGCAGTCTGCTTATCGTCCTTTCCACAGTACTGAGACTGCTCTTGTTCGTGTGTATGACGAAATCTTACGTGCACTGGACAACCATAAGGAAGCAATCCTCGTGCTGTTAGATTTTTCAGATGCATTTGACACTATCAACCATGAGCATCTCATCCAACGTTTATCTTCACGCTATGGAATTACTGGAACTGCCCTTAATTGGTTCTCTTCTTATCTGAACAACAGAACCCAGCATGTTCTCATCAACAATGTTAAATCAGATCGCCATCATCTCTGGTGAGGTGTTCAACAAGGTTCCGTAGCTGGGCCACTTGAATTTATATTGTTCAGTGCTCCCTTGCAAGACCTCATTGCTGCCCATGGTATTATTAGTGTTGCTTACGCTGACGACACCCAGCTTTACATTACATTTGATCCAGCTGATCGCGCTTCTGCCATTGCAAAAGTTGAAGTGTGCATTCAAGATGTCAAATCTTGGGCGTTGTCAAATAAACTTGCTTTGAATGACTCTAAAACTGAGATTTTATTTTTGAGATCTCGTTTCGCAAAAAAGATTTCTCCGCCAACAGTACAAATTGCCCAGTCTGTCATTGAACCATCTGAATTTGCCCGTAATCTCGGTGTTATTATGGATTCATCATTGTGCATGAGTAGACATGTTGATAATGTTTGCAAAGGAGCTCTCATGGCTATTAGGAAAATATCACAAACTCGCCGCTACCTGGATGAAGCTACTACTCTTCGTCTTGTTCATGCCTTCGTCACTACTAGACTTGATTCCTGCAATTCACTTCTGTATGGACTCCCCGATAAAGATCTTGCTAAAATTCAACGTGTACAGAACACTGCTGCCCGCCTCGTTTCTTGTCTGCCTCGTTCTCACCATATTACCCCTGCCTCGTTCTCACCATATTAATGCAATTGCATTGGCTCCCAGTTAAGTTTCGAACAGTTTACAAAATTCTTCTGTTAACTTTCAAGGCTCAAACATGTCAGTCTCCTGCTTATTTATTTGAACTTGTTCATCATTATTCCCCTACTCGGACTTTACGATCATCTCAACAGTCATTGCTTTCTGCTACTAGAGCTTCTTCCATTACGCCGCACCGTTTCTTTGGAATAGTCTTCCTGTGCATATTCGCCAAGCTAATACTTTACAATGGTTTAAGTCCCTGTTGAAAACTCATTTGTTTAAAGCTTCTTTTTTGTAGTTTGCCTATTTGTATCTTTCTCTAATTGTTTATTTTATTGTTTCTTTAATGCGCTTAGAGGCTTTTGCATTAGGCGCTTTACAAATGTCTTATTATTATTATTTTTATTATTACTGCTTGTCTGTCAGCAGAACATCATTAACAAAAAAGTTTCTAAAACGATCTAGTAATGACAAATTGATGAGTGGGTTATATCCATTGATCTCCATTATACTGACTGGATAGGACATCGCGTCCAAACGCAGGCCGCGCGCGTATTTTTTCAAACGGGTGAAGACCGTTCGTCACACGAAATGCGTTGTACACTTTTAAACAGAGAGAGATGTTTTCGTCCTTTTAATTGTCATTTGGGGATTAATACAATTGGAATTGGATCAAACAAACTAAAAATGCTGATGGTGAAGTCGTGCGCGGCTGTCAAACACCGGAGGAGGGAAAACTGAGTCGGCAAAGGGATTGTCTTTCCATAAGTAAGTAGGCCTTTGCATTTTTTTTTTTTTAGCGATTCATATTATTATTATTATATCTAACGTTACAAATATTAGGCAGGAAATTTAAACTCTATTTCATAAAAATAATTATTATAGGCCAAGTATTTGTTATTTTTACCGAGCAATACTATTTTTGTTTTCGCTCCGCTCCGTTTTATGGAATCGACGAGGACGGGAAGCCCGGATTTCAAGAGATGTTCGTCATAGCATCAATAATTAAAAGGTTCGGGAAAGCGACAAGTATATGCGAATTATGTACAGACGATACAAGTTCGTTGAGAGGATCAGTCATCTCGGAAATAGCCGACTTCGTTATTTGTGACCAAAATAAAAATATTTATTTCTGGCGGAACAATAAAACGGTTTTGGAAGTTTTGCTGTTAGGTGTTTTTCAATTAACATGATGAATAGAAGCTTAACAATAACAAGTTAAATTTGTTAATTGAGTCAACTCTCAATTATCACATTGTATTTTGTTTTTATCTTTCTTGTTCTTTTCCCTCGATTTTAGCGAGTATGTAGTTCTCACTCTAGTCTTAGTTTGCATCGGCCTACTCGATTTTTTTATTGTAGGAGCGACTGTTGTTTTGTCTTGATATGGTTTGTTGCCATTTTCTCAATGAACTGAAAGAATAAAAAAAAAAAACATGTACCTGAATCCCAATACAGTTTCTAGTCCGAGTTTTTGTTTAGAAATTTAAATGTCATTATCATAATACTAATAGGGCATTTGATAGACACGAATGTAAAGTTAGTTTGCTTTGATGCATTTCAATCAGAAACTTTTTCCCCCATTTATATTCTCAATTTACAACTTTAACTGACACGACAGACTCAAACCCGACCAAGTGCACATTAATTTACCCGTTTGAAGGAATTGCGCCGCCATTGCTGGGCCGCGTGTTTTAATATGCACGCAGCATAGCGCAATGTCCTATCCAGTCAGTATAATGGAGATCAATGGTTATACCACAAACTGAACATGGTACAATGTGAAAGGGTGCTCATAAAAAAAGGTGCACCCAACCTTTTTTGTATATTATTTAAACTGACCTCACCATCAACCACTCACACCCATGAATCAGACTCAGAATCATGTTTCATGTCTGAAATAACTGTCAACAGAAGGAAAGTAAATGTTCATAATTCATAACTTATTAGTTATACGTTTAAAATTTATTGTGAACTACGTGAATTTGTCTAACCAATACTCGCTTTCGAAAGAAAATGTCATAAACGAAGCAGAAATTTTAAATTATTGTGCCTTCGTCTTTTCCTTCCCATGTTTAATGGTACTAGTACAAATGCATAAGCGTAGCTCTTATATATATCTTCGCATTCCGCTTCAAAATTAATAAAAAATTACATAAACTATTGTTGTTGCTGTTGAAGTAAGGACATACTTAATGTTTGGAATGTACTATTGCAGGTACTGTAAAACACTTATGCTTACCAAAGTCCGTTTAATTTATGTTTGCTCGTTGTGATCAAAAACTACGGGAAATTGTATTATGTACTTTCTGTCTGATCTGGAGCTCATTGTTATGCATACGTCTAGTCGCTCCATAAAGGAACACGTTGCCTTGGATCGGACGAGTTGGTCTATAAAAAGCGTTTGAAACCGTTTGTTATGAAAAGGATATGGTTAGAAAGATACTTTAAAAGTAGAATATAATGATCCACACAAATTGCCTCAAAATTGCACGGTTTTCTTTTTACGTCGCGAACTATCACGGTCGGCCATAATTTTGACTCTCATAAATGGCCGACCGTGTTTGTCGACGAGGTAAAAAGTAAACCACGCAATTTCGAGGCATATTTGTGTAGATCATTGTATTCTACTTTTACAACATCTTTCTACCCAAATGCATTTTATAACAAACGGTTACAAAACGCTTTTCAAAGACCAACTCGATCGATCCAAGGCAACGTTTCCTTTAATTTATTATCAATTTTTTGTTTGGTGCTGTCGTTGTTTTGTCGTCGTCGTCATCGTTGTCGTTGTCATTGTCATTGCCAATTTTGTTACTGTCGTTGTCGTTGCCATTGTTGTCGTTGTCGATGCCGCTGCTCAATTAATGTCAATCGTCAATGGTTTATGAAAACTATAAAACTTAACCCATATCCGCCTAAGCGTTTTATTTACAAAGTGGGCTGTGTATTATGTGCACAAGCGCCTGCCTGCACATCATACACTTATTGTTTTGGTTGGGGGTTTTTTTCTCGCACGTCCGGAAACAGTTATCTATTAAATAGTGTATAGAATCACTGGAATGGAATCACTCATTGATAGTATGGAATTATTGACTGCGCTGAGGGGCACAGTTAAAATTAAAGGCCCAAGGTGATTGCAAAATCCTGACTATGCCCGAAGCGAAGCTGCGGGCACAGTCATGGTTTTGACAATATTTCTGTTATATACCGAATAAAGATTATTCTAATCAACAACACTCTGACTACAAATGTATACGGTGAAAGGTCGTCTGCGAAAGAAGGTCGCACCGTGACACGGAACGCTAGTCCTATCATATCATAGTTGCGTTATTTTCAGAGCGGGCATAGTCAATTGACTATGCCTAGGACATAGTAACTATGACGTCATATTGATAGAAAAAGGGGGCATAGCTATTTCCATGACTCTATTTTTAACCAATCAGATTAGAGGATTATACACATGAGGTATATAAAGACGATCATTACATGGTGTTTCCGGCAAACCTTTACTATAAAAACTCATAGTTTAAAACAATATTCAACTATGGAAGCTCGTCAGCTTTTCCCGACAAGGAACCCCAGGGCGTTGCAACCAAACAGGTCCCTCGCTGCAGAGCTGGAACAAAAACTGTTTGGATATTATTGCATTACGTCTGGAATATTGCCAGTGTCAAGTATAGTTAAATGTAACTGAATAATAGCCAAGGATTTGTTACCATCATAACCGTGAACATGGCCGCCATAACGTAATTATTGATGGCTGACCCAGGCAATATGCTTTTATACTTCCAAATAAATGAAATGCAGTTGGAAAAACACAATGCAATTAGACGACCAATACTCAGCTGTTTCCGGAGTGTACAAATTCATTTACTCTCACACAAAACATAAATCAAATGAAATTCAAAACCTTACTCCTTAATTAAGATGTAAAAATACATTTAATCAAAGTCTCAATATACTTCTTACAATTGACAATCAAATCATCTATTGCTTGCGTCAGCCTTTGCTTCATTTAAAGCTTAAAGGCAGTGGACAATACTGGAAATTACTCAAAATATTTATTAGCATAGAACCTTACTTGGTTGTTGGGAGAGGTTGATAGTGTAAAACATTGTGAGAAACGTCTCCCTCTGAATTAATGTAGTTTTTGAGAAAGAAGTAATTTTCGACGAATTTGATTTCGAGACCTCAGATTTAGAATTTGAGGTATCAAAATCAAGCATCTGAAAGCACACAACTTCGTGTGACAAGGATGTTTTTATTTCATTATTATATCGCAACTTCGACGACCGATCGAGCTCAGGTTTTCACAGGTTTTTTATTTTATGCATATGTTAAGATACACCGAGTGAGAAGACTGGTTTTGACAATTGCGAATAGTGTCCAGTGTCTTTAATGTAACATATGCCTATAGTATGCCGGTTTTGGCATTGATGCTGCGTTCCATTAGGCTGTTCAAATTGCAGCTGGTACCACACTCTAAACTCTCCCCGGGTCAGAATTAATCCGGGTATTCTAGGTCACCATGACCCTGATTCATTTTGGGTTTAGTTCAGGGAAAGACTTCGTACAGGCCTGGAGCCTTTCTCGCTCATTTGAAAGCACATAATTCTGTGCAAGGAGTGTGTTGTTTCTTTCACTATTTATTGTAGCCTCGGCGACCAATTGAGCAAAAATTCAAAGATTGGTTGATTTATGCAAAATGATGGGAGAGACCAAGTGGGAATAGTGACATGTCCAGTGCCTTTGGTTTGATTCAGCAGTTGATTGTAGTCTTGAAGAAAAACCTTCGGTAATAATCATCTAATGGCAGACTTTTCGTGACTGCTAGCGACAAATTATGTCTGTCAGCGTGACAAACTTTAAATTCACCTTGGACATAAAACGTGAGAGCGGTTATCACGTCCCAGTCTTTCTCAGTGAGTTATAGTATCATGCATGCACTTGGCCTTCGGACCAACGGAAAGAAACAACAAGACGGCAAGCACGTCCAGGGCTGCATGGATTGAAACTATTGCAAACTGATACATCCTCCGGACGCTCTTTGTATCTTAAGTAACGACTTAAAGATGGAGAGGCCGGGCATTCATCTATGGGTGTTTTGATGGAGAATGCCCTTGGACGTACTTCCCCTCGATTAAACTGAATCTCAGTTGCAAATCACGGGAAGTAAACATAATTTTATACTTACAAATTCAAACATCTACATTTTGTAGCGGGGTTTTAAAAGTAATTACTTCTAAATAAATAAATATGCTTGCAAATATATAAAAATGGTATTCGCCAGCAGTGAACTAATAAAATAATATTGATAAGCAGCAGTATCGACACAATTTACGACAAAATAATATCGAGAACTCCCGATGAAAATTGTAAACAAGATACATTCGTTATTTATTATCTTGTGATTCAGAATACATGTCAACTGGCTCCTACAGGAATACTAAATTACATACACAGTGATTGGCTCACAATGGCATCATGAATATATTATAGACTTAAAGGCAGTGGACACTATTGGTAATTACTCAAAATAATTGTTAGCATAAAACCTTTCTTGATTACGAGTAATGGGGAGAGGTTGATGGTATAAAACATTGTGAGAAACGGCTCCCTCGGAAGTGGAGTAGTTTTCGAGAAAGAAGTAATTTTCCCCGAATTTGATTTCGAGACCTCAAGTTTAGAATATGAGGTCTCGAAATCAAGCATCTGAAAGCACACAACTTCGTGTGACAAGGGTAATTTATTCTGTCACTATTGACTCGCAAATTCACCGATTGAGCTCAAACTTTCACAGGTTTGTTATTTTATGCATATGTTGAGATACATCGCCTGTGAAGACTAGTCGTTGACAATTACCAACAGTGTCCAATGTCTTTAACCAAATGCATATTTTACACGTACAGTCTTCAAATAAAGACACATCGGCAGGTGTTTTAAAAAGGGTGAGTTATTGACGGGGAAATCGCCGTTTTAAAACCCTTAAATATGGGCTGTTAACATTGAGTCATGGAACATGTTATTTACCTCATTGACTTATTCAAAGTACAATGCCCTCTGGGATGGGAAAGCCATTGACAACTATTAAGACTGGACTATTTCAAAGCTAAAAAGGAGTCGTGTGCAAGACTTGTGTGGGTGTTGTGGTTGATCACCCATACTCTTCGTGCACAAGTGCCGACCTCGCAGTAGAGGTTTTTTTTTATATATATCAGAAAACCAGAACCAATACTCGATGAAATAGCATCATCGAAAACCAAACAAATCACCGTGGTTATTTCGATTGCCCCAATCAATATAAGCCGACTAAAAATGTTGACAATATTATATTAATATTAACTTCTGATATATTTTGTCTTACTCAACAGTGCTCCACCTTGAATTCGATGGGTGTTTTCAAAAAGGTTCTGTTCGTGTTTATGTGGTTGTGTTTAAAGGAACGTTACAGACTAGGTTTTTGCTAACATAACATTTGCTGGCAGTGTAACCACTTTATGTACTCCACCAAATACATAAACTGACAAACCTGTAGAAGTTTGAGATCGATCGGCCATCTGAGAATAGTGAGAAACGAGAGAATAGTGAAAGACCGATTACAACTTTTGCATTGCATCGATGCCAAAATAATAAAACGCTCACTGAGCGATAAACTCCAAACGAGAAGTTAGATTATTAATTTCTCATCAAATATGACATCATCAGACAGAAACATTAGTTCAAGGGATGTTTTCAACTATCATCATCATTAGACCGTGTAAGTTTTATGTAAATCTGTGATCTTCACGATTTTGTTTCTTACCAATTCTGTAACGTTCCTTTAAGAATGAGACTTAAAGACACCGGGCACCTTTGTCATTGTCAAAGACCAGTCTTCTCTCTTTGTGTATCTCAACATAAAGCATAAAATAACAAATCTGTGGAAATTTGAGCTCAACTTGCTGTCGAAGTTGCGATAAAAGAAAAAACACCCTTGTCACCCGAAGTTGTATGCTTTCAGATCCTTGATTTTGAGACCTCTAAATCTAATTCAGAGGTCTCGAAGTCAAACTCGTGGAAAAAAACTTCTTTCTCGAAAACTACGTTACTTCAGAGGGAGCTGTTTCTAACAATGATTATTATCAACAGCTCCCCATTACTCGTCACAAAGAAAGCGTTTATGCTATTAATTATTTGAGTATAGCAATATAGTGTCCACTGCCTTTAAGGATACTGAGTTAAATAAAACAAAACGTATAAAATACAATGCTCTGGGCATATGGGCAGATGCAAACAAATTATAACAGGATTACTGTGTACAACAAATATTCTTAAATAATGTTTTGACAAATAGTGTTAAGTAAACAGTATAGTAACAAACTCGATAATCAAGCGCGTCTCATCCCGTGTCGGACAAAATCAATCCAATTTCCTGCAAGACAGGAAAGAGGAGAACTATTACTGAGATTTATGGCGTCAATGATGAAGACTAGCCTTGTTGTATCGCTCATATAAGACCCCAATGACGTTCATGGTGTAAGAGGGGTATGTTTCCGACACCGGATCTAGTAACATACACCAGAGACACCATCAATCTGGAAACATGATGCGGAAATTTGTCGCGCAAGTTAATTGGTTTGGGTTGAAACATTGCCTGAAGGCTGCGGTAGTTTGCAGCGCAATGCGTTTTTAGAATCTAACATTGTGTCCTACGTGGGTGTTAGTTGGAGATTAAGGGAACCCAATGCTCAAGTTGTCACCATCGCTTCATCCAACCGGGATGTTTTAGACAAACTAATCCATTCTAACGTTTTTTGAAGTATTAGAAGAGTTAGTTTTTAGAATTACAAATTTAGATTTTAGATTTACATTTACCACAACATTTATTCAAAATAATATTATAATAAAAATACGAATATTATTGCCTCTAGCTACCGGGCAATTTTGGTGATAAGACACTGCTCTAGAATTGCAAAGGTCGTGCGTTCAAATCCCACCCGTGTAATAAGTCTGTGATTGTTTTCACAGAGCTCGGGAAAGTACTGAGTATGCAGTGCTAACAGTAACACACATCGGTGTGAATATGAGATAAGCCAAAATTAATATTCTTTATCCCCGATGCAAATTTACATCTAATATAATAAATAATAACAAAGCAGTATTTATATAGCGCAAAAATCCACCTAAAAAGACCCCAAGCGCTTTACGGATTAAAGATGTAAAACAAGAAGCCATATGCAAATGAGTATAAAACAACTATAAACAAACACATGAGTTTCATTATACTCTTTAAAACTTACAAATGCTAGAAAGGGGTGATTTGATGAAGAACCCAAGATCAAACAGTAAAGCACTACATTGAGACAGACAATTAAAAAAAACAATTAAAAAATAATAGTTATTAACATACAGTGGACAAAATCAATTTGTCCTTAGTACCAGGCTTTTCAAAAGCAATAATACAAACTATTAAAAATGAATATATTAAAATAAAGGCACATAGCTAAAAGTAATGGGCAAAAGTTAATTTATTTTAGTACCAGGCTGTTCAGGAGCACTGAAATTTATCAATTATTAACAGAAGAATAACTGAATTTATAGTTAAAATTACTATAGAATTTATATGAACAAATAAAATTTAACAAAATTGTTCCATCAAAAAGGGGAATTTATAAACCTTCGCAAGGTAACCATTCATTTTTGTGTTAAGGTAGGGTAGGCTATATATTCATGTTCTTGTAGCAATGGTGTGACTTATTTGAAGAAAGAGAAGGTTTCGGGTACGGTGGTTAATTTGTTTAAAACTACAGGGTAAATAATTTGCTCTGAGCGGTGGCGTTATAAAATTGGTACAAGACAAAGTGTTATTTATATTTTCTTGTTCGCACTTGCATTAAGCCCAATGTCAATATTTGTCTTAATCATCAGTGTCTAGTGTTTGGTCAATTTCTGGCGTTGATGGGGTATTTGCAAGACAGTGGCATCCTTACAAGCCAAGGTAATCGATGGATCAAAATGTTTACTATGACAGAAAATCAAGTCGGCAGTGTTTGATCAGACTAACCTAGGGAGACTAATGACCTGCGATGGTTATTGTTCAAGGGAGCGTCTTGAGATTGCAAGATGCGTTCGGTTTGTCTCAGGAGAAACAAATACTTCTTGTGCAATCCAAATGATGAAAGAAATGGAGAGGCATGAGAGCTAGTATTGTTTGAAGCTGTGTGTTGTGTAGATAAGTACCAACAAAAATAAAAATAGATATTTATTTTTCGGGTATAACCATGTGTACATCTCTTTTGATGAAGTGTTGGCTTATAACAAGGGCCGTTAGGGTCGACGTTTCAGACAGTGTTCCTCCTGAAGAGATTTGGTTGTAAGTTCACTGTGTGCCTATAGTGTATTCTTTTAGGTACGAATGTTGGTGCCAAAGTCGGGAGGTAGAAAATGAGGTGTTGATTTACCTCCACACCCTGACAAGTTTAGAGGGGGGTAAAAAGTTAGACGGTGTCCGAAACGTCGACTTCGACTACAGCTACGGCTAGATCGCGGGCATTTACCAATTATTCAACACTGGCAGACGCATGCTGATCTAGAGCTGAGCTGTTGCCGAAGTCGACGTCACGGACACGGCCTTGGTGATCATTTGAAGTGCCTTGGTGATCATTTGAAGTGCATAAGGGGGGTGCGAGGGTGAATTTGGTAACTCCATGGTTTGGAATAAAGGACAGGGTAAACTGTTGCGATGGAGGAAGTCGGAGCTGTGCCAGTGTAACATGGAAGGACAAAATTAATAACATTTTGTCAAGTGAATGCTGGACGTCATTGTTGGTCCGCTCATGTACAACTTAGTGTGCAGTTCTGTCTGGGACCCTGTGTGTCCAAGTTTGTTTTGTTTTTACCGAAATTGTGTATAAGTGCAAGTTGTTGCATTGCTCTCAATTCACATCTCTGGGGCTGCGAAAGTTTATTGTTAAAGAGCCTGGACAGTGATCATGTAAAATTGATATGAAATTGGCTGTTTATTTGTATGGGTTTCTTTAATTTACCGACGGGGATCGATCCTGCCACCTTAGTGTGGCGTGAAAGAGTTTGATTGAAAGGATTGGTACATTTCAATGCTAATTAATACTGATTGTAAGATTTGCCTAAAACTGAGGGCCAACTTTTTTGAAAAACAAAAACAAATTTGGATTAGTACAGGAGATCATGGCACGGGCAGTACCTGCTTCTGAATGGGCTGAGTGATGCAGGCAGTCAATGGATGGGTATGGTTAATGCTTTTAGAGGTAGGCCTACACATCACGTCATCTGAAACTGTATAGCCCATTGTAATTTCATCCACCTTTATCCAACGTATCGTCAAAGCCTGTTTCAAGCTTACGTTTTCCCAGAGGCTCAAACCGTGAGCCAGGATTGACTGTACCCCCGTCCTAGATCCAGTGACTGTACCATCATGAGAGGGGAAAATCCAGTCATTCGAGCTTGAAACATGATCAGTCGTGAGCTCTTAAATTTCTCTTAAAGGAGTCCTTCTGCAGACCATCGAAAACATTAGCCTTTAAAGGTAAGAAACTTGACGACAAAATGTCCACAGTCTTACCACAGACGGACAAGAAGAAGTACAGGACAACATCGTTCAACGTGTTATTCCACTCCAGTCTCGATCCAGCTTTCTCTATATATCTCTCTTTCCCCTTTGTGCACATCTCAGTCCCTCTCCCCTTTCTCTATCTAGAGTCTATTTGCTTTATATCCATCTCCCCTTAGGGTAGCGAGTGATGGAGACTAGTGAGTATCTTGACCCCATCTTGAGGGCTCTTCGGAGATGAGGCAAGGCACTTTCTAAGAGTCAAACTGATGAAGTGCAGTGGCTGGGCAACAGGGGTCGACAAAAGTATGCTTCTACGTCTCCTCACCCCCCCCCCCCCCCGACAAACACACTTTCTTGCTGTATGTTTTACTTATAGAATGAAGTTAAACACAATGGCGATTCACATTGGACTACGGTACGTACAATGGTTGGAGCTTTTAGGCATGATGTTGATCAGAAGCATCTTCCCCATCCGTGCTTGACCTATTGGGATGCCTCATTGCTGCCTGTGCGAAGCTACATCAATGAATAAATGGTGATATTGGATAATATTCGTTTAACTCATTGATTGTGTTTTCATTGTTTGGTATTGACCGTGTTCATGGCAGGGGCCTCTTGAGGGCGCCATCTACAAAGTGAAGCTGACATGTATGTGTCCAGGGGTCGATTTCACAAAGAGTTAGAACTGGTTCTAACAGGACCAGCCCCAGGAGATATTAAAACGCATGGCTAGTGCTAAGTTAGGACGAGTAACTCATCCTAACTCGAGATAAGACTAGTCCTAACTCTTTGTGAAATCCACCCCTGGTGTTCACTGTGCACCACAGACCCTACCTAGTCTCGCTAAGTGTTGCCTATGGGCTGCCATCTGTTTGAGTCAAATTGCATGTAAATAAATTACGGGCCTAAAATGCTTCATGCACAAGAAATCGTAGGCTTAAGTGACGCAACCAAGGGTTGACAAGTGTGCAACAGCGTCGGCTGAATTGCGTTAATGACAGTCAATGCTAAATTCTTGGAAATAAATCAATAACTTGTAAAGTCTCAGCATTTTGAAACTTGGTGACACCTGAGCTTTATTTCCCCTTTGACTTTGTGAAAGGTAAGCCGATGAAATAGAGAGCTTTGCCAATCCAAAATGAAGTCACATCTGATTGACATCAGGGCACACTTTATCTTGATTAAAGGGGCTCTCTACATCTGTTAGGAAAATGGGACTATTTGTCGGGGCCAACGATGCTATAAGTTTGAAGTCAACATCCTAAGGATGCATTGACCTTCGAAACTTTTTTTTTCCAAAAAGGGTTATAAGTTTACAAACTCATAAGCTTAAAGCATACTTCATTCAGAAATACTTTGGTGAGTGTAAAAACAGTCACCGAAGGTTTCTGAACTGTAGATGAAGTCCCTAGTTTCAGGTTCTCGTATACTCGACCCGCGACACCCCCTCTTCTGAAGCTCCTCCCCCATTTTTAACCCTCGATTTCACACTACCCTCTTCAGTTTTGTATAAATATACATGTTCATGTGTAAAGTACGCAAGGCCGGAAGCTTAATGGTCGCAAACAACTGCCACCACTTCTTACATCGGGAAAACACTTTCGCAGATCCATCATCAGCACTGTCGAACAGCCAGTCCTTTCAACTCGCACAAACTGCTGTTCTCTAGTGTCAACTTGAAAAGGAAAGGAAAAACGAGAAGTTGAAGAAACTACCAGCTTCTGACATCATTGGTTGCCATGACAACGCTGTGTAGTACAATCAGAGCGAGGATGGAGTGGCATATCACATGAAGCTTTTTTACCGAGTTTGACATTTTGGGGAGCTGTTATGTGCACATGCATTATCCCAACTGACTATGATGTACGCGCGTGATACAAAGCCATATTCCGCTGGGATTTATCCCTAAAGTCCATGAACTAAAGAGAGCAGATAATGCATCTGTCGCTATTCTGTCTTCTTCTGTAAATTCAAAACAGTTTAAAGCCATTATGGACCCTTTCGGTTCGACAAAAAAATAATAATAACTTACAGGGTTTACAGAAGGTATAGTGGTGAAAGACTTCTCTTGAAATATTATTCCATGAAATGCTTTACTTTTTGAGAAAACAGTAAAATAATATCAATTCTCGATAGCGAGAATTACGGATTTATTTTAAACACATGTCATGACACGACCAAACGCGTGGATACAAGGGTGGGTTTTCCCGTTATTTTCTCCCGACTCCGATGACCGATTGAGCCTAAATTTTTACAGGTTTGTTATTTGATATAGAAGTTGTGATACACGAAGTGTGGGCCTTGGACAATACTGTTTACCGAAAGGGTCCAATGGCTTTAAGGAGACATCCTGTTTTTACAAGTTATTTACAACCGATGAAGAAACTTGGCACATTTGAACATTTGAAAATAGCTATTAAAATCATCGTCATAATAGTGTTCGCTTAAACTTATGTTTACTGAAAAGTTGTGTGTGGGCATTTATCAAATTTTATTTATTTATGGGCAATTTAAAAACTCTCCATCGAGGCTTCATGTTCAATGATTAAATTTTCAAAACGTCATTTTCTTTGAGGATCCTCGAGGGTACAAAAGGGCAATTTCAAAACCAGTAATTAGTTTTTCTGGCTTACAAATGCTAGTCTGGAGGTTGGAGATATTGAGGGGGATATGTCGACATGACTTGAGTCTGCTCTATAGTGGCGTACATCACACATAGACACCACTGTCTATTTCTTGACTTACACTTTGGATTGAAATAAAGTCATTTTTTCAGATAGACATTTTAATACGTTCGAAGAATGAAGAGTGATGTAATTGTATCAGTGTTAAAGCCATTGGACCCTTTCGGTAAACAGTGTTGTCCAAGGCCCACACTTTGTGTACCACAACTTCTATATCAAATAACAAACCTGTGAAAATTTAGGCTCAATCGGTCATCGGAGTCGGGAGAAAACAACGGAAAACCCCACCCTTGTTTCCGCGCGTTTCGCCGTGTCATGACATGTGTTTAAAATAAATCAGTAATTCTCGTTAACGAGAATTTATATTGTTTTGCTGTTTTCTCAAAAAGTAAAGCATTTCATGGGATAATATTTCAAGAGAAGTCTTTCACTATTGCCTTCTGTAAACCCTGTAAGTTATTTGTAAATCTGTGAACTTTTTTTTTTTTCTGAACCGAAAGGGTCCAATGGCTTTAATAAGTAAAAACAGAATTAGTTTTTCTACAAACGCTAGTCTGTAGATTGGAGATTTTGATAGGAATATAGTGGCGTGTACACATACACTCCATGTCTCTTTCTTGACTCGCGATTTGATATAAATGAAGTCCTGTTTCAGATAGACATTATTGGATAGAAATGGTGATGCATTTGGAGGATGAAGAGTGATGTCTTCGTACGAGTGTAGCTGTGCTTTAATATTATTTGTTTATTATGTTTTTTTAGTTGTTGAACTTTTTTGAAAACAAACTTGGGACGAAGCCCTCGTACCTTAAAATGTAAAACCAAGAATAGTGCCGTCGGTGTGATAGAAATGAAAACTTAACTTTATGGAGATGACGAAAATAAGCTACTTTGCTTTGTATTCGTAAAGGATTTCCCACTCTGAAAATAAGAAGAAGCAAACTTAATTAATTTGAAATTATTATGCCAGATCTGTTTATGGTCTCACCGCAAATTTCAATTACTTCTCATGTAGTCAACAACAACAAACACATCTGTAACAATGTTCGCAACAAATAATCACTGAGATAAGATATAGACTGAATTTGACAAGAAACAAACTAGACCACAACACGGAAATTTTTACAAAGAGAATTAAAAGCTTAATTATGCGTTTGGTTGTGTTACTTTCTTAAAGCAAAAGATATCTTCATATACTCCTTTTAGTGATATATAGACAATTCAGAAATAGTTCAAAAGGGGAATCTTTCCTCTCATAGTTGAAACACAGATGAGCTAGACCACTAACAACAAAAACAAAGAAACTTCCTCCACTAATTGCGTTGTATCTCTACAACATTCATTTATTTATACCATTGCAATTAGTCCGTCGTGCAGACAGTGACACTCTTATCTCCTTGACATTGGAAATAACACCCCTCAAGGTAGTTTTCAACCACAACTTGAGACTTTTTTTCATTTTTCCCCCTCCATCTTCTTTGAAAAGCATGACATTATTTTCGCCGTCGATGCGGTTTTACAGAGAGCTTGATCTACATGCGGCATCGGCTTGTTCTATATTTACGGCTGACTTACTCCTTCAGAGCCCCTGGCACTCGGTAGATCTAGGTCAGACAAAAGTGGACTGTTTTTGCAGAAGATCTGTCAGCTCCTAAAGCCCATTTAATACTTCCTTCGAGTTTGAATGCGAGGCTAATTTTGACGTCACATGGCTGTTTTCGCGGCGAATGTTTTGCAGGAGTAGAGCACCGTTCAGCTGATGCAAATTATTCGTTGCGAATTTTTGTCGTCAAAGTATGTATCGCATTCGCATTCGCAGGATATGAACCAGGCTTGAGGATGGCTTCAGGATGGTTGGATCGTCAGACAAGAAAAAAAATGAATTACCGTGGTCTGTCAAGAAGAACTACCAGTTCGGTTGGTTTTTACATACAGTCCTTTTGCCATTGAATTTAAGGCAGTGGACACTATTGGTAATTACACAAAATAATTGTTGGCATAAAACCTTACTTGGTAAACGAGTAATGGGGAGAGGTTGATGGTATAACGCATTGTGGGAAACGGCTACCTCTGAAGTGCCATATAGTTTTCGCGAAAGAAATAATTTTCCACGAATTTGATTTCGAGACCTCAAGTTTAGAACTTGAGGTCTCGAAATCAATCATCTAAACCGCACACAACTTCGTGTTGCAAGGGTTGTTTTTCTTTCATTATTATCTCGCAACTTCGATGCCCGATTGAGCTCAACTTTTCACAGGTAACAGGTTTGCCATTTTATTCATAATGTTGAGATACACCAACTGTGAAGGCTAGTATTTGACAATTACCAATAGTGTCCACTGCCTTTAAGAACTGTGTTGTAACTCATAACGCATGTATTGGTTTCTTAATTGGTGTAATATCGTAGAATAATATGAACAACAGTTAACCATGTGTATCCGTTAACACTGTGAAGATAGTAACCCCGCTTCAGTCCGTATAGGTCTCATCGCTGCCTCACAGTGAGATTTGATTTGGGTCGACAGCCCAAATCAGAAGTGACCGTCAGGCATTGTGATGATAAAACAAAGTAAAACGAACTGTAAAATGTAAGCTTATAGAAAATTAAGTTGTTAAATAACACCTGCAGTTATGATGTTGGCATTCTTGCATACCCTCGGTTTTATAATGTTGGTTTGCATGGGGAGTAACGAGATAGATAAACCACCAAACTGTCTTAGGTGGCGCCCTCCATTATTAATGACGTCATACAAACGGATAGCAAACAATTTAAAGAGTTGTATCACATCCTGATTTCCACTACATATAAGTATTGGCACCACCAGTCTTTACCTAGCTTACTTTGATGTTCAGCGGGGATATCAAGGACTCATCACACATTAAAAGTAAACCGTAACGATGGGAAAGTTAATATTCACGATGATTAATTACAGCGAGGGGGTCGAGATGTGTAGAGATGATCGGTTCAACACCCGTCAAAGTACGAGCGCATTAACGTAAGGAGGCTGCTTTGCTGATTTCACTAGACGGTTTTTAGTAATGTATCATCCCAAATGCCAAGCAGTGTCCATTCATAACACCATCCCACACACCCGGGGGTGAGTTACACACTCCCTGGTCAGTGCAAAGAAAGAGCCAGTGCAAAGAATGCATTCTTTGAAAATGAAAAAATGGATGCAGTGCAAAGCATCAAAGATTTCCGTGCTGACAAAAACATGAGTCTTAATATAGTATGCTACAAAGACGAGGAACGCGAGTATGGTTTCAACTTACAGTGTCAACAACTGCGCTAGATGAAGAGCATAGAAGCCTACAAAATGAAGATGGAGTATTCGAAATTGAATTTCTTAATAAATGAAATAATAAAGGCAATCACGTTCCATCCTTCTCAATATTTGCAACTCACATCAGCGTCTACTGCGTTAGTGTGAATTAGTAATTGTGTGGGGAGTGTACACTCTTCTTGAGAATTGCACTTTAAAGGGCAGCTCAAATCAGTTGTTTGGACTATTCCATTTGATTGATGATGGTAATTAGTAGGGGTATCACCTAACATTTTAATATTTTTCAGCTTTTAGGACCTGTTGACAGTTCCGATTAATGCCCTTCTGCATTGGAATGTCTGTAATCCTTACAATATTATACCAAACACAACTTTATTTCAATCGTTAAATCACTACGAAATCCTAAAGCTATTAAATCACTCCTGATTACGAGCAGAGTATACTTTTCGAAACGTCGATACTGTTTGAAAAGGTTTCACTGCTTGAAAAGTAAGGAGAGTTTTCCTGAGGTGAGTTTCAGATGTACATTATTCATCGGCAATTCTCAGATATTTGTAAATAACAAATCATCTTTTGTACTATGCAAACAAAGTTGTATTACCTTATTATAACATCAGGGCAAAATTTCATAAACCTGCTTAAGCACAAATTGTCCTTGCTTATTAAAATCAGATTAACGTCCAAGACTCCACTCAACTGTTATGCTAAGTAAACAACAGCTCTTCCCAGTCACAATCAATGTAAAGCATTTAATTTTGGCCAGTAACATGTGTGGAACATAAACAATCGTATGGCATGCTTTTAAGCATGGAATTGGCGTGAAGAGCAAATTTTGTGCTTAAAGGCAGTGGGCACTATTGGTAATTACTAAAGATAATTATTTGCATAAAACCTTTCCTGATGACGAGTAATGGGGAGAGGTTGATGGTGTAAAACATTGTGAGAAAAGGCTCCCTCTGAAGTGCCATAGTTTTCGAGAAAGAAGTAATTTTCCACGAATTTGATTTCGAGACCTCAGATTATTTTAGAACTTGAGGTCTCGAAATCAACCATCTAATCGCACAAAACTTCGTGTGACAAGGGTGTTTTTTTCTTTCGTTATTATCTCGCAATTTTAATGACCGATTGAGCTCAAATTTTCACAGGTTTGTTATTTTATGCATATGTTGAGATACACCAAGTGACAAGGCTAGTCTTTGACAATTACCAATAGTGTCCACTACCTTTAAACAGCTCTATTATATTGGCCCATCCAGTAGCTTTCCTAACTATAGTTTCCAGTTTACATTGTTTTTGTTGTGGTAAGGTGGTTTTTGTTGTTTTTGCTACTCCACTATACAATACAGCCACAGCCTCCGATCCGCCCGTGGTTTCCCATTGCGTCAACCTGTCACCGTGTCCCGTATCTATGACAAGAGAAAATAGACGGGAAAGGTTCCAGACAATTTGTCTAATGGAGTTTGGAAGTAATATCCGTAGCCTCATCATATTATCCAGAGAGTCCAATCAAAGGCATAAGTCACGTATACTGCCTGGGTAGAAGGCCGATATCACTAGGTAAGCGGGCCCCATGTCTTAAAGGCACTGGACACCTTTTTTTGTTCGTTATTCTCTTGCAACTTTCATGACCGATTGACCAAAATAATTTCACAGATTTGTTATTTTTAGATCACTGACCACAATATTTGCAACAAAATATAAGCCGAATCATCTTGAAAAAAGGGTGCTTGTCTAATAGGCGAGTAATGGGTCAAAGACGGGGAAACTGCATAATAGTCGCTAAAATGCAAGGTATTTTGTCCGAATTTCAGTATTTTACTTTTTGCTTAATTTAAAAAAATTATCAAGATTGTAGTTCGTTATTATATCAAGCAGCCATATCGAGGAAATTTCATAAGATTGTCGAGGAACATTCAATTCCCTCAAAAAGTGAAAATGAAAACGATTTTCTCGTGTCTTTGTGCACAAAACTAGGCACAAAGACACCCCAGCAATAATCATTAATTTGTAAACACAACTTGAGAAACGTATATGACAGAAACGTTTCTCAGATTAACATTTTGGGAGAGAACAACATAGCTTTCTTCCCCAACCACAGGGAGTTTATGATAGAATTGATTCTCAAAGGGTTTTATATTATTATTTGCCAATAATGTTAACGTATATATAGGCCGACCTTCCCTTTAAGCAGCTCTTCCTCTTTTTCTACTCTTTTAATTGTAAATTGTTAATATATTAGTTTAGTGTTAGTTTGCCCTTCACCGGAGTAATTATGAAGTGCCTCTAATGCTTTTAGAGTTCAGCCGGAAAGGAATTAACCAAGCACATACGACCTTATCCAAACATCGACGACGGCTGGGAAAACCTTCTTTCAATAACATAATTATGTTACAAGAACATCTACAGGAATATTTCTGCAAATTTGTGTACATGCACCGAGACGGTAGTTCACGTGAGCTATGGATGTTGCATTGTATTTGCTTGAATTTGGCTTGTATTATTGACAAAATAATTCAATTGATTGAAAATGCAGTTGTGGTAATTTGTAATTGTAATGGTCATTGCAATTTCCTGAAGACAAACCATAGCATTATTCATGGAAACACGTTTGCTAGATTTGTACCTCCGACCATACCAAGTTTCCAATTAACTCTCAAAACTTCCGGGTCTAGAATTAAGCCGGATCCCGGGTGCAATAATGTATGGCTTGATCTGTGTCCAGATCAGGTTGACCGGTAAAGGACGATCGGGCGATTATGTCTATGAAAAGCATTTGAAAAACCGTTTGTTATGAAAAGCATATGGTTGGAGAGGATTTTGTTTAAGTAGAATATGATGATCCACAAAAAATCTTCAAAATTGCACGGTTTTCCTCATACGTCGTGAACTAACACGGCACGCCATTCTGTGGAGTCAAATCGTTGATTGCACAAAATGGCCACCAGTGTTAGTTCACAAAATGAAAAAGAAAAAACACGCAACTGCATAACATATTTGGGTGGCTCATTGTATAACACTTGCCCGATCCAAATCCCGTTAAAAGATGGAATTTAATTCGTATTTTGCGTCATTTGGACAATTTTCTGAGCACGTCAAGTCGACTAAGAAATTGGTCAAGCCCCCTAGTACCTGGATCCTTATGAGTTCTGACACGGACGACTTTAGAGTTATTCCTGAAAACGAAAAGGGAAATCGTATTCGAATTATAACCATGCTTAATTTGTACTTTGGTTTCTGTTCAAATTCAAAGAACATCATTTCTCAAACTGAGGATTAGGTTGTCACAACACCTATAATCGACAAACCTATCTCCATTTAGTTATGATAACAACAGACGTTATAATAACAGATACATTAGAATGTTTGTGTTTTAAATTATATTCACAAATACCAGTTTCGATATTCCTATTGGTGGAGAGCGCGTCACCTTTGTTTATGACCAATAAAAAGTGTTGAAACATGGGCGTGACACGCGAGCTTGCGTAAGACAGTTTCTTCATTCCTATTGGTCGAGAGCAACGGCTGAATCAGATGTGCCATATCACGCGATACGCGCGACGTGCACAGCATTCCCTTATAAGGAGTTGTTTACCCAAGGGCGGCGGAGGGCTTTACCATTTCATAGCTGGAGGGGTTTTGTGTTGTGTTGTGTTGAAAGAAATCATTGAACAATTTATAATGTTTGCGTTTATTTTACTTTTTGACCAAAAGTGTTGATGTTTTTTGACCGAAAATGTATTCATTAATGGGAAGTGTGTGGAATCAGTTTTCAACTAGTGGTTTAAACCCGCCGAGGCCTGGTTCTTGATAATTTACCTCGACTTCGTCTCGGTAAAATTATCAAGAACCAGGCCTCGTTTAGCCTTGATCAAGGCGCTCCATCCAGCCAGCCGCGACCGAAAATCCCAGTCCCCATCACTGAATTCCGCCAGCGCACCCCCATACATAAAGGCCCTGTCACACCATGGCATATCGCCTGAACGTAAGCCAACGTATGCGAAATATCGAAAATGCGTTGGTGTACGCTGATATAGGTTTGGGGTTAGTTGGGGATACGTCGTTTACGTTAAGAGCACGCTGTGATACGCTGTTAAAATTTTGAACACGTCGAGCCCGCGAATTTGTTTTGAGCATGTTCAAAATTTATCGGCGTAGTGAACGTGTGCTTCATACGTTCTGCAAAAGTTCCCCGTAAGTTCATGCTACGTTAGACATACGTTGACATACGTTTACATACGATGGCATACGTTAAATGAACGTTACTCGTCAGTTGGTATACGTTGATGTACGTCGGCTTGCTTCTTCTCAGGAGGGATGTTGAGTCCCTTTTTCTTTTTCCCCTTCCGTATTATTTTTCCTCCCCTTTTACTAATGGTCCCTACATGTTTTTGCTGTTCCCCCGCCCTCTTCCAACAGACGTACCACACTACATGCCCCTTCCATCTCCTTGTTCCCACAACGTGCTCTAATAACCTCCCCCAGGGGCCGATTTCACAAAGATCTAAGATTGATCGTAACTGCAAATCACTCGTAGTTGCTAAGTAAAGTGTGATGTCACAATACAAATCACTATGGTAATACTGAACATTTGTCTTGCGATGAACTTTATTGCTTTGTGAAATCGGCCCCAGGGCCCAATTTCATAGAGCTGCTTAAGCACACAATTTTGCTTAAGCAAAAAAAATCCTTGCTTAGTCAAATCAGATTACCGGCCAAGACTCAATTCAATTGTTATGCTAAGTAAACAACAGCTAAATACCAATCACAAGCAATTAATATGGCATTAAATTTTTGCCAGTAACATGTGAAAAATAAGCGATCTATTTTCGTGCTTAAGCAAATTTTTTGCTTAAGCAGCTCTATGAAATTGGCCCCAGCCTTCGTCCTGTCGTCGCGCGTCGTGCCTTCCCTCCCTCCCCCCCCCCCCCCCATGCATTGTTCTTTGCTGTGGGTACGCGCGAAGTTACTGGACGCTCGCACTGTGGCATCACAAAGGACGCCTGCCCTCAACCCCAAAGTTACTACACGCTCGTGCTTTGACTGTGACGTCACAAACAACACATGCCCCAACCCACGGGTTGCCAAACAACAATGGCGGCGCCCATGCAATTTAAGCGCTTTTATAATATAGATAATAAGGGGCGATTGTATAGCGCCGGCATCTATATCTAAGATGCTCTGGGCGCAGCTACATATTAGAGGAAGGGACAGTTAAGCAGTCCTGATTAGGTGAATGATCATAATAAATGCATTATTCAACCCTTCAGAGAACGAGCTATTGTCGTTAAGTTTCATTGCTTCCTTATTGAAAAGAAACAAGAATGAGTTTAGAAAACATCATTAACATAAATCTCAGATAAAATCGATCGACAATGTCACCAGACTGTCCCTGTGAGCAAGATTGAATATAAACCAAGGAGAGGAACACGATGTAATCTCTCACAATCTCCAGCAGATCTTAAAGACACTGGACAATATTGGTAATATTGTCAAAGACCAGTATTTTCACTTGGTGTATCTCAACATATGCATAAAATAACAAACCTGTAAAAAACTTCAGTTCAATTGGTAGTCGAAGTTGCGAGATAATAAATAAATGAAAGAAAAAAAAAACCTTGTCACACGAAGTTGTGTGCTTTCAGATGCTTGATTCCGAGACCTCAAAATCTAAATCTGAGGTCTCGAAATCAAATTCGTGGTGAACTACATTTTCTAGAAAACTACGTTAATACAGAGGGAGCCGTTTCTCACAATGTTTTATACCATCAACCTCTCCCCATTACTTGTTGCCAAGTAACTATTTACCAACAGTGTCCCTGCCTTTAAGGTACGTGACGGGCATTTGGATTGACCTGTTGAGACATACTTCAAACCGTCAACGCACATTCAGCAGCTTCATTACCCGCATTTCGTAAACATGAATTCTACAATGAGCCTATGTTATAGATTGCCCTGCATGCGTGCTTGTGCAATTGAAACCACTGTTTGCGCTTCGAGTTGGGTCTTATGGCGTATACTGTTTATCTCAATGCTTCCCCAAGTTCTGTAGACACAAATCACGGGGATAGTATGCAGGTGAGATTCGACCCCGATCTTTACCGGTAAATGGCCCGTTTGATTTGTACTATCTGCACAACCGATAAATACTGTATTCCAATGGAGCTATTAATAAACCACAAACACATCATTCACACCAAAGTATACCTTGTGTGCTATTTTTTTTTCATGTGCGCGAAATCAGTCATTGAAAGAGTGGATCGGTCAACGCCTACATTTTTAATAATTCCTGCATAGTTTACGTTTGACGTCCTGTTTATTTCATGGCAGCCCGCCGTTATTGTATCAAACATCCCGCGCTTCTTTATTCAACTCACAATAAGGCAAGGAAACATGACAGACTCAGGTTTATGCGGATCTCCCTCGAGAATGTCTCCACTGCATAAAAGATATACAAACAATCAAGTTGAGATTCATGCACTATCATATTCTCCATCACTGAAAGGAATTACTCCCCTAAATCTCCAATCTATATTCCCATCTCCGTCACAAAAGCTTCAGGGGAGTATTTTTCCCCTGACAAAGACTTGTTTGCAGGCGAAGTTGAAAGGAGTGTAGTTTCATATCTACTCCGACAACAACTCCTTGTCTCCTATTTGGACATGAGATCTCCCGAGATTGAGTTTCGATTCCTATTCAGCAATTTATATGATGACAAAGAAATCCTAAAAGAAGCAAAGTTAATGGATCCGGCGTTTCTCATCGTGGGAATAGAATTGTAGCTAACTCAAGATTGTTTGTTCCGTTAATGAAAGTGCTTCTGTGTCCACAAGGAATTTATATACAATGAACTCGAGTTAAAGCACAAGAGAATTAGGAAAGTACAAAATGGATTTGTGATTTTACTTTTGGCTTACTCGGTTGAGATTGAACGCTCCTGGTGAATAAAGTGTTGTTTCTTGAAACATAGTTTGAAACGGAAAATAATCAACCCCAACGCAGGACCCAACACTTTCAAAGTGTAATTATCACCAAACTCATGCAAGTGTTGGATTCAACTCTTTAGTTGTTATAGTCTAGTTGGTCTAACACTGCTCTAGATTTGAAAAGGTCGTGGGTTCGAATCCCTCCCGAGTAATGTGATTTAGTTTACAGAACTTGGGTAAATACTGAGTATCATACAGTGCTCACACACATGTAAGGATAAAACCACAAATTAAAAATGTTTTGTTTCAAACACTGACAGGAACAAAACAGATATGGATTTAGACTAGACACAAATTTTCAATTATAGATTCCTTGAGTACACTTAGCACTGTTCTGTATGGAAGGACCTGAATATGAATGCCTTGCAAGAGACGATTTAGGGTAAAGTCTATGTGTAGCCAAAGGTTTTTTTCTGCGAAATTATCACTTGCAAAACTATCTGATGCAGACACAGAGGGCGCCCTTATGAACCTACATACAGGCCTCTTGTGTTTAGGTCGAAAAGAAGGAAACAGCCTGAACTACGCTCCGAACGTGACATTTTACTTTTACTCAATGGTAGGTTTATATTAAAATACTCGACGACCTGTTTCCTTGCATGCCCACTTCAGATGAAACCTATCAAAGCTTGAATTGCTCGGTGTTTTATGCTAGTCGTAGATGAATCAGGTAAACTATGAACCAGTGGCGTCTCATAAAGCACGTACATCAATTGAGTATAGACATCATGCCAATCTTGTGTCATCAATAATTCACTTTTCCACGTCACTGACGAACCATTGGCCTTCAATCTATTTACCTACAAAATCCTTACACTTGTGAAAAATGTCAACTTAGAAGGTTGGATACAAGTATGCTCCATCACTCTCGTTTTAATTAAAAAATAAAAATTGCCAATACTCCACTCATGCCACTCTACAACTACAAAGGCCTGTACGCAACCGTACGCAACCTGTACGTACGCAATTCAATTGGTTCTTGCATTTATAACCTTCAAAGGAATAGTGATCATAGCAAAATGTTGTATCTTTAAACTAAACTGTAAAACTAATATACTGATCAAGTTATTGAACACCTGTCCTGATGAGGGCAACTTGATTATATTGTGTAAGCTTTTACGAGACTCAAAATATTCATATCAAGTTGAGAGGTTATTAAACATCAGGGTATCATACAGGAAGGTTTTTATTACTTCGTCATTTTACAAAATTTGATTGGCAATATTTGTATCTAATAATTTTTGCTCCGAGGCAAATACGACCTACAACAATTACAAAAAAAAATCAAATTAATCTGAAATTAGCACAAAGACAGTCAAATAATGTTATGCGAAATGCAAATAATTATCTCAAAAATTAGTTGTTATTTATCTCCTTATTAATATCATGATACAAAATAGTATGGTCGTGATAAAACAAAACGCATCGTGAAAAAAAATAATGTGTGCCTGCAGTTCTGCAGTTTTTAAAAAAATGATGTAAAACATTTCATGTTAATTTCTCAAGATCAAACCCTTTATTAGGAAACTGAGTGACAGCACCATTCGCTGTTTCATTGAAGTCCTTTGACCAGGTCGACTTAAAGGCAGTGGACACTATTGGTAATTACTCAAAATAATTATTAGCATAAAACCTTTCTTGGTAACGAGTAATGGGGAGAGGTTGGTAGTATAAAACATTGTGAGAAACGGCTCCCTCTGAAGTGCCATAGTTTTCGAGAAAGAAGTAATTTTCCACGAATTTTATTTCGAGACCTCAGATTTAGAACTTGAGATCTCGAAATCAACCATCTAAACGCACACAACTTTGTGTGACAAGGGTTATTTTTCTTTCATTATTATCTCGCAACTTCGATGACCGATTGAGCTCAAATTTTCACAGGTTTCTTATTTTTGGCATAATAATGTTGAAATACACCAACTGTGAAGGCTAATCTTTGACAATTACCAATAGTGTCCACTGCCTTTAACAACCTCCCTTTAAGTTTACATTAGCTCGTAGCCCATGCAAAAACTGGAGTGTGTTGAATTAATTGTCACGTTGTTTATAAACCGCACTTGACGATGAAATTGAAATTGCTTCTCCAGCAAAGATTTATTGTTGACTGAGCTTTTGTGATTGCCTTGCTCATGGCCGCTGATGATTCAATTCCACGGTGTTTATCTTTCATTAAAACATTCCAAACAAGAACGTGAATCTTGTTTGTTCGTTTAATAATTTGCGTACGTTTTTTAGTTAAAGACCGTCAAACCCCTCAGGGGGATTTTTGCTGCGCTTGATATTATTATATTTATTTGCATTATAAACGGTGGTACGTGTGTATTTTGTTATATATATACATTGATAAATTGAGTTATGTACACGCTTGCGGGTGTGATGGCTGCGGATGGCCTGAACGACGGGGTGTTGGGAAGAGAATGAGAGGGGCAGATGGATCGCTGGTAGAGACACATGGTGTCCGTTATTCGCTGGAACCTTTCATTTTATTTAATTTCATTTATTATGTTTGTAAAACCCCTATCAGAAAAGCGAACGTAATCACAATCCACGAACCCCGGGGATAAGACAAGGAAGGATGAAGGGAGGAAACCCCAGAGATTCTTCCGGGGAAAACCCACGCAGTCAAGTGTAGGGACTGAAAACCCACGCTACATATAGTGCCCCCAGCATTTAGCGAACCGGTGTGGCGGTTCCAGTCCCCCCCCCCCCCCCCCCCCCCGTGTTCAGTTTCCGGGACTCAGTACAGCATTATAACAATTTGAATACTTTCGCTTGCTGTGCGTAGGCGTCGCATGACGTAATGTTACCGTATTTGGCCATTCGGAAATTAAAGTGAACACGGCGGAAAGTTGAAACCGCCACATCTGGTCCTATATGTTGAAGGCGAGGAAAGATACCGCTCAACCAACCCAACCACCCTGGGTTATTGGCGGTTGGACAGCAAAGGAGAGAAGGGGGTGGGTGCATTTGTGGAAAAGATCTGATCCTGATTCGAACGGTTCACAATACAGTGCGCCACCAAGAGTTTGCCTTGAAGAAGTGCCAATTTGACGGTGTATAGGCCCACGCCTCCTAAGAGGCATCCGGGTTAGACTGGGCCTCTGTCTTTAACCGCAAGGCACCCCAAGGATTGGCAAGGGTCCGCAAGGATCCACAAGGATAAGTACAGGTCCCTGCCGCCGCGGCTGCGGCAGCCGCGATATCCAGTGATTCCATTGGATACATTGTTATTGGTAATATTGTCAAAGACCAGTCTTCTGACTTGTGAAAATTTGAGCTGAATTATTGGTCGCCGAAGTTGCAGATGCTCGATTTCAAGACATTTAAATTATAAATCTGAGGTCTCGAAATCAAATCCGTGGAAAATTACTTCTTTCTCGCAAACTATATACGTTATTTCTTACAATGCTTTGTGCTATCAACAGCTCTCCATTACTAGTAACCAAGTAAGTTTTATGCTTAATATGTTTTAGTGTATTTTGTAGCCTAAATAGCCCAAACGAAGCCGGTGTGCCCCTTTAATAACCAATAGGTAGTCTGCCAAAATAGTGTCCACTGCCTTTAAACGTGCAGTGACATATAGTGGTCTTGGTGCAAGACGTTTCTCGTTTGTCCGGGAGCCCAGCAAGGTTTATGGAAGTTTTGAGTGCAAAAGGTTTGAGGTGTGGGATGTATAGTACCCCTTGGGGGAACCTTAAAATGTGAATTCTTAAGTACAGTGGACACTATTGGTAGTTACTCGAAATAATTATAAGCATAAAACCTTTCTTGGTGACGAGTAATGGGGAGAGGTTAATGGTATAAAACATTGTGAGAATTGGCTCCCTCTGAAGTGCCATAGTTTTCGAGAAAGAAGTGATTTTTCCACGAATTTTATTTCCAAACCTCAGCTCCAGATTTAGAACTTGAGGTCTCGAAATCAACCATCTAAACGCACACAACTTCGTGTGACATGGGTTGTTTTTCTTTCAATAATATCTCGCAACTTTGATGACCGATTGAGCTCAAATTTTCACAGATTTGTTATTTTATGCATATGTTGAGATACACTAACTGTGAAGGCTAGTCTTCCAATTACCAATAGTGTCTACTGCCTTTAAGCGCACCCAGTGGTGCGTTGGGAGGGGGAGCCCCTAAACACACCCCAAAATTCAATTTCAATGAAATGTCGAGTGCAAGCTAAATTCCTTCATAAATTGAAATGCCATGGTCTACTGACCAAGAATTCTGTACTTAAGAAAATCAAAAATGGTGCCAAGTCTAATTAAGAAGGCCCTTGTTAGCACTGATTACACGTTCAAAATGTACCTAACACTCTGCTGAATCAAAATCAACTACTTAAGACAATTTTAAGTGGTGCCATCTTTGCTTAAGAAAGGGTCAAAGGTCAACAAAGGTCAAAGGTCACTATATTGAAAATGATGTGTGCAAGCAAAATGTCTTCATATATTGAAATGCCATGGTCTACTGAGTGGGATTTCCATATTTAAGAAAGTGAGTATTGGTGCCAAGTGTAATTTAGAAGGACCTTAATAATTAGCGCTAATAAGACTTTTAAATGAAATTTTGAGTGCACCGATGAGACCTATGTCAAAGTGTACCTTACACTGTGCTGACTCAAAATCAACTGCTTAAGAAAATTTGCCATCTTTGCTTAAGAAAGGCTCAAAGGTCAACAAAGGTCAAAGTTCAATAAAATTAAAATGATGAGTGCAGGCAACATTTCGTCATTGATTGAAATACCATGGTCTTTTTAGGTCTACTGGATGAGATTTCCATCTTTAAGAAAGTGAATATTGGTGCCAAGTGTAATTAAGAGCGACTTTCATTATTAACGCTAACTACACGTTAAAATGAAATTTTGAGTGCAAGGATGAAACTTGTGTCAAAACAAGTGTTCCTTACACTGTGCGGACCAACAATCAAAGCTCAACAAAGGTCAAAGTTTGGTTTTATCATTGATTGCAAGCAATATTTCTTTAAGAATTGAAAGGCTTACCATGGACCACTGAATGAGATTCCAATAGTTAAGGAAATAAATAATGGTCCTCCATGGTTTAATATGGCCCTTTAATCAGTACTAATTACACATTGTGATCAAATGTTTAAGTTCCCTAATTGAACATTGTCGGATAACACTTTTAAGAGCAGTGAACTAACAAAATCCCCAGAAGCCCCATAGGGTCCAAACACACATAGACATCGGATACACCCAAAGGTCTAATTGCTTAGCAACTGTTACCGGGCAACCAACCATCCTGTCACTGGCTTTATTGTTGCAGACATCAGGCAGACACGAGACGACCAGCCCCATGTGTATTGTACAATGTTGAGGGTTAGGGTAGACTAAGTAAATAAGATACAAAGTAAACTCCTCCAACACTTCTCGCTGTGAGTGGTGTCTCACTAAATAATGACTGAAAGAATATGCTAAAGTGGGGGACGATTGGCCAGTAACCTTTAATGCAAATCTTTTCTCGCTCTAGAGATATGTCTATTCATGGGTCCATTGACTTTGCCTGAGGTAGTAGATTTTCACCTTCTGGGACTTGACATCTCCACCAATGCAAGTTGGTAAAGCCACTGCAAAGAGTGCGTCCATGCAAGTTGGTTGTCTAATATCAAGTTCGGAAGGTCTACCCCTGCTGCTATTCTCTATCTCTGTAAGACAACTACTTACGTCCCTAATCATTGTAGGCCTACTTTACATTTCAGCCGGAGCTACTGCCTCTCACTTATCTTTATAAGATAGGGTGCAGAAGTGTATTGTCTTCTTGTTGGTGAAGTACGCAGTGAATACGCAGCGAGTATGAACCGGCCTTTAGACAGGTGAGTCGATGCGGGCGCTGTTGGTGAGTTGGCCGCGCTGTGTGTGAAGGGAAAACGAGAAACGTATTGCACTAAGACTAGTGACAAAGATGCCCAAACAGTCACACGAAACAGTCACACGTCCGCAATAGAAATTGACTGCATGGGTTCGTTCGTTTAGCTTCCCTAAAGGTCGACCCCGGTCTGCCCCGGTTTACGTTCGAATATCTTTGAAAAGGCTCATCCGGGACAGCCCCCCGGTGCCCTGCCTTCTGGAGTGGGTCACTTGGGGGCACCCGCGAGGTGCACGACATTACCACGAGAGGGCGAGTGTGATCGTTAGAACCTCTTGTCGAGGGCTCACCCGAGTGATGAGCACCGCGGCGGGTCGACCAGGGAAACACGAACGCACCGTTAGGCAAGCTCAAAACACACCGGTCACGGGCTAAACATTATTTGTAAGTTTGATTGTCCGCTGGCTCATACTTGTTTAAAATAGTAGTTTTTCAGAGACTTAACAAAAATAATAATTAACTATAAATTTATGTTATTATCATTATTTTGTGTGTAAGGGACGGGTGCTAATATTACACAGTCAGTCTAAAAAAACACTTAGGGAAGAGTAGGACTCTTATTAATAAGCGATTATGAAGAACTAATTTTAGCGAAGAGAGCAGCTATTTAAAGCAATTATGGAAACTTTAAGCATCCTTTGATATGAATGTTTGTGTACGTAAACTGCGCCAATAAAGTATCTAAATACTTACAAATGGTCAGATTTATCGGAACCTGAAATAGTATACAAAAAAATAATTATCAATTTCTATTTCAAGTTCCGATATATCTGACAATTGGCAAGTGTTTAGATACTTTATTGGCGCAGTTTAGTTTGGACGCCGGGCTAGACGCCCAACTTGGTGTCCGTTATCGCTAGAACCTTTCGTTAATAGACCTTATCGCAAAATACCAATGCGCAAGCGCAGGCTGTTGAATGAGGTGCATTGTGGGATATATATGAATCAAATTTTGCTACCAGCTAGACCACAATGCATCTAATTCCAAGCTTTACGCGCGCGCCCCAGTATTTGCGAAAAGGTCTATACCCAAAACGAACTTTGGTCAAACAGCGCCCTCTACTTTAAAATTATAACGCTCATCCAGGCAGCCAGGACAATGTTTTTGTGCTAGAATTTGGCGTTCTTAAAACACGGAGAAAGACTCAATAGAATGAAGAAGTTTGCCGTTTTAGGCGCAACTGGACGAACAGGTGAGCAGTTATTGCAGCAGGCACTAGATCAAGGACATGAGGTCATAGCTCTGTGTAGAAATCCAGCCAAATTGACAATTCAACACGACAAGTTCCAGGTACGTACATTTTATACTAATTATAGGGCCACGCTGCACGCATTCTCACAACGTATCACTACTACTACACTACCCCCTACTGCACGCTCTTACGTGTGTATTGTTGTAGGTGAAGTTCCTTTACTTCAATAGCATCAAGGTAATGTAGCATAGACACTGTAGTGTAGTATTCAACGTCAACGATCCGTGTGCTATTCGCATTGTTCACTTAAGTTTATGATCGAATGTTACGAAACGATTCGCTGATAAACCGTCATAGCGCCCTCTTTGTGGGTTGAGTTACTTAATGGGACATGAAAGATGAAAGTTGCGTTATTTTTTCCTCTCTTAGTCTCTGTGTGTGACCATTATTGTATACCTCCATGGTGTGACAGAGTCACTCAGTTTGTGTCTGCTCAGGTTTTGTTTGTTGTTTGCTTTTCAGCCCCTTAAACAAGACAATTCATGTGACGGCCTATTACTCAACTCATCCAGTTCATTATTTTTAAACCAAAGTGTTTCTGTCTTTGTAGGCTGTTGAGGCAGATGTCTACTCTGCAGACTCTATGATACCGCACTTCAAGGGTTGCGATGCAGTCTTCTCATGTCTAGGGGCAGACAGCGGGTTGATGAAAACAACAACCTTCTACTCAGATACCATGGCAGCCATTACGGAGGCAATGAGAAAAGCAGATGTACAACGCCTGATCTGCATGGCATCGTGGTACACAAATTGTACGTACTGCAAAGTTTGCATTTGCGTTTAACAATTCATTCATAAAAATTTGTTAGCATAAAACTTACTTGGTAACGAGTAATGGTGAGTTGTTGATAGTGGAAAAACTCGTAAGAAACAGCTCCCTCTGAAGTTTTTGAGAAAGAAGTAATTTTCCACTAAAATATCGGAATTTGATTTTGAGACCTCAGAATTAGATTTTGAGTTCCCAAAATCAAGGATCTGAAAGCACACAACTTCCTTGTTGTTATCTCGCAACTTCAATGACCAATTGAGTTTAAATTTTCGCAGGTTTGTTATTTTGTGCATTGTTGCTATACAACAAGTGAGAAAACTGGTCTTTGACAACAACAAAGGTGTCTGTGTCTTTAAGCTAGGTAATAATTACTTCTTAAAGGAACACGTTGCCTTGCATCGGTCGAGTTGGTCTTTGAAATGCATTTGTAACCGTTTTTTATAAAATGCATATGTGTAGAAAGATGTTGTAAAAGTAGAATACAATGATCCACACAAATATGCCTTGAAATTGCACGGTTTTCATTTAACCTCGTCGACTAACACGGTCGGCCATTTATGGGAGTCAAATTTTTGACTCCCATAGATGGCCGACCGTTATATTTCGCGTAGTAAAAGGAAAACCACGCAATTTCGAGGCAAACTTGTGTGGATCATTGTATTCTACTTTTAAAACATAAAAAAAGGTAACAAACGCTTTTTATAGACCAACTCGTCTGATGCAAGGCAACGTGTTCCTTTAAATCTATGCAACTCACTAGGCCTACATGTACACATCAGTTTGGGAGGTAGTGCTTTCTGCTCTACCAGCCAGGCTTCTGATGGGTGATACCCAAGCCTACATCTGTATATTATATGGAGTGTAAAGAGGGGTAACCCTGTTTCAGCCCAGGAGTGGGTGGCAACGGCCTCTGGAAAAACAGTAGCCCACTTTGAAGTGGCCTTGTGTCTGGCGACTTCATACATCACGTTTATGAGAACGAACTCAAAATCCATCTCTTTTGAAGTTGTTTTATCTTCTGTGTATTTGTAGATCAATTCTCATGTGTCAATTTAGTTAAGGGTTTCAGGCCTGATACTTCACGGAGGCAACAGAGGCGATGGCTTTCATGCCCCTGGTCATTACCTTGGTGCCCTTGAAACGCTCTGGCTAGTAGAACGTTACAATTTCCTCATGGGGTGCACTTTACCATGGAAAAAATGCCTCGGTGTCCTTCCCCTTTGAAGAATGAAGCATACAGGCCTGTGGTTTTCTGCGCCAGGAGTGTCACTTTGTGACAGACTTAGCACATACAAGTCTCCTATAGTATTTAAAGAGCCAATAAAGGATGATCTCAATATGTCAACTATTACCTTTTTATGGCCAAATAGACATCGTAGATACCGGTTAAACACAATTTTACTCTAAAAGTTTGCATTTAGTAACGAATAACTCGAGTCAAAAATGCACCCGGTCGCGCGGCTTTTTCAGCCGAGAGTCAAACACAGCTTATCTATTATAATGACCCCTTGACGCCAGTGACGATTTTCCCCTAATAGATTTGAACACAGTGCAAACTGAGTGCGCTATTTTCTACATCAAATAACCGCCACTGACGTCACGATTCCTTTGTCGCGCGGGTTTGTTTGACCCCGTGTTTTTCAGAAATTTGGCTTGGAATGTTCATGAGAAAAACCATTTTTACCATGTTTTAACGTGAGGTAAGAGACTCGTTATAATTTTTTAATGTTTCCTATGGACTCCAGCTATTAGAAAACTGTAATATCTTTATTGTTTGAGATCATCCTTTATCACTTTATATTTATTTAGACAGGAAAGGGGATGGAGGTCCCTTTGCCCAGGAGTGGATATTCAAGCCGATAGCAGGTCTGATCTTAGGACGAATCTTGACCAGTATGTCACTGATGGAGTCATTCTTAATAAAGGACTGCCAAGATATCAATTTCACTATTGTCAGACCTCCAGGTCTAGGTGATACACAAGTCACGGGTGGGTATTATTGCTAGATATACATACCATTTATACGTCAATCTATTAAAAGGCAGTGGACACTTTTGGTAATTCCTAAAAATAATTATTACTCGGTAACGAGTAATGGGGAGAGGTTGAGTGTAAAAACATAGAAATGGCTCCCTCTGAAGTAACATAGTTTTTGAGGAAGAAGTAGTTTTTCCAGGAATTTGATTTCGAGACCTCGGAATTAGGTCTCGAAATCAAGCTTCTGAAAGCACACAACTATATGTGACAAGGGTGTTTTTTTCTTTGATTATTATCTCGCAACTTTGGCGACCAATTGAGTTCAACTTTTCACAGGTTTGTTATTTTATGCATATAATGTTTAGATCCAGCAAGTGAGAAGACTGGTTTTTGTAGTTACCAATAGAGTCCACTGTCTTTCAACATTGTAGGTGTTACAACCAGTCCTGGGAAAAAATTTTCAATGAAACTAAACTAACTTTGTATCTGTATGTGACTGAACTCAACAGCAGCCATTTTGTAACTCAACAATCGCACTAAACAATAACAACCAAGAGAGGGCGCTATGCAGAATAGAAACTTTGCAAGTTACTAAAACAGTAGGCCCAACACATGACATTTTGTTTTGGGGAAATTTTTGTATTCGGATAATGAGCGACTAATTAAAGTTCCATTCATACTTCCTGGGAATGCGATACAAATTTTGACATCACAAATTTGTAAAGAATTTAAGTTTGCATCAGTTGAAACTTTGTTGCAAAAACAGCCATGTGCGCATTTGCAGGAAGAATGAACCGGACTTCAGGCAAGGCAAATCACTCTTCTTCCAGTTATGTGGTACTATTTTGTAAAGGGTTGTATTTAAACTACATTTATTGTCATCCTCTGAATTTAATTACAAAATCATGTTTCTCTTTGCAGATAAAGAGTTTATGACCGAAGAATGCCAGTACGTAAGAAGCCCCTGTGCCACACAGATGGCAAGAGCTGATGTAGCAAGATTCATGTTGTCAGCATTCGATACGTCTCTCTACGACAAAAAGGCAATTGCTATCTCGCTAGCCTAATGAGGCTCCAGAAAACAATAATGGTAGACATTTGTTTCAATTCAATAAGACATTTATTTTATATTGACATCATCAATGACAGGGAATATAATTGGTATAAGGACAATTGTAAACAATAGTTTTTAAAGGCAGTGGACACTATCAGTAATTGTCAAAGACTAGCCCTCACAGTTGATGTATCTCAACATATGCATAAAATAACAAACCTGTGAAAATTTGAGCTCAATCGCTCATCGAACTTGCGAGATAATAATGAAAGAAAAAACACCCTTGTCACAGGAAGTTGTGTGCGTTTAGATGGTTGATTTCGAGACCTCGAGTTCTAAATCTGAGGTCTCGAAATCAAATTCGTAGAAAATTATTTCTTTCTCGAAAACTATGGCACTTCAGAGGGAGCCGTTTCTCACAATGTTTTATACCACCAACCTCTCCCCATTACCGTCCCCAAGAAAGGTTCTATGCTAATTATTATTTTGAGTAATTACCTATAGTGTCCACTGCCTTTAACAGAATATTGGTATAAGGACAATTTTACACAGTAGTTTTTAACAGAATCAATGTAACATGTTTACAGTAATTAATCTTATATTTTTATTGAAGGGCACACTATTGACTGTAAACAAAAACACTTTATATTTTAACATGTAGGAAACAAGGTGAACACGTGACTACAGCAACTCTGCAACGACTCTTTTGAATGACTGATAGCTTTCTCTTAAAGGAACACGTTGCCTTGGATCGGTCGAGTTGGTCTTTGAAAAGCGTTTGTAACCGTTTGTTATAAAATGCATATGGTTAGAAAGATGTTTTAAAAGTAGAATACAATGATCCACACACATTTGCCTCAAAATTGCGTGGTTTTCCTTTTACTTTGCGAACTAACATGGTCGACCATTTATGGGAGTCAAAAATTTGACTACCATAAATGGCAGACCGTGATAGTCGACAAGGTAAAAGAAAAACCATGCAATTTTGAGTGATACTTGTGTGGATCATTATATTGTACTTTTTAGATATTGTACTTTTTATACGCATTTAATAACAAACGGTTACAAACGCTTTTCAAAGACCAACTCGGCCGATCCAATGCAACGCGTTCCTTTAATTTCAAATTATCAGCAAGAAGCAATGTGAAAGACACTAATGGAAATCTAAATTTAAATCAAATCATTGAATGTGAATAATATTATTGTACTTATTTCTTTTCTTTTTTGTTTACTGTGACTGTGTTTTTAACTATTCTGAGAATATATTTTATATAATTTGAGAGCCACACTGTGCACTTTGTATTTAATTGTTTGTGAATGATTGTCTCTTTTCTCAATTGTGTTTAAAAGTTTAAACAGAATAGTATTATTAAAAACAAGAGTTACACAATGATAAACAATTCCCTATGATCGCAATCACACAATTTAAAGCCATTGGACCCTTTCGGTACAGAAAAAAAAAAAAAGTTCACAGATTTACAAATAATTTACAGGGTTTACAGAAGGTAATGGTGAAAGACTTCTCTTGAAACATTGGTCCATGAAATGCTTTACTTTTTGAGAAAACGGTAAAACAATATAAATTCTCGTTAACGAGAATTACGGATTTGTTATAAAGACATGTCATGACACGGCGAAACGCGCGAAAACAGGAGTGGGTTTTCCCGTTATTTTTTCCCGACTCCGACGTCCGATTGAGCCTACATTTCCACAGGATTGTTATTTTATATATAAGTTGTGATACACGAAGTGTGGGACTTGGACAATACTGTTTACCGAAAGTGTATAATGGCTTTAAGGGATTTTTTTTACTTATTCTCAATATTTCCCTGTGTGTTGCAAGACACATTAATACTGAAGCCATTTGGTGTCAATGCGTTTCTCATTCACGTGATAGCCTTTCTCTTTCACCTGGTAACTGGCGACCACCACTTTTAGAAAGGCTCTGGGGATGGACACAACCTTGCAATAATTATATGCATAAAATAACAATTCTGTGCAAATTTTGACTCGGTTGGTCGACAAAGTCGCGAAATAATAATGGAAGAAAAAACACCCTTGTAGAAAAAAAAACTACGCTACTTCAGAGGGAGCCGTTTATGACAATGTTTTATAACATCGACAGCTCTCCATTGCTTATTACCAAGTAATCTTGTATGCTCACAATTATTTTAAGTAATTACCAATAGTGTCCAGTGCCTTAAATAGTTGCAGTTATATACCTCACATATAGAATCCTCTAATCTGATTGGTTTAAAAGGGAGTCATGGAAATAGCTGTGACGTCATATTGACTATGATGCCCGCCCTGGAAAATAATGGTCGCCCTGGAAAATAGTGATCGCGCGCGCGTGTTTTGCGGGAATAGTACCAGAGCGGGCACTAGTCTTTGCAAATAGACCTTTTCGCAAATACTGGGGCGCGCGCGCGTAAAGCTTGGAATTAGGTGCATTGTGGTCTAGCTGGTATCCAAATTTGATCCATGTCTATCCCACAATGCACCTCATTCAACAGTCTGCGCTTGCGCGTTGGTATTTGCGATAAGGTCTATAAGTGCCCGCGGTAACAGCGCCCTCTCTTGACTTGAACCGTGAACAAACTACACAATTCCTTTTTCTGTTCTTATTTGACATTTTAAGACCGAGCTGTGTTATAAAACACATATTGACTGGCACAATTTGGTAACTAGTGTACGTCTATTCCCCCTCGGCTTGTGAGTGACCAGAAGAGGGGCCAATTTCCCTCGGCCTTCGGCCTCGGGAAATAGGTCGCTCTTCTGGTCACTCAAAGTCCCTCGTGGGAATAAACGTTTACTAGTTACCTCGTTGCCAATCAATATGTGTATATTAGTTACATAAGTATGGGCGCCACCTACTCAGTGGCGGCCGTCAGTTGTGTGGAAGCGGTTTTCATATGGATCATTTTTATGTGGATAATTAATTTGATTGAATGGTTGACACTTTCCTTTTGCCATGACAGTTGCAGGGATGTTACACAATGTACAATGGAAGCTTCTGAACCATACCCTGTAGCTCTTCGATACCTCTTTCAAAGAAGACAGCTAAAGATACACTCCTTAACAGGCTAGGTCATTGTGAGAACTATCTGTTACCTTGGAGTTGGAAATCGCAGTTATTGCAATCTAGAACTTACATCATCAATTAATTGTAAAATCCCCAGGGACTTCAATTTTGCATTCATAAATAGCTAAAACAGTTTATCCATTCTGATTGGTCGAGAGGGCATCACGAGGGGTTGTTTGAACGGATGATATATAACAATAGTAAAAAGTGTTGAAACATGGGCGTGACACGCGAGCTTGCACCTGTGCTTATCCATGTATAATACAGTTTCTTCATTTCTATTGGTTGAGAGCAAGGGCCGGGACAGTTGTGCCACATCACGCGATACGCCTGCCTCGAGCTCGGGTATGAGGTTGACAAGAAGCTTACAACTGATGAAACACTACATATACAACACATCACCCTCACTCCAATCCCCAGACCTAAAGAATGGACCGTTAAACTGAACACTCCTCCTCCGTTGTCAGCTTACCACATGTTAACAGCAAAAGTACTACAGGATTACGCCATCAACAAGTACCTAGTCGACTTCAAATTGTGCCAAAAGTGCACGAGCGATATCACTCACTCACTCTCTACTGCATCTAGACAGCTGGGGTCCGCTGTGCTAATCTCCTATGTCCACGCTTAGGAGCTAGGAGCTTAGGAGTATGTCAACCTTGTTTGGTGGACCCAGTTCATCAATCCAAGATGTTATCGGGCGGCCTCGTGCTTGTTGGATTCTGCATCTATAGACAGCTGGGGTCCGGGTTGTGAGGAGGCAGTGGGAACCCAACGAGATATGGCCAGGATGTAAGGTTCAAGAGTATGTCAACCTTGTTTGGTGGATCCAGTTCGTCAGTCCAAGATGTTCTCGGGCGGCCTCTAGGTCTAGGGAGACCACAGGTACTGGTTGGATTATGCATCTAGACAGCTGGGGTCCGTTGTGAGGGGGAAGTGGGGACCCAACGAGATATGGCCAGGATTTTAGGTTCCAGAGTATGTCAACCTGGCTTGGTGGACCCAGTTGCTCCATCCAAGACGTTCTCGGGCGGTCTCTATTGACAAAATAATATGGTGCCGGTGGGATTGGGATTCTGCCTATACACTTTAACATGCGGCCGTGTTTAGTGCCTTCTTTGCCGGGATATTGTCATAAGGCCGGGAAATTTTGGCAACCATTTTGGTCTTGAGGCAGCCATTTGTCGGCCGTCCGAATTTTGGACGACAACGTAGCAAAATAAATTGTAAGAGGGTTAGAAAATTACATTCTAATATTCATTTCAATTTTGCCTGTATCACAGTTTGGGGCTGACATACAAATTTTCGTAAACTGTACCATATTTTTGGCGGCAAAATTTGCGCCAGTGGCAACCATTAATTTAGTGGATTTGAAGCATGGAAAAGGAAGTGGACTGGTAAGCAAAATTTGTAATAACAAACATTTAGAATTACGTTTTTATTAGTTATTTGTTATCTTGTTCTCAATTATTACTGATCGTCGTGGTTCACGAGGGGTCCCCCGTATAATTACTCCATACATTGGCAAAGGCTTAAAGGCAGTGGACACTATTGGTAATTGTTAGAGACTAGCCTTCACAGTTGGTGTATCTCAACATATGCATAAAATAACAAACCTGTGAATATTTGAGCTCAATCGGTCATCAAAGTTGCGAGCTAATAACAAAAGAAGAAAACACCCTTGTCCCACGAAGTTGTGTGCGTTTAGATGGTTGATTTCGAGACCTCTAGTTCTAATTCTGAGGTCTCGAAATCAAATTCGTGGAAAATTACTTCTTTCTCGAAAACTATGGCACTTCAGAGGGAGCCGTTTCTCACAATGTTTTATACCATCATCCTCTCCCCATTACTCGTCACCAAGAAAGGTTTTATGTTAATAATTATTTTGAGTAATTACCAATAGTGTCCACTGCCTTTAAATAGTGATTAAGACTGTTATTTTGACTACTTTTTGTTTAGTCCAATGGGGGCACTTTCCATAGCCTTATTACGCCCTCATTTCTTCATACTGATCATTCGCAATCACCCAATATTGATATTTGGATCCACAGCAAGGAAAATGGCGGTTGTTTGAACTTGATTCAGAGTCACAGTTAATGTGCCCCCCCCCCTCCCAACGATCCCGATACCCCTGTTCTATGGTGTCATTCATTGTGCCTCAAGACTCGTCAGTCATTTCTTGGCCGGTTCCTGGCAACTGTATGACAGCTGGTGCTTGTACATCGTTTACTCGCCGACTCCTTCGCTTCTGCCATACATTGACCAGCATGGTCCTCCATAGATGTCGTACACTCGCCTTGCATGTGAACACAACCATGAGTGATACACCTTGGAAGGAGTTGACGAATGCAGCCAAGTACCACACAGGGACGTACTGCAGCCAGTTGGCAAGAGCAAAGAGAAGCCAGGCGACCCCTGTTATCAAGTAAAGCTGGAACCAAAGAAGTATTTGATAAAATGATAAATTTAATAACTTTACTCTTGAAATAAAGATGGTTCTCAGAAGAGCAAATTCTGAGCACATTATTGAGAAACAGAAAAATTAGAAAACATTATGAGATTACGTGGGTCTTTTAGGACGCAAGGTGGCAGCAGACTTACCATTGCTCTCAGTAATTTTGCTGGAACCAAAGAAGGATTTGATATAATAAATTTAACAACTTTATTCTTGAAATGAAAATGGTTCTCAGAAGAGCTAATTCTGGGCATATTATTGAAAAACAGAGAAATCAGAAATAACAATGAGATTATGTGGGTCTTTTAGGACGCAAGGTGGCAGCAAACTTACCATAGCTCTCGGTAATTTTGCGCATGCTACGGCCCTTTTTGAAACGACGGCTTCGGTTTTGGTTTCAGCTCAGGCTAGCTTAGCCCGGCCGGTTGATTTGACAAATTTGCGTGTGCCTTGCGTATGCGCTACGCGCTCAGGGCACGTTTTATCCAATATCATTGTATCCAATGGAATCACTGGATCTAAATAGCAGGTATCTCTTTTTATCCTTGCGGATAAAGACATGGGCCCATAGTTCCTTACCTTCACACAAACCAGCAGGTCACTTCTGTCTTTCTGTCGCCTCCCATGATTCCTGACACGATTATTAGAGTACACAATGACGCCGATTGTGTAGATAAGGCAAGCTGAGTTAACGGAGAGGATGACGGCTACCGGTAAACCGAACGTGATCAGGGAGTGTTCCAGACTCTCAATCCAACAGAAGGTCCCCCCGTAGTGCATCCCTGTGGATGGATACAGACTCGCCACGAAGCACGCTGTAACGAAGACGAAGGGGCAGCCCCAAGCATACAGGCTAAGCTTGAATAACACTAACCGTTGTTGAAGATTATCACGCCTTCGTGGTACTTGATGAAGCTTGATGGCAAGGCTTCCTGCTATGACGTTCATCCAGCAGAAGACAACCAACCAGGAGAAGTGAAGAAACAAAGCTCTCAATGTACACAACCATGGATTGGTGGTATTCCCAAGGAGGAGTGTAAAATCAGATATGATCAAGGCCACGACAAGGTGGATCACACAGCTACCGGGAAGGGTACGTAGTGATGGGAATATGCAGTAGGTAACCAGAGTGAAAAGAAGACATCCTAGTGAAAGAGTCTCTCCAATCTTACTCAACGTGTACAACGACTCAGGGAACAGATCTCGAATTGATTGGCCGGAGTCTGGGAGATTACACACCTTGACCAGATTACCCGGTAGAAGCCAAAATTCAGTCCAGTTCAGAACGTGACCAGAAGACGTGTGAATAAGTGCTTCCCTTGATTGGTCCATCTGAAAATAACTTTGGTTCGTCACGAAGCAGTCATTCTGGTCACCTGCAAGAGGGCTGCATACCTTTACAGAAGATGACGTAGATACAAATAATACATCGTCAGTAAAATTGCTATTATTGACTCTGAATGTGGTTTGGTGAATAAAATCCCTTTGTTTGAATGGCGAGTCATTTTCCAGATATACCGATAAAGTGTAATTGTCTTCCCGAGACACCTGCTCAAGATTTACATTTTCAACAATGTATCCATCACACTCCGGTATCTCTGGATGTGTTTCGTTGATTGGCTGCTCGGACATGATCAATGTGACGTACGTAATGACGTCATCACTCCCCTCGCATTGAAATGCATCCCCTCGAGGGTCGAAGCTCTGTTCCAGGAAAGTTTCCAAGGATTCCAAAACGCGCGAAGCTTCCTCATAGTGGGCTAAGACAACCAATATCAATGACGGTTTTGCCCGAGAAGGAATCGAGCGACTTGGTGTGGTTCTCGTTATCCACTCTTCCAATCCAATGGAAAATATAGCAATCGGTAAATGCAGGTTATATAACGTCGTCTCCAAATGATTCCTAAGACACAGACGGGATTCATTGAGTTTTACATTGCCAAAGGTAGCAACTTCATCGACGGATCTATACGGAATGGGTCTGCAAAAAAGTTCAAATGGATCAAACAAAGTGTTTGGACCGCACTCTCCATGTCGTTCGATGATGCCATTTGCAAGAAAATTTGTATGAGACTCGCCACCAGGTATTCCACCAAAATAAACCAGAACCAACAGGCTTCGTTCAAAGAAATGTGCAAATTTAAAGGGTTCCGGTATGCATGAGAATGATGTATTGGGAAGTGCGTTACAGTCGATACATGTAGGGTTTTTCACAGCTAAGCGGTTATTGGCGTCAAATAAGAAAGCAGTGATGTCGTGACAAGTGCTGTGGTTAGTCTGTGGCGTGGAGTTATTTCCAGACGTTGAATGGCAATAGTCAATGACATTGGGCTGGCACAGGTGTGGGTCGGCGGACACATCGTCGGGAGGCAATGCCAAAATACATGTACCTTTTTTAGGGCAAACGTACACACCCGAGGACCACATTTTAAGAGTACCAACATCTACCCCATGACACATGGCACAATAGATGTTCCTGAAAACAGTTCCATCCGGACCGGATCCGTACATAGAAAAGAACCGTTCGGAGTTGAGTCCAACGTCCTCACAAAAGCCTCTAACCTCATCCGAAAATGTCCAATGTTCCGGACATCTTGTGACAGCCCAGTAACTATCGGTAAATGAGTAATAATTATCTTCGCTGTCCTGTTGGGTCAAACAGCTCACATACGGGGAGTAGACTGAAGCGGTAATGGGTTGCGTTTCAATGACGTCTTGTTTGACACAGTTCTCCCAATAATCTTGACAGCAGTCATTGTAGAGGACGCATCGGCGGTCGCAGCGACAACTGTAACGAGGCTCTGTTGGTGATCGGGAATAAATAATGACACCCACATTGTCTGAGATTCTGTCTTCGCAAGACGGTCCACAGAGGTATATAGATTCATCACACGGTAAAGTGACTAGCTCCCCTGCAAAATGCAATGTTAAACACAAGTATTTGTAACACATTAATACTTCCTTCTCATAATGAGTCTACACTCACATTATGAGTGGGATACTTTGAAATATTAGGTGGCCTAATTGTCCATTATTCAAATATTGGGGCATCATGAAAAACTACTTTTACATATTAACCGTATTTCTTCGAAATTGAATATTTCTCAAAATTATGTATACTATCAAAAGCTATTGCAGGCTTCTAACCAAAAATTGTCACAGTGATTACCAAATCCCTCCATTTAATGAACTTTGGTACCAGGTAGTTTTATATGCATTACATTGAAGACAACAAATAGTAGTGATTTCCCAAACACCAGGCAGTGCAGGCACCTCCTGCATAGGAAATTATTCTAGCTAAAACCGTTGAGCAAGGATAACCCTCAGGCGCCCGGATGCGATACACACCAGTCCCCATCAGACTAACTCTAAAAATAGCACACTGCATGCACTCTACCAAAAGCACCCGAAGACGATCTGGATGTGTTCGATGTAACACATTTTTGATTTACAGGAAAGAAAAGGGACACATTAAAGGCAAAAACACGACCCAACCCGTTAGAAGTCGTTTTTTTTTTCCACGAACGGCGGCCATGATGCGAAGAACGCCCCATTCGACAGAACGAAGAAGAACCCTCGTCGCGCACGCGCGCATGGGCTGCCGAGCCAAGTCTTTTCAGATTTCATGGTGTTCGGTAGGTACCTACAGTCATGGTTACCAGGGAGACTAGGTAGTAATCGGTGTTTGATAAGTACCATACTTCCAATGACCCTTTGCTGTGGTTAACTACTGACAGAAATGTGGAGTATCGGGTGCTCACCCACACACACAGCGCCTGAACACACACAGGCATGTTTATGGTGCAGACCGAGGACTTCTTTGTTCTCCCATTTTTCAGACGTCCCCATTGGTTTTGTACACAGAATATACCAAAGACTGTTAAAATCACCTGGAAATAGATTTTTTTCTTTCAAACATAAGAGTATATGCTTACGAACAATAGAACAATTTTTTAGTAATTTTTTGTCACGATTTATATGTTTACAAAAATATATAAAGTTGTTTGGGGGGCTGACTCCGCCTACCACTTTTGTGACGTCAATCGAGGCAGACTTTGCCTGCAATGCGTATAGTAAACACACGTGCAAAGTACATGTACGTCCAAGTCGTGAGTTGGTACATTTCAAAAAGTGTTTTTCTGCATTCAGCAGCAATACACCTGGTCGGCATTGCCGGAAAAAAAAGTCTGCCACGATTGACGTCACGAACAGCGCCCTCCCGGGTCGGGGTCTACTCTTAAATTTGTAAATAACATAAGAACTGATTTTTTTAAACCTTAGTTAACTGTTTTTTCACATTCCACTCATCAAAACACACATATCAGTGACAAAAGCTTTATTTTGAAAAAATACCACTTCCAGGTGACTTTAAAGGCAGTGGACACTATTGGTAATTGTCAAAGACTAGCCTTCACATATCTCAACATATGCATAAAATAACAAACCTGTGAAAATTTGAGCTCAATCGTCATCGAACTTGCGAGATAATAATGAAAGAAGAAAAAACACCCATGTCACACGAAGTTGTGTGCGTTTAGATGGTTGATTTCGAGACCTCAAGTTCTAAATCTGAGGTCTCGAAATTAAATTCGTGGAAAATTCTTTCTCGAAAACTATGGCACTTCAGAGGGAGCCGTTTCTCACAATGTCTGATACCATCAACCTCTCCCAATTACTCGTCACGAAGAAAGGTTTTATGCTAAAAATTATTTTGAGTAATTACCAATAGTGTCCACTGCCTTTAAGAATATTTGGTCTTTGAGACAGACCGTTGATTGTTTTTATCCTACACGATTAAGTAACGTAAAACATTTATTTCAAAAGGTGGTCGTATTTATCACAGCGAAGGAGCATTGATATTTGTAATGCTTCTCACATGCACAGCGCTGCCATCCCATAGTGATCAATCACTAATATCCCATGATAGTTATTCACTGATCCCGTGGATGTCCTCTTTGTTTGCCGTCACCCCTACTAGCGTGCTATCTTTCAAATAAGGAGAATGAACTGTCGTGGGTGCGAGGCTGTGGAGGGCCCTTGACCAGCAATCACCACGTTGTTGGGAAGGTTTGGGAAAATACTGAGGGAAAATACTGAAAAGTACATGTATTACGTAATTTGCACGTGTGTAGTTGTGTTTATGAAGAAATCGGAATAAAAATCGCGGCCCCAGCTTTTGGGAGATCACAACTTCCAATCGATTGAGGTACAAACTATTAATTTATTAAATCAGAACCGGTGGTATAAAACCCAAAAATAAAACGTGTGTCGCTGTTTTTATTCCGTTTCGTTCATGAACACATACACGTGCAGGCTACGTAAATACATGTACTTTTCAGTAAACAACGTGGTGATTGCTGGCCAAGGGAATTTCCGCTACACAGCCTCGCACCCACGGCAGTTCAATCTCCTAATTTGAAAGTACAGCACGCTAGTAACGGTGACGGCTTTAGAAAAGCACTTCCACGGGATCGGTGATGGATAACTATGGGAGATCAGAGATTGATGTGATCACTATGGGATGGCAGCGCTGTGCATGTGAGAAGCATTAAGAAATGTCCATGCTCCTTCGCGGGGCTCGTAGTAACGCATGAAAAACAGTTACAATTTATTGTAGAACACACAACAAAACACGCTTGGAAAATATAATTTTGGTTGCAAATTTAATAAACCATGGTTTCGGGCAATTTTTTAACTGCATACACCGATCAAGAGAGTTTCGCCAACTCGGTAAGCGGCCCCCGGTCCCGGGCGTGTGCATTGAACCACACTGAGTCATGTCAATCCGGTCTAATTTTTGTTGCGTTCAGACGCACAAAAATTGAACCCGAACCAGTCTAAAATGCGTTAGACCAACTGTAGTACGGCGTGTGAACGACAATGGTTTAGCGCACTCATTGAAAAATGAAGAGCACTTTTATGGAACAGGCTATTCTGAAACCGTTGCAGGCGTGTTTTTGTTTTAAACGAAAATGTACTGAAGAGAGAGGGAAGGGCGTTTGATGAGTGGTAGGTGGTGGGGGGGGGGGTATTGGTGGGATGAAAGTGTGGTGAGAAACAGCATACATCCTCCATGAAGTTTACAATAATATACGACGTTCCCTTCTCATAACGTGTGATATGTCAAATCTGTGATAATAATACTGCGTGAAATTGAATGCCGGCATGTTTTATGTAAGAGAAGTGCAAGCCATTAGTTCTCATTCAACGATTCGTGTATATGACTGGGTTTAACGGAAGGTGTGGGTTGCGGGGGGGGGGGACAGACAAAGTAAATTATTGCCCAGCCACAGGTTTGCTCAACAGTCTCCGACCAATTAACGTTGTGTAAACTTGTGTGCGGGAAATTTGAAACTGTTTCGGGCGGTGGCCATAGAGAGGCTGGGGAGCAAAACGTGTATGACATCACGGCCAAATGGCATAAGTTGTTTAACCATGCCTGGGGTGGATTTCACAAAGAGTTAGGACTAGTCTTATCTCGAGTTAGGACCAAACTTGTCCAAACTTAACCTCATCTGTGTGGGAAGTGGGGTGTCCATAGGTTATGGTCATATACCTATTCTTTTGAACAAATAATTTGTTTTTTTCCTAAAGGAGAGCTTTGTTCAAGTTCAAGTTTTGTTAAATCGGTGATAATATGCTGAACCCATCAGTAATATCAGCCTTTTATGGGAAGTGTGTCAGAGCATTTTTTGTCTGTGCGTTTATATGCACTTCGTCAGTCACCATTTTTCTTTTCTTTTTTTCGTCCCCTGTAAGGTGTTTGATCTTGGTGCAAACCAGTGTGATCCCATTTTCATTCTTCCGTATGTGCTGGAGTCACAGTTGATGAACATTATTGCCTCTAGGTGGGCTATTGCTTATTGTCTCACCCTTTCACTTGTCTGAGTCTTGCTTCTCGCTGTGTTTATTCAGCCAAAAAAAAAAAAAAAACGGTCTACCATCCTACGCCAGTCGAAACTGCTTTTCAGAAAAATGAGACTACGCGTTTTAATAACAATGGAGGGGAAACAAAGACAGAGCCCAATACACCCCTTCCAAATGCCATCAACATGGAATCATCCAGTCACCTTTAACGCATACCTAGAATCATACATTAAAGGTACACTGGAGGATTTGTCCAAAACAATAATTTAAAAAATGGCATCAAATATGACTCAAGCAGAACGTATCGCACTGACTGGCCTATAAAGAAAAAAACAAAAATTGTCAGGGCAGGGGTGTTTGCGCTTTTAATAAGTCAGATTATATTCACAAGGGGAATAGGCAACTATATCAGTTTCAAATTTCCCGCACAAGTTTACGCGACGTTAATTGGCCGCAGACTGTTTGAGCAAACCTACGGCTGGGCAATAGTTAGAGGAACACGTTGCCTTGGATCGAACGAGTTTGTCTATAAAAAGCGTTTGTAACCGTTTCTTTTTTATAAAATGCATTTGGTTGGAAAGATGTTTTGAAAGTAGAATACAATGATCCACACAAATTTGCCTCGAAATTGCGTGGTTTTCCTTTTACTTTGCGAACTAACACGGTCGGCCATTTATGGGAGTCAATGGCCGACCGTGTTAGTCGACGAGATAGAAGGAAAACCGTGCAATTTCGAGGCATGTTTGTGTGGATCATTGAGTTGTACTTTTACAACATCTTTCTACGGTTACGGTTACAGACGCTTGTCAAAGACCAACTCGACCGATCCAAAGTGTTCCTTTAACTCTGTCTGTCTTTTTCCCCCGGTCCCCAACCCCATCTTCAAGTAAACACTTTCCAATGACTACACCTAAACCATTACAGATATCTGAAACATTGTGAATGTGTACCGTTTTTTAAGTTTTCTGTTTGTCTTATGGCCTCTACATACACTAACAAAGTTGTTTGATGCACCCATGTCTTGGGGGAAAACAATCAAAACTGTCTTCGTGGGTACACGGTCTTCCCTGTCACAACATTTATCTGCAGGCTACATGTATGATTTCGCTATTCCTTTCCACACAACAATTGTTAGTATAAAAACTTACTTGGTAAACAAGCAACGGAGAGCTGTTAATGGTATAAAACATTGTGAGAAACGGCTCCCTCTAAAGTAATGTAGTTTTTAAGAACAAATTGATTTTCCACAAAAATATTTGAATTTGATCTCGAGACATCAGATTTAGATTTTGAGGTCCCGAAAACAAGCATCTGAAAGCACACAACTTCGTGTGACAAAATGTGTTTTTCCTTCCATTATTATTTGATCGCAACTTCGACGACCAATGAGTTCAAAATGTTCACATGTTTGTTATTTTTCTGCATATGTTGAGATACACCGAGTGAGGAGACTGGCCCTTGAAAATTACCAAATGTGTCCAGTGTCTTTAACACAGTTCTCTGTTTGGGTGACAGAATCTCACGCCACACCGGCACGTTAATTCGTAGGTTTAATACATTTACTTAGACCTAAAATAAAAAAATTCACATACCGTGTAGCAAAATCATCAAAGCTGAAAGATGAACCAAAGTTGCCGATGAAAATGTAGTCTTCGCAGTCATTATGATGTAGAGTTTTCTCTCTGCGTCATGAAAATAACAAAACATACCTGTTCAGCTTCACTTTATACTGAACGAGTCCAACTTACTTATAGTATCCTTACACCCACAAGAAATAGATCCTATTGTATAACTGACATATATATCCTTGTCATTTGATTGGTGGAACTTACTTCACGTGACATTCACTATTACTCCCATCCGCACTGGTGATCAAAAAGACCTATTCGCCCATTCAACATTTGGACTGTTCCAGTTCACTCGGCTTTGCCTCGTGAAATGGATAGTCCAAATTTTACCTTGCGATAATATTCCTCCCATTTCCGCTCTGAGCCACTCAATATTTGAAAACTATATATTGACCTTCGCGTGAATTCTATAGCATAGTTCAGTCAATTAGTCTTGTATTTTTTAATGATCTCTTCTGGTTATTTAAAAGCTTATAAACGAGCCACGGTTTTAGTGGGTGCTTCTTTCACCTCGCCCGCATTCTGTTCCATCAGGTTTTCAAATGGTACTGATCACGTGGCTATTGAGGGGCAGTGTCGTCATGATCTAAGCAGGCCCGACTCTGTGCATGAACTATAAATCCAGCCCTCGACGCAACACTCTCTAACAACCAACGTTCCGATTATGCACGGCAAAAACTGTCCACGCCTGTAATGAACGAACGCTAGCGGGCGCTCTGTTTCTCTGATTTAGATACAGGACATAGACCTTTTCGCAAATACTGGGGCGCGCGCGTAAAGCTTGGAATTAGGTGCATTGTGGTCTAGCTGGTTACATATTTGATTCATATCTATCCCACAATGCACCTCATTCAACAGTCTGCGCTTGCGCATTGGTATTTGCGATAAGGTCTCCGTGAGATCCGTAAATCAGAGAAACAGAGCGCCCGCTAGCGTTCGTTCATAACAAGCGTGAACAGTTTTTGCCGTGCATAATCGGAACGTTGGTTGTGTGTGACCGCGCAACACCAATGGTCTTGGAAACAAGACTAAAACATAGGATTCGAACTGCCTCTAGCTACCGGGCAACCTCGGTAGTCTAGTTGGTAAGACACTGCTCTAGAATTACAAGGGTCGTGGGTTCGAATCCCACCCGAGTAACATGCCTGTGATATTTTTTCACAGGACTCGGGAAGTACTGAGTATACAGTGCTAACACACATCGGTGTATGGGTAAAAAACCAAAATTAATATTCTTTATTCCCGATGCAAATTTAACATATATTATATCGTTGAAGTACCCGCTGCCAAAACATAAGATTCAAACTGCCTCTAGCTACCGGGCAACCTCGGTAGTCTAGTTGGTAAGACACTGCTCTAGAATTGCAGCGGTCGTGGGTTCGAATCCCACCCGAGTAACATGCCTGTGATATTTTTTTTCACAGGACTCGGGAAAGTACTGAGTATACAGTGCTAACACACATCGGTGTATGGGTAAAACCAAAATTAATAATGTATTTCAATTTCGATATTTCTTATTGTAGAGTATTATTCCCAATCATCATCATCAACACCTTTCACCCTCGAGTCATTATTGGTGATAATCGCTTCACCATGAATCTATCTGCAAACACGAACTCTTTCCCAAATCGTTAAACTTGACATATACTCCATCATTTCATTTTAATGGTGGTCAAGCGGTTTTGATGGCCATCTTCTTTTATTTATTTTTTTATTTATTTTTTCCAAGCATACTTTATAGCACATTTTGTCCATAACGACACAATTAGGTCACCTTTGGGAGGTATAAGTCACGTTGAATTGTTGGCGAGATGACATTGGCCAGCGGGTAGCAACCGCATAATTATGGCGTTAGCATTCACAAACGGTCACCATGGAATTTCGAATCTGAACTAAAATGCGATCTTTGCATAATCAAACCTTTCGCGACATCGAAGACGTTCAGGAGTTGCCAGGCGAAGTTTTTGTTCTGCAGCTTTTATAAGAAGTGTTGAAGAAGCTTCCTTGTTCAATCTGGCCTTCAGGGCATATGCGTCATCAGACCAGCGGGACATGTAATTATTCAGTCGAGTGGTTAAATCTGCTGCGGGGTCATTATATCATATAATTATGACATAATGAGCCCGCACCATGCAAGGTTGTCCTCGGACATTGGTCTCGGCTATTGTTCCTCAAATGAACCGAACGCATAATTAAGAGAAGCTTCCTAAAAAAGACACAACTCATCAGCAAAACAGAATTGGCTTCGCCTCGAGAAAATATAACGCTCCGGGGATCACCTCGGGAGTCATAGTTTTAACCATAGCACTCAAAGCAGCCAATATTTGTATATCAGTCGAGGGGATGAGACCACATCGGGCATGATTGTCCTCGGACATGTTGTCCATCATTTTGTTCCTCAAGTAAACATAATACCTGATTGAGAGACGCTTCACGGGAAGCAAACAACTCATCAACAAGACTGGGTTATTTTTCCGTTCAACTCTGATGACTGATTTAGTCAGAGTTTTCTCAGTTTTGTTTTTCATTTGATCATCCATATGATGCCAGGCTGCACTATGTAGGATAGTCTTTGACAACTAATGATGTACCAACATTTTTGAGTCAAGTCGATCTTATTCCTGCCTTTCTTTTTCCAATTTGGTCGTTTAGGTTTTTATTTTCCATTTATAATGTTGTCTCTATGTGAAATTAATATAGGTCAATGGTGAAGATGCACGACGGCCGGAGGCCAGTTTCTGGCATTATTCACAAGCCTCGAAGTGTGACGTCAGATGTTCATGCTAGAGTAGACTGGGCCCCTGTCCTTATCCGCCAACACGAAGTGGGGTCCTTGGTTTTCAGAACCAGTGATTTCATTTGATACAATCGTTTCATGGGATAAACGTGCAGTGACTAAAGATATGTGTTTTGATTGGTCCGATGTGACGTTTGGCAGCTGCACTTGCGGTCGTCTGCAATCTAGGTGAAAGGTACAAATAGACAGGGATTGACCGAGGCTAGAAAGTGAGGTGGATTAAGGAAAAGATCGTGACACGGCGGACAAAAGCACAGTATCAGTTTAACCCACAGATATAAAAAAAAGTCATGCTCCAAAAAATCTGAGAATGGGATAACCTTGAATTACGTCATTATGACGTCATAGCCTCTTTCATGTAATAAAGCAAGGAAATGCCTATACTTGATTAAAGTCCCATTCTCGTGTGAGAGGTCCCCAGCTATTACCTCAACATACTATGAAACAACCCCGTAGGATACAGTACAGTGCGCGCTCGCCGTCAAAATGTGGTCCCGAGAATGGGACTTGACGAAGTCGTTTCTTACACTGCACGTTGTTATTGGAAAATCTCCCCAAATGGGGAGCTGTACAAAACCAATGGAAGCGTGGAAGCGCTGACCTGCCGGTAAAATATTCGCATCCCCTTAAGGTGATCCCCTAGCTGCCGCTTCCCAGGTTGTATCGTAATTTGGGTGTGATCCCTGGCTACACGGCAGTTAACGGTTGTATTGCTTCTGACTGGCGGCCCCGAACAAAGATATTGACAAAATAGGGACACCGCCAATATAGGGCTAGATAGCTCAGTTGGTAGAGCGCCGGCACGTTAATCCGGAGGTCGTTGGTTCGAATCCCACTCTAGTCAATTCTTTGTTCAACCCCAAAAATCATTTACAAATTTACCCATTCAGTTTCCCTTGTAGTTTCCCCTTGTGGTTTATATTGATATCTGAAACAAAAGTCGCATCCCCTTAAGGTGATCCCCTAGCTGCCGCTTCCCAGGTTGTATCGTAATTTGGGTGTGATCCCTGGCTACACGGCAGTTAACGGTTGTATGGCTTCTGACTGGCACCCCCCGAACAAAGATATTGACAAAATAGGGACACCGCCAATATAGGGCTAGATAGCTCAGTTGGTAGAGCGCCGGCACGTTAATCCGGAGGTCGTTTGTTCGAATCCCACTCTAGTCAATTCTTTGTTCAACCCCAAAAATCATTTACAAATTTACCCGGTCAGTTTCCCTTGTGGTTTATATTGATAGGTAAAATATTCATTATACTCTGTGACATCACAGTAGTAGACGTTGTAAGGCACGCGTCTACACGCGGCACGCACGTGGGGCGGGTCAACTCATTAGCAGGCAAGGGGTGTCGGTATCATAAGTTGTTTTATTGCACTTCCCAAAATTCAAATTTCGCAAACAAAACCGACCCCAACGTATGTTACAACGTATTACTTAAATTCAAATGAACATTAAGTGCTTTCGTTTTTACAATTAATTGGTTATTAAAAAATGTATTTCAATCATCAACTAAGTACTTAACCCACAAGTGACAAATGAACTAGTCTTCTTTTTGGGTGCGTTTGATTGGTCAAAACGTATCACGTAACAATGTTACATATTCATGAGTAAATACATTTACATACCAGGCGACTGCGACATCGTCAAGTCCCTGTCCCGCAAGCGGAACAGGTTTTGGAATGCAGAGAATCACAAAGCAGTAGTTTTCTTGGGATGGCACGGGATTGGGACTTGAGTCAAGTCTAGGAAATGCCATGCTTTGGGGTTTCTACATGCCAAAATTATGTTTCTAAAGGTCAAGGAATTCAATGAGGGTGGTATTAGTTTGTAAAAACTTAATATCCTTTATGTGGAGTATATTGATGTAATTATGACGTCATCATCATCAATACTACACAAATCACAAAAAGTTTAAAAACAAAATTAATGCCGTGTGGATTCGCCAAAATGCTTATCTTGTTGTGTTCATAATAATGGTAACAGTATAATTACCGTGGCACTGATCTATAAGATATCATGATGTCATTAGCATACCATAAACAATATACTATCGACCAAAACAAAACACATTAACACAATGAAACACGATATACAGGGTGTCTCAAAAAAAAGGTAATCCTACTTTAAAGGGTTTTTATGGCCAGACTATTATGTTTACCAGCAGAAAGCATGGCATCATCTTAAAGCTGAAACCTTGTGCTTTCCAATGATACATTTGGTTACATTCAAGGGTCATGCATCAGTGAGCACCATTGTCTTGAAGTTGTGGTGCTTAAATGCAGTTGGTTCACTTTTGAACCCATGTCATTTTGGCCTTCAGACAGAGTGTAAACCTCAGGTTGTCACAAATGGTTTAGCTAATAACAGCAGAGTGGTCAAGAAAAGGTATGAAACCAGAAGTTTGCTGGGATCTCTCTCACACCGCTCAAGAAGCCACCCACAGAAAGTATGTCTTCTTGCAAGATCAGGAAGCAGAAGTTCATGACGGATGTGAAGATGCGGAACAGATGAAAGTGAAGGTCCAGATGAGTGATCCGATTAAAAGTGGTGTGGCTCAGTCAAACACCATTCCGTCTCGCACTTGTCTCCCGTGGGTGGTCAATCAGTTGCTGTCGTAGGATAGCGATGTTTTCCTGAGATCTCGCTGTCTTGGCCTTCCTGAACTTCCTTTGTTGCGGTTGAGGCTGGTTCCATACTTTCTCACATTGGCCCAGATCGTTTCTTTGCTGGTGGTTCTCGAGTTGGAAATGCTTCTCCAAATGCATCCTGTGTAGCCTGCAAAAAGTTCTGGTTTCATACCATTTCTTGACCACAATTAATATTCTCTGTTCTGCCGTTAGCTGAACCATTGTGACAACCTGAGGTTTACACACTGTTTGAAGGCCAGAATGACAAGGGTTTAAAAGTGAACCAACTGCATTTCTGCATTTCTGCACTACATTTTCAAGACAATGGCAGCAGATGCGCATCACCTTGCGGTTTTCTGGACTCGGTTTCACGTGATCCGTGGTGCCTCCCTGCAAGTTTCTCACAGAAGGTGACTGTTTGTATGCTGAGAGAGCACGTCTCTTATTTTCTATGAGAGGTGACATCTCCTCTGCATGAGCCTCGAACCAATCGGGTGACTTGATTAGCCTCTTGCCGAAATAGCGGCATTGTAGACAACATTCCTGAGGTGTTCCCGTCTCCCGATGACATCGGAATTGACTACTCTTGGCAAGACATCCTCCAAGACCTTGACAAACGCTTAAACCATCTCTGGGTTGTGAGTCTTATGCGTGTCAAAGCGAGGCTTGCAAAGTTTCAAATCCTACTGATCTGAATATTATTATACTCTGATAAAAACGTAAACCCACACACACATGCAGAGTATAGCAAAAGTCATGCAACGCAATTACTGCATGCATTGTACACTGCATGCACAACACTGATTATTATTCATGAGCCAACCGCAACGCAGCCTCTGATTGGCTCCACCGGAAAGTCAGGGGAGATTTGCCGAAAAACAACAAAAAAGTTAAGACCCGTCGTTGCAAATATCCAAGACCATGGCGAAATCTAAATCAGAGAAACAGAGAGCCCCCTAGCATTCGTTCATTTCAAGCGTGTACAGTTTTTGCCGTGCATAGTGACCGCGAAACGTTTGTTGGCTGCCACCAACTCATTTTCAGGCCAATTCTAACAAAATAATTGCATCAAATGAGCTTTTGCCCTAAGGAATTTGAAACATAATTTTCACCCCTACAAAGCCCACCTCTAAGTAAAGATTTTATTTGTATTCTAGCGGGGCTGGGGACTTGGACTGTTCTTCATTGCTGCTACTATAGATTAATTTTTGTGTAAGAAGCAGTGGACTTTTTAGGTGGAGGCATTTTGACCACTGCACAGTCAATATTTTTCTAGTTAACTTTTAACGCTCTTTTTAATACATATTAAATATTTTTCCTCCTTCAGGTTTTCAGACATGGTCTAACATTCCCCGAAAGCTTGTCACTAGTTTTCTCGGACGAATGTGCAAAGCCCGAGGAAGAGAAGCAATATCAGAACTGATGAAGATCCTTTTTACACAACCAACTGAAATGGTCAGTAACATGGGGGGGAGGAGCATTTCGGGATCCTTGTGTGAGGTCTGTGATTATTTATCCAGAAGTGGAGATATCTACCCCTAGCCCAGAGGCATCACAATCTGAGGCGGTAGAGGTAAAAAAGAAACTGTTTGTACCTGACCTGATTGTAGAAAAAGTGGGCAGAGTTAATACCGATTCCATAGAACTCCTTGTGGGTTCAGTTAAATCAGGTCAGTTTTTAACGGCACGTGATCACAGGCAACTCAAATATGAGTTGCTTCCTATACTAACAAGGCAAACATGTGCAGTGGGACTTGTCATTTGTTCTACCGAGGCAAAGTTGATGCATTTCTCTTTTAGAGGCTTTGATGTGAAACTTCAGACTAGATCATATCAGTTTGATGGGGAAGATGCTGCTCAGATATGTATGTCAATGTGCAGTGACACAGTACACTATGCCAGACAAACCCAATTGTTAGTTAATTGAAAATTGCAGAATCTCTAATATATGTTTGCCTGTGGTTGTCCTGCAGCCATGTTTTGTTGGATACATACAGTGTACAATGTATTGTGTAACTCAGAGGTGCTAAACGGTACCATACTGTATGTCATATATAAAATCTACTTTTGAAAATGTGATTGTTGATGAATCTTAATTAAGTTATTACTGATTACCTATAAAGTAGCTTAAAATTCATGTACAGTATTAGACAGCTCGTTTGGGTCACTGTTTCACTGTGTGCAAGCAGCAATGTTCAGAAAAAAGCTGTGCTACACCATCACATATGTAATAGTGATGTCACTTTGTGTAAATAGAACTCTTGAGGTTTAAGCAACCATTACAAGTAACCTTTACTTGAAATAGATAATTTAAAAAATTGCTTTATGAAATAATTATGTTCAGACTATAAGAGTATTTTCAGCATACGTTTAGCTAAGGAAATAAGTTTTCGTCATAAAAGTCATTTCCGTAGATAGTTTCCTTCTTGTTTGGTATTTTTTTGGCGAACTGCAGAGCAGTGCGAGCCTATGTAATACCAATTTCCGGCCGGCCGGCCGGCCGCGTTAAAGTTTTTGAAAATGTTAAAGTTTTTGGTTTAAGTTTTTAGTCTTTGAGTTGAGTTGTTTTTGGTATATATACAAGCCAAAGTGAAATTGTTATATATACAATTGCCAGTCATTTCAGTAATTTTCAGGGTTTTTTTTTTCAAATAATGTTGAAGTTTTTTGAATAAAAAAATGTTAAAGTTTTTGGAATATAAAAAATGTTTAAGTTTTTTTTTCAGGCTCGAACATTGACATCTGGATTTAAAAGAAACAAACTCAAATTAAAATCTTAAAGTTTGAAATAATTTGTTAAAACAAAAATCAAACTCTCTGTCACTGGTTCCAGTTGAATGAGCTGCAACAATGAAGAACATAATGATCATAACTACTGATTGCAATGATGTACTGACTTGAAACTTAAGTCAAACATTGCCTCTTACAAGTAGATTCATATGAAAGGATAAAACTCAAAGAATTAATCACAGGTTTCAGCTGAATGAGCTAAAACAATGAAACATTAAATAGACTTAACTCCTTATTTCAATTATGAACTGACTTCAAACTATTGCTTTTTACATATAGATTCATAAGAAAAGATAAACCTCCCTTTGTGCTTCACTGGTTCCTTCAGACAGAAAAACCACGTACAAGAATTTGAATTGAATTACTATGTGTGGTGCAGTTCTAATTGCTTCTTAAATGAATGTTTTAACAAAACAAAAAAATGGGTCACAGACCGTTGAGCCATTTGATTGATTCGGAGTATGTCTAATGTCTATACAACAAACACTTCAAAGAAGGAATAACATTTATAAATTTACCAGGCATTTCACCTGTGCAAGCTTGCCCGAAGAGTAATTGCCTCCATGACACCGTCTCTTTCAAATGTACGGAAGCGTAAAAAGGACATTGAGATATAATAAAAATTGTGACCTAGCATAAGTCATAACTATGAGATACTAAGTATTCATTCATTCATTCATTTTATTTCCACACCTGTGCAAACAATAGATAGCAGAGGTACATCTGTTACCTGAATTTTAACTAGATCCAAAAGTCTGTTGATGAGCCAGGGTGCAGCTCACAGCAGCTCTGTGTTCTCTTGACAATTTAAACCATCTGTACCAATCATCGACTCTTGTGTTTCCACCAAAGGCTCAACTGGCTTTCTCTATGGTATCTATAGGTTACTTCATATCTAGTGATACTGGTAAAGTTTTCTTGAAACTTTCTCTCTATGCCATGCTATACTAACCACAGTACCTCTCAATAGCGTTCCACTGAGCATAATTATGATTTTAAACATATAGGCTGAGTGACTAATAACAATGAAGCATCATTTGCACACAATATTGTGGGACCATTTGCCCTGGGAGTTATTGGTCTTTGGCTAGGCCTTTGCATGACTTTTTCTAACAACGTGTACATGTATGTAAAGATGAAGTTAAGTTTGATATGGAGCCTCATCCCCATAAGTAGTAAATCATCTTTAGTACAACATAGTCAGCAACCAAGGGACATTTTCTTGGAACAAGAATCCCATATTGCAATAATTCCAGTGCTACGTTCTAAGATTAGTTATTGATGGTGGTGTGAGCCCCAATCCTGGGCCTAACAAATACACATTTAATGAGCATGCTTATCAAAACTCCAACTAGCAAAGTATCAACTGAAAATCCAGCATTTCAATCGAGAATGACACTTATGATGGAGGACAGCTTCTCAATTTCCGAACTGGTAAGTCTGGAGTTCCGCCTAAGGTTTGGTCCACATCACTTGGACCTACATTGGTTGCGTTCGATTAGCTTCCCCATGGATTTACACTCGTGGTATCCACGGAACGCATTTGGCATTCTGCAAAAATTAAGGTCAAAGGATGTTCGACTGGAACTCCTTTCATTGTGTTCATTAGGTCCAAAGATGATCTTCGTTGATTAATGAAAAGATCGTAGACTAATTATTTTCATGGTAAAACTGCAACGTTAAACTATTTTACTTCTCAGCAGTGGACTCTACTGGTAATTGTCAAAGACTAGCCTTCACACTTGGTGTATCTCAACATATGCATACAAAAACAAACGTGAAAATTTGAGCTCAATCGGTCATCAAAGTTGCCATATAATAATGAAAGAAGAAAACACCCTTGTCACACGAAGTTGTGTGCGTTTAGATGGTTGATTTCGAGACCTGAAGTTCTAAATCTGAGGTCTCGAAATCAAATTCGTGGAAAATTACTTCTTTCTCGAAAACTACCTCACTTCAGAGGGAGCTGTTTCTCACAATGTTTTATACCATCAACCTCTCCCCATTACTCATTACCAAGTAAGGATTTATGCCAATAATTATTTTGAGCAATTACCAATTACCACTGCCTTTAAAGGCTTTATGTTTTGTTTCATTCATTATGCCTGTTATTGGCCGAAGATTGCACCACAGAGCATTATTACTATAAAATGCAACCCAAAATTCCAGGGCTCTCGAGCAGCGCGCGTTCGCACTTATGCTCCTCCTTAAATAGATTTGTCGTCTCCCCCTAAAATGTCTTGTCTGGATCCATCCTTGACGATGCTGGTGATGATTGGGATGAAACGCCGTCTGATGAGCATTAACTGTGCAGAATTAATATGGATGAATTGGGTTTTATTTGGGTGTTTTTTTTTAGATACAATTAATATAGCAAAAAATGGCGCATTCTTTATAACTTGACATTTGTAGGCCGTTTTTCGCATCCGGCCCCCAGTTTTGCTTTGCATGCGTTCTGTCACCAATTTTTCCCTGCAGTCTTGGTTGAAAGACCTTTGCATGGATTAACTTCCCATCAGCCTCGCTAACTTTGCGCATCTCGAGTTGGGAAGAGTTAATCGTCTGCTCTATGGTTATAGCTAGTAATTGTCTCACGTCCTAAAGTTCTTTCTGAAATCGACCCCAACTTCGAATTCCAGCATGAAATTAAGAAGAAAAGCGCGCCCTCTATTATGTTTACGTTACCAGTATGAGATAGTACGTCTCGGACTAAGACCAATTTTGCCCCTGGATTGGGTATAGTAATTAGTATGGTGCTGTTTTCCGTATGATGTGCTTTATGTCGGCGGAGCTGGAAAAAACCTTCAAACAAGTTCAATCCAATAATTCCCATGAAAAGATGGGTAAATTTGCCGTATTAGGTGCGACTGGCGCTACTGGTCGGCAGTTACTAAATCTTGCCTTGGAACAAGGGCATGAAATAGTGGCATTGTGCAGAAACCCATCCACACTGACGGTGAATCATGAGAACTTACAGGTTTGTATATGGTATTGGTAATAAATGGTATACTATATGCAATGACAGCAATGGAATCATTAAAAATTGCACGGTTTTCATTTTGTGTACAAGTTGACCCGTTTGGCTTCCGACGGCGGAGCCGACCCATGCTTGAAAGGCAAACGGAAATCTGGTTCCAACATGTACAATTTGGACAGCTACAATGTAGTCAACAGATTTGCTCCATTTTTTTTACCACTTTCGTCTCGAAAATCATGACACGACAAATTCTACATGTTTGTAGGAACACGAACTTAATCCTCAATGTCAATCAAATGAACACTCGAAACACCATTGAGAAAATAATTTTGAAAAAAAGGACAAAATCTTCCCAGATCCCTGAGCAAAACAGTTCGACAAATTTCCCAGGTTGAATTTTGAACCTGCCGCATTGTATGTTTTTTGACTTTCCGATATGTTCAACACTTTATTTTTTGGTCACCAAGCGTTGAACTGCACGTACCAGCCTATTGGATCGATGAACTGCAGAGCCGCAGCCTAGTTGGACCATGGAGGAAGGAAGAGAAGGAGCTCGAAGGAAGGGACTTCAAAAGTCGAACCTGTGGTACCGCGGTCGTTTAACGACGCCTCGTCAATCACCCACATACCTTATACAAACAATTGGCGACCTGGCGTATGTGAGTTTGCGCTTAAAAACAGTTTTTTTGAAACCTGATAAAATTTGTGTACACTTTCGCTCACCAAATCGAAAAACACAATTGAATACCAACCACCCTCGTGTGCTAGTACCCAAGTTTTGAACCACCGCTAGTGACAGGAAAGTTGCAAAAAATGTAAAAATATGCTATGATATTTCCATGTAAACACCACAAACGGTAAATGAAAACGTGTGTATTCACAATTCTTGTCTCCAATAATTCAACTTTACACGAAGGCAACAGTGCAGACTGGCGGTACAAAGAGATCTAATCCCGCTCGTTAATCGGCCGTCCAGCTGGAGGTCTCCTATCTTTTTCCACTAGTTAGACGGGGGCATTGTCAGGGTACTCTTTTGTTATTCTGCAGTTTTGCGGGTCGTTCGAGCTCCTTCTCTTCCTTCCTCTCTGGTTGGACTAAACCATTCTGTGAAAGGGCTTTTACAAGGCAGTGCGTGTGCGCCATTACAATGCCTTGCGTTCACTCATAATAGCGCGCAAGCACTACCGTGCTGCCTTGTAACAGACTTTCTTGTGGGCTAATTTACTGATTTTTAGCCCAAATTTCTCTGATTCCAGCTTCACCAAATTTTAATATTTTTTAGATTAGAGATGGCAACTTTTGATGACATCAAACTTCTGCGCAACAAAACAGCGTAATAGGGGTTATCATAATTACCTTTTAGTCTACTTTTAGAAGTGTGTGTTTCCCCATCAGCCATGTCGGCAGGACAGCACTTCTCAATTTCTGCCCGGCAAAAGAACTAAATTGAGGCTGTACACAATGTCTACATATACCATCGTTTAGGGATTGCCACATACACCATGTACATTTGTACATGCATTTTCTGATGTGTTGTTCGTTGAAATGTCACTCTGTGAGCAGATTCTGTTTTATAAATGTGTTTAGCCTCACACCTCTTAATGATTTCTCTAAATCACCAAAAAGTCAAGTTTGTATAACAAACAGGCTTGAACTGTGTTTGAAGACAAAAATGTTGTTCTTATTTTTCTGATGAACACTTTTAATGTGGATATCAAACATGTATCACTATCATGTCAAACAAAATAATGAATATTTTCGTTATGTTTGTGACTACAACGGTTCCATCGGCAGCTACATGTACATATATGTAGAAGCTTCTCTTGAGAGCAGTTCAATCAAGAGCGGAAACCTGGATCAATACTCCACCACTAAGACTCAACTATCTCACCGAGGCAGGCCATTAACACTTTGTCCGAAAGTCTGTCATAACAAGAAATTTTACTTGTGACAGTGAATTAATTGTTTGTTTTTAAATTTTCTTCAAGGCAGTCCAAGCTGACGTGAATTCATCCGAATCAATGAAAGCCCACTTTACAGGATGTGACGTCATCTTCTCATGTCTGGGTAGGTCAGGTGCTCTGGCAGTCAGAGAAATTACATTCTACTCGGAGACAATCAAATGTATAACACAAGCTATGGAGGAATCAGGAGTGAAGAGACTTGTGTGCATGTCGTCATGGTGTACTGACTGTGAGTTTGTGTTGGACTATTTCCTGCCGAAGTTCTGTATAATCTTGGTAGAACGTCAGACCTGGAATTTCATCTTTGCCTGGGCAAGGCCATTTCCATTTCGCTACGGGCACTTCGGTTGGAAAATCTCAAAGTCTATGGGAAAATTTTGAAGGGGCAACAAGGTCAAGACCAGGCAAGAGAAGCCACGGCCTCCGCTGCCTCCAGGAAATTCCAGGCCTGGAATGTCATATATTAGTGACCACCATGACCTTTGACCTTTTCACCCCCAAACAACAACTTTTCTGTCTTTAAGTTTGGAAGTTATAGTTCTGAAACCCCAGACAGACAGACAGACAGAGGTCCAAACAGACAGAAACAGGCCATTTTAGGCGATTCAATGGTTTGTGTTACCAATGCAATTACCATTCCTAACAAATAAGGACATGAAAAACAAAGGGCATGACAAACGTGATGTCGGCTATTTCTATACATCTGGAGGTAGGCTTAAGGCACTGGACACTTTTGGTAATGATTCAAAACATTTTGCATAAAAACTTACTTAGTAATGAGCAATGGAGAGCTGTTGATAGTATAAAACTTTGTAGGAATCGACTGTCCCTCTAAACTAATGTAAGTTTTGAGAAAGAGGTAATTTTTCACTAAAATAAAACACTTGAATTTGAAAAAGACTTCAGGCCTGATCGGGCATCTCAAAGCACACAGGTTTGTGCAACAAGCTGACAAGGGTGTTTTTTTCCTTCATTATTTTCTTGCAACTTTGATGACTGGTCTTTGACGATATTACCAAATGCGTCCAGTGCCTTTAATAGCCTTTAACTGTTTTTCTTATCTCTTTGCAATATTTCAGTCCGAGGCAGGTATCCAGGCTCGTTCTTCATGGAGTGGATATTGAAACCGTTTATGGGACTGACTATAGGCAGACTCCTGAGTGACATGGCTAGAATGGAACAGTACCTGATGCAGAGGAGTCAGGATACTACATGTATTAACTACACAGTGGTCAGACCACCAGGCCTATCAAATGGGCCAATCACTGGTGAGCAATATTCTCAAGGAATACTGTGCTACTTGTTCTCACTTTACCTGAACATAGTATAAGTGCATTAAAGGCAGTGGACACTATTGGTAATTGTCAAAGACTAGCCTTCACAGTTGGTGTATCTCAACATATGCATCAAATAACAAACCTGTAAAAAATTGAGCTCAATCGGTCATCAAAGTTGCGAAATAATAATGAAAGAAGAAAACACACTTGTCACACAAAGTTGTGTGCAGTTAGATGGTTGATTTCGAGACCTCAAGTTCTAAACTTGAGGTCTCGAAATCAAATTTGTGGAAATTTACTTCTTTCTCCAAAACTATGGCACTTCAGAGGGAGCCGTTTCTCACAATGTTTTATACCACCAACCTCTCCCCATTACTTGTCACCGAGAAAGGTTTTATGCTAATAATTATTTTGAGTAATTACCAATAGTGTCCACTGCCTTTAAGTTTTAACTTTAAACAAGCTTTCAGCACATCATATTCAATATAAAACTTAAGCTAAGCTCATTTATATAACAGCGAGCTCCTAAAGTGTTAATATTAAAGGCAGTGGACCTTATTGGTAATTACTCAAAATAATAATTGGCATGAAACCTTACTTGGTAACGAGTAATGGGGAGAGGTTGATAGTATAACGCATTGTGGAAAACGGCTACCTCTAAAGTGAAGTAGTTTTTGAGAAAGAAGTAATTTTCCACTAATTTGATTTCGAGACCTCAGATTTAGAATTTGAGGTCGCGAAATCAAGCTTCTGAAAGCACAATTGGGCTCAAATTTTCACTAGTTTGTTATTTTATGCATAATTGAGGTACACCAAGTGAGAAAATTGGTCTTTGACAATTACCAATAGTGTCCAGTGTCTTTAAGAACACAACCTGCTGAGATGTCCATCATAATGAAATCCATTATTGGTCAGTCAAGAACATATTTGGCCTCTAGTAATTGAAGTCAGTGCGCTTGTTATATGTTTTGTGTTTGGCTTATAACAGAGCAAGAATCCTGTGATGACTACATTTATGGAAGACCTTTAGTTCCCTTCCCTTTGGCCTTGGTGCCCTTCAAAATGTGCACCTATCAAAACCAAAACGGCCTTGACCTCAAAATTACAAAGTTCCAGGCCTGTTAATAGTTGGTATGATTGTTGGATCTGCTCTACTCTAGATGTCAAGACTACTTCAAAAGGGTGGGGCAAACATTAATGTTTACCTCCATTTTGAAAATAAGGTTTTTTCACTGGCAGGGTACAGGGGGACAATGCTTCTGGTGGGGTAGGGAGGGATGGGCAGGGACCATTTTTAATAACCTTTTAGTTTAGAGCACTACATGTATCTGAGTGCACCTGGGTGTCACATTCCCCATCCCCCTCTATCCATGGCTTTACATGTAGTTATGATGCTGTCCTAGTATTATCCTCTTTCCATAAATCAAACTCAGAAAAAGGGAGGCCCAAATGATTTGTAAATTGAACCATATTGCCACCATTGTGAATGAAAAGTCAAAAAGAAAATTTACCAAAACTTAAAACCACCTGTGTGAATGTCAAATAATCGTCATAAGTTACCTCTTTTACAGTCCACAAACCTAATCGATTGAAGTTTGAAAAGCATTGAGACAATGAAAAGTGTTGACGATTATGTCAAATTCAGGTTCTGTCTGAAAAATTGGGACACAATTTTCCGTCATTTTGCCCATGTATTCCGCTATCAGGAATTGGTTGACTTGTAACCTTTTAAATTACAGTCTACAAACCCAACTGCGATTAAAGTTTGAAAAGTATCAAGACACAAATTACACGTCACATTGTCAGCCTATGGATTCCACATCTGAAATTTGTAAACTTATAATTTTGAAAATTTGTTTAATTTTGTTTGCAACAGATAAAAAATTCTTCACCGAAGAGGGGCAGTATGTGACCAGTGTTGGTTACCAAAGCACCTATATTTCCCGAGCTGATGTTGCCAGATTCATGCTGGCATGTCTTGAAACTCAAGAATATGACAAGAAAATCATCGCTATTGCTGTGTGAGATTCTTAAAGGCAGTGGACACTACTGGTTATTGTCCAAGACTAGCCTTCACAGTTGGTGTATCACAACATATGCATAAAATAAGAACCCTGAGAAAATTTGAGCTCAATGGTCGTCAAAGTTGCGAGATAATAATGAAAGAAAAAACACCCTTGTCACACGGAGTTTTGTGCGTTTAGATGGTTGATTTCGAGACCTCAAGTTCTAAACTTGAGGTCTTGAAATCAAATTCGTGGAAAATTACTTCTTTCTCGAAAACTATGGCACTTCAGAGGGAGCCGTTTCTCACAATGTTTTATACCATCAACCTCTCCCCATTACACGTCACCAACAAAGGTTTTATGCTAATAATTATTTTGAGTAATTACCAATAGTGTCCACTGCCTTTAAGGTCAACCCTCTTCTGCCATTTCCCATGTTGTATTGTGTAACTGTGGTGGTGATCCAGTAACACTGCAGGTTGAATAGCTTCTGACTGGCACCCCTGAACAACGATACTGACAAAAAAAGGGGGACAATCCCGCCCCCAAAATGCTTGGGCCTTCCATTCGCAACGTCACAATAAAAAAATTCCTGTCCACTTCCCCCTGCTAAATGTTGATAGAAACGCCAAAGACCGCACACAATTTTTCAGTGTGACTTTCTTTTTTAAATATTACAAAAAAAAGGCTTTTTAAAAGGCACTGGACACTTTTGGTAATTGTCAAAGACACTTTCAACATATGCATAAAATAATGTGAACATTTTAGCTCAATTGTTCTTCGAAGTTGTGAGACAATAATGGAAGAAAAAACACCCTTGTTGCACAAGTTGTGTGCTTTCAGATGCTTGATTTCGAAACCACGGAACCATATTTTTGTGAGAAATTGAGGGAGCCGTTTCTCACAATGTTTTACATACATGTAATATCAACAGCTCTCCATTGCTTGTTACCAAGTAAGTTTTTATGCTAACAATTATTTTGAGTAATTACAAGGTGTCCAGGGGGGCAAGGGGCCGTGGTGCGGGGGCCCAACAAGACAACAAGATATGGCCGGGATTGTAATAGCATAGTTGATAGAGCTCCAGAGCTTTTGGAGTTTGCAGGTTCAAGTTTCCACTCTTCACAGTTTGTCTGTACTCGGCCAACGCTGTTTTAAGATATACCCATTCAGTTTTCATTGTGGTTTTTTTATTAGTTGATGACAAGGAAACTACCTGAAATATTCGCATTGGCTACATTGACCCCCCCCCCCAATTTAACAAAGACCTATGGTTGATCTTGACTGCAAATCAATCAGAGTTGCTTAGTGAAATGATCTGATGTCACAATACAAATCACTATGGTGATACTTACAACTTGTCTTAAAGACACTGGACACCTTTGGTAATTGTGTATCTCAACATATGCATAAGTTAACAAACCTGTGAAAATTTGAACTCACTCGGTCGTCAAAGTTACAAGATAACAATGGAAGAAAAAATACTCTTGTCACAGGACGTTGTGTGCTTTCAGATGCTCGCGTTCGGGACCTCAAAATCTAATTCTGATGTCTCAAAATCAATCTCGAAAACGACGTTACTTCAGAGGGAGCAGTTTCTCACAATGTTTTAAACTTGTTTTGTTAACAAGTAAGTTTTTATCCTAATAATTATTTTGAGTAATCACCAACAGTGTCCAGTGCCTTTAAACCTTAGTGCCATGTGAAATCGAGCCCAGTGCTACCGACCTACTGGGGTGGTGGAAGTTTCAATGTTTTGTGTACATATTATTTTATATGCGTCTAGACAATTTTAATTGTCTATAAGCCATTAAAATGTTTAGGTATATGGGCAGAATTTTTATCAGAATAAAGTATGTTTTTCTGTACTATTTAAGTGGTCTGCTTGTGCAAAAGTTTTAAAGACAAATTGTATTTGTTATTTATTTGACTCATTATAAGTCGTGTAAGTCAGTGTCAAGTTATAATGTTGTTTTGTTTGTATGCTTTGAGCTATACCCACCTAAATCATTTTATGAAAGTTTAAATTGTCGGTTATTTAATGGTTAACTATCTGAAATAGCTGACTTATTTTACATAACTTGTATGTTAAAAAACGAGATATGTTTTTTATTAAAATAATATTTTGAATTCATTAAAATTGATGTTAACGAATCAACTCAGTTATCACTGGAATCGTTTGTTTATTCATTTTACCTTTAACTCAAAGGAGGTATACGATATTTTAATACAAGCATTTTTTTTAACATTATAATGAAAGTTCAACAGCACTGTTAATTTTAGTCAAGTATGTTGATGTAATAGTGTTAATAACCATTATATTGTGTATCACAAAAACCATCATCGATAAAAAATTACTTTACACAAAATACACAACAATTAAAAATCACACAAAAAATCAAAATCCGTTACAAACGCAATACATTTGTAGGTTGGCTTTGTGATTTGAATTTAGCCGAAAAGATCTGTTTCTACATTAATGCAGGAAAAGAAAAGACAAGTTATGATTAAATTAATACTCGGGGGATCAGGGCCCAATTTTTGCTTTTTAGCAGAAAATTTGAAACAACATTTATCCTGCAATTAAGCATATTTTATGCAATTGGCAGCAGATTTCCCAATTCTTAATTTTTCTTTTTGGTCATTATAGAAAACTGAAAACAAAATTTGTGTAGGGGCCTACATAATTTTGTTTGACAGAAAATGCCCTTTTTATTGTTTTGCATCAAAATCGTTGTACGGGCTACCTGGAACAGAGAAGATAAGTCAACAGACAGGACGAAGGAAATTTAAGAGATGAGACATGCAGCTTTTTAAATTGCAATCCAAATATAATTAATATGAATATTGGCATCAGAAACAAAATTGGCAAATATTTACATACAATGTAGTGTTGCTGCACACAACATTTCTGAAAGCGCATAGAGTTTTTTTCTCCCGGTGTATTTACATTACACAATCCTGAATTCAAGTCTGATTATACAGAGTTTTTGAATTCATGTACTACCTTAGGCCTAAATGTCTAGTAGTCTTTCGCTACAAAAAGAAATTAATAAAATACTGACAGACCTTGACATGAAATCAAGTCCGGAGTTGCGTTATCATTTTAAAACAGTATAATGAACTTCGTTTAAGGGCTTTGTGTGGTGGAGTGGTGTTTGGATTTGATTCTTTTAATTTTTTGATCAACCATTTAAGCCAACCCGACTGGCTTTTTTGTCAATTTCTAAGCCAGTGCTTTGCATACAAATTCCGACGGGATGTTTGCAAACACCGAATATGCGAGAATAATTTTGGTTATATATTATTATACCTTCCCTCGCTCGGCTAGATAGGGGAAATTGTTTTACTCAAAAACTCTCTTGTTCTCTTTTGGTTGAATATTCTTAACTTCAAGTTTTACTTCAACCAAATAGTGTGGACATAGAATAATGGGCTAATGATACATACCAAACTTAAAATGACATGTAAATGTAGTTAACTGTTGCTCGCGCTCGCGGTCTGCGTTCTTATGTAATGTCCATTTAATTTTGCCCGTTTACAATGATTAAATGACAAGCCTAAATGAAAGGCAGTCTCCTAAAAACTAGCGCATTGCAGACAATTGCATGTGTCACAACATGTTTGGAACAAGTTACAATATTAACACATTAGCTATACCTGATGGATAAAAAAAATGATATAATACAAATATTGAGTGGCTTAGAGTGGAATGGGAGGAATATTATCGCAAGGTAAAATTTGGACTGTTCCATTTCACGAGGCAAAGCCGAGTGAAATGGAACAGTCCAAATTTTACCGAGCGATAATATTCCTTCCATTCCACGAATTCAAGCCACTCAATATTTGTTTTATATAACTGACATAATAGGCCCTAGATCCTTGCCATTTGATGTATTTAAAAAGTATAACATTATGAAAAATCACACAAATTACTGACAACCAAAAATCATATAGCGCCGCGTAGCGGCAACAATGCACAAATCGGATCATAACCTTTTGCACAGGTGCTCCTTTAATTTAACAGCGGCGCCGCGGCGCTGTACTGCTCAAAAACATTGGGAACAAGGATGATCCTAAATGTTGAATGGGAAATGCTATTCCCATGGGCGAATAGGTATTTTTGATCGCCGGTGCGGATGGGAGTAATAGTGAATGTCACGTTAAGTAAGTTCCACCAATCAAATGACAAGGATCTGTATGTCAGATATATAACAAAATATATGTTGTGTGTTATATGGTCCGTAAAAGTGCGATAAAACTTGGTTACCTGCCTAGAGAATGGTGCGCTGCAAAGGCCTACGTCTCATACTTCAGGCATAATGAAAACAGTACACTCATTCCAATCCCCAGCTTTACTCTAAGAATACCGTTATTCAAACCAATTTTGTTTACAAGTTTGGAGAAAGCACTGAATGCCACGAACATTCCACTAGATGTCGTGGGGTTATTAAAGGAACACGTTGCCTTGGATCGGTCGAGTTGGTCTTTGAAAAGCATTTGTAACCGTTTCTTATAACATGCATATGGTTAGAAAGATGGTTTAAAAGCAGAATAAAATGATCCACACAAATTTGCCTCGAAATTGCGTGTTTTTTTATTTTACTTTGCGATAACACGGTCGGCCATTTATGGGAATCAAAAATTGACTCCCATAAAATGGCCGACCGTGCTAGTCGACGAGGTACAAGGAAAACCACGCAATTTCGAGTGATACTTGTGTGGGTCATTACATTCTACTTTTAAAATATCTTTATAATCATATGAATTATATAACAAACGGTAACAAACGCATTTAAAAGACCAAGGACACCGATCCAAGGCAACGTGTTCCTTTAATTCTGTCCGAGCTGGATTTTCAAAAAGAAAACAACAATGTCGGAGATGGGTGGCATCACTGCATGCCTTGTTTCTTAACTATCATTATTGTTTGAAGTTGCACACTGGCAATAGCTAATGTTATTGGTTAAATATGAGGATTGAAATTATTTTACTTCTCCACAAACAACAGCGATGCCTTACATGTTGGTAAATACAAATCTATTTGACCAGAGCATAATGGGGTTCGGCAGTTTGAACAAACGCCCTCTCTTGACAACTATCAGGCGTTTCCGTTGGGAAACACGCACTAGTTGGCGACAAGTCCAAAGCACATGGCCGTTTGTTTACACCGTCCGAACTCTCCTTAGCATCACCGACTGAGCCGCTTACACGTTTAGGTTTTTGAACCCGGGCGTACTGAAGTGTCCCGTCTTTGTTCAATTTGGTGTTTTCTTGGTGAGTGTCTTTGAGGGGAGACACAACTGTGTCCTCACAATCCGAGTCCATAGGTAAATCGCATGTTAACTTTGGCTGTAAGGTTGGCGATGATTGGTTGCGAAGATCATTGATAGAGTCTGATTGGTCTTCACTTTCATCAACCATTGCGTAATCATCTTCGAACACAACCTCGATCTCAAGTGATCCCGTATCTTTACTTTCTGAGTCAGAATCATCAATCCCAGTGCTGGGGGTTTTGGCTTTGTTTTCGTTGGTCTGATAGTTTGAAAGGAGGTTGTCAGTTTCAGTTACGTCCTGGTCTGAATCTATCTCCGCGTAGTCCCCTTCACTTGCCGACGTTGCAGCCGATAATCTCTCCAGATTAACGTTGGCTGGTCTTTGGTATTTCTGTGGGACATCGCGTAATTGGAATTTATGTGTTTTAGTGACGGCACTGGGGCGGTCACTCTCGGCTCCTAGGACGGCTACAGCGGATGTCTCACTAGATAAAAATGGAGGAATGTTAGCGAATAGGGAGTTAGGGGCGCGGTAAGGGTCTGGAGTACGGTGCCCAGGTGTGACTGCATCATCTTTGGGTTTGGCTGGTAGAGGTCGCTTAAGACTGTTCGATCTCGCCATTGCGCCGACTGCTGGTTGGCCGAGAGACTTCAAACTACCGAACCGGCGGAACGGTTGCTCCTCTACGAATGTCACACTAGGTGCGCGGTACTCATTAGGCCTTGCCGGCAGAGGGCGCTTGAGACTTCCGCCGCGATGCTTTGCGTCTGATGTTCCTGACGGGCGTGCCACGTCCGTTATGGCATACGCAGCAACAAGGGACTCCACCTCGGCATCGTTGCCTCCAAACTCAGGTGGGATTATCATTGATACCTGAGGCAATGCAATGGGTCCCGCTGGTACCGGGGGTGGACGACTCGACCCAAAACTAAACCTGCGATTACGAGCGGTCAAATCGCAGTCCGGAGTAATGGTTTCCGACACTTCGATACCGTCAAACTCTGAACATTGATTCTCAGTATCGACACTGCTTTGTTCGAGCTTCGCCTGTCCTGGTATTCCTTCGTAGTACGGGTTTGAGTACGGGTGTTCCAGTGTGAAATACTCGGGCTGACATTCAGGGTCCGTATCCAGTTCAAATGTGTCCACTGAACCACAGCCGGCTGGGTTCTTATATCCTTTCAAAGTACCGATACTAATGGATGGGGAATCGGTAATCGTGTTTGCGACATAGTCAAGCGGCACACAGTCCGATGGCGGACCACGTGTGTCAGTTGTCTTGGAATCAGTGACTCTACGGTTAGACGCCCTCTGGCGGGAGAGAAATACAGTCAAGAGTACAATTACGGTAATGAGTAAGAGCCCAACAACCGAAGCGCTGATTACTAACGGCATAATAAGTCCATCCCATGTGTCTTCTTGTGTTTTCGCGTTCCCCTGGTTTTCAAAGAGGGCGTTTAGCAGGGATGTGGATTCTAAACCAGGGGACAACCCACCTCCAAAAGTTGAGGTGCGTGGACGGGAAACCCCGCCAGTATCGGGGGACATGGTACTAGAACCGCCGTTTCGTGTTTGCTGTAAATTAATTGTTACGCTATCATTACCTTTAAAACCAGTGGAATGTTTCACAGCACACTCTAAGATACTGGCGTTGTGCGATGCATTCACGGGTCCAAAGGTAAATTCCTCAGTGTATACTTCGGTGTCGTGACCGTTGATGAACCAGTTATAGGCTAGGGGTCTAAGGTCTTTATTTGCCACACACCTGTACGTTAAATTGTCTCCGATCATTGGGTTTTCGTCGGCAGCTTGCAAGAGTACTGGAATATAACGACGTAATGGGATGAGAAAGCATGTTCGGCTCTGCTCAAAACACATAAAACGTGCGTCGTAATCCTTGTCTGTCAACACACGCGTCACGACGTTCCGCAAAACCGGGTTACGAGATGTGTTACCAGTCAGAAATGATGGCAATGATTTAGCCGAGTACATCCACCTCAGTTCCCCCATATAGTTCGGGTTACGTGATTCACACACTAAATCTACAGTGTCTCCTACCATAGGTATACTGACCGAGGACTTCACGTAACACTGGGGATCGAATGGTGCAACGGTCAGCTCTGCGGTGTGAGAGAATTTAAAAAATCCCTCGTGGGTTGACGCCGCAAACATCTGACAGCGGTAACTGGCGGCGTCTGTGGCGGTAAAGTTCACTATTTTAAGGTTGAATTCCCCCCGAGATGCGTCGCCTGAAATCGAGTACCTTTGGAGCTGGTCGGTGTTTAGACTGGACAATTTCAGGTCTTTGTTGTGGCTGATGACCGAGTCACGGCTCCACCAAACGATGGCCGTGGTGTTAATGTATTGCTCAACGGAGCAGTGAAGCACCACTGTGCTCCCCGGCAACGCGCTAGTGTCCGACGGTTGCTCGCGAAACGTGTAAATCGCCAAACTCCGTTGTAAAGTTATCCCCACGACAAAGAAGAACATCCATAGAGACGCCATGTTGCCACGCATAGCAGCAGTCATTGTAAAATTAAAGACCCGGTCCGAAATTATCATGTCCTTTTAATGACTGCGACAAAAATGCTCTTGCGTTAACAAGCTGTTAACTATGACTCACACAGGCTTATTCCATCATCACCAAGTACTTAGCATCAAAATACAGATAGCACGTTCAATGGGTACACTTTCAATTCGAGCACACTAGACAGTCCAGTTTAACCTCCACCGAAGTAATGAATCCAATTTTCGCAAACTCTGCTATTTTATATATCCACGATGTCCAATGTTCAAATCGGTCTGATGGGACAACCGATGTACCCAGAGTATGTGTTCAGACGTTGATGTCTATTCATATTGTGCTGTCATGTTCATGTGACTCGTTCGTCGGGTGGGTGGGCTGGTTTTCCCAGTTTATAATTCTAAAATAGGCGTAGATCTTTATAGGCAGGAAGAGAAAACGCCACCCGTGTGTGAGCGGGAAAAGTCACCGGTTTCCGGCCAGACCAATGGTGTAGACCTTGGTTGAAGAGTGTACCGTGCACTGTCTAGTCTAACCATTGAGCAGTGAATGGTCTAACAGCACATACACATTTGATACAATATCCACTAATAGCACATCCCTCGAATAGAGCAAACCGCTTTACCACCGCTTAACCAGTTCGTAATGAAATTCACGTACATCAGTTTGTTGACATGGTTACTGAGTCACTTTAGCCATAGAGCAAACTGCGCATACAATGCATAATGCTCAGTGAGTCAGAAAACGCGGGTAAAATTATCATTCTTGATCCATTCATTATTCCTTACTTCTACTTGACATCGAGTAGAATATCAAAACACTTTAAATAACTGATGTATTTTAGATTTCTAATTGTCAGGGTATACTTCGGCACAGAGTCAGAAAAAAATGATGTCATGAATTACTTGCCGTGAATCAATCACTGCGGTGGTTTGAGTCCCCGGACTCTAATACTGGGCGTGAATTGCTGGATGTGATGACGGGTGCCATACGGCATGCCCCACGGCTACGACACGCTACACCCCGTAGTCCATCTCGTAACTCCAAAATGCCATTCATGTTGTGCACTGTACATGTTCATGTGCAGATAGCTCTGTGTTCACAATGACCTACACTGACAACTGTCCTGCTACAAGACTGACACATTAAAGAGGGTGAAGAATTACTAGTTCAGGGAAGAAACTCATAGACAGATGTGGTCCGATGGCAACCGAAAGCGAGGAGTTACTGACGACACGTAGACACCCAAAGCACAATACGTCTTCAAAAGTTCACACTGAAATCCTCGGACCACAGCACACGTAATTTCAGAGCCATCTGTCGCCTATTCGCCCTCGCAAATCACATGGGACTGCAAGGGCCTGGGATAGCACTTCCGCTAAATCGTGAAATTGGAGATTTTCTCCCGAAATTAAAATAGTTACCTCGCCTCTCACCATGTGCGTTACGACATCTAAACAATGCCTTGAGATAATGAGAATGCTTGCATTGGCTCCGTGGTTGTATTTTGTAAACAGACGCCGGTAACCTTGCTGCCTCATTACCCGCTCATCCGCGCACATCATTACGTCCGAATCGTATACACGCACTGGTTGAAACTGTACCCTAAAATGCCTAGAGGAACGTGGCGAGAGAGAGGGTAGTACGGTTTATTTTGACGGTGGCTGTTTCATGTCTTCAAACACAGCCGGTTTAAACATTACTGCAACTCCCAAATCACTGCCTGTATACCGCAGTGATGGTCTAGCCATGGTCTAGCTACCTCCACAATACCATTCCTTCCCGTAATGTAGAAGTGTTTTCCCAATATCTGGCCGATAAGTCATTGCACCACCTAATGTACCCAGGGAAACAATTCAAATTCGATGTTTCCAACGGGATTAAAGATAATTGAAATAACATTGACCATAAAGCAAGCATTAAACGCAACATTGATTCAAGACGGAGCATCTTGAAGTTGAAAGTGTTGTCAATGTTATGAAGAATGAAACGCAACTTTGATGTAGGTGCAGTGTACATGGGAATTATACATCAACAATCAGGGTTCAATCACGTTTTTTTCTTGGGATGTCTTGTAATCACTCTATTCTTACTGTTTGTAATATTTTTTTATTTGTGTCCCCAACTTTGCAATTTTTGTAATTCTGGTTACCATGGATGTGGAATTCTACCTCATGCTTGTACATGGTAAGCTGGTTGGTACCCCTGCTAAATACATCAAAGCATGGGGAATAGTGATCAAGGCTATGCACTCGCCTTTCTATGCTTAAACACATGAAACAGTCGTAAACCAGGAACTAACTGGAAGTTAACAAGCACCCCCCCCCCCATTACATTCCTTCAAGATGTATCACTCATGAGTGAGTGTAGGAAATTCGTCCTCACATAGAGCCGTCCTCCATACATGCATAGAGCGAGTGAAGAGGTTTTATCTCGTATGTCAACACTATCCCATGACGGGCATTTTACCAACCTCGCCTCCACGATGTTTACTTATGTTTTAACATTGAATTGTTGTTTTGCTCAAGACGTGACATCATCGCATTAACTGTACTTTCGGTTTCTAATGAACTAACCCCACCCAACCTCCGCAGGCAACCTTCCACACGTAACGGTCGACATAATTATTGTGTCCGAGACTGCGGACACAATTTAATTCAGCAAAACACCACCACTTTCCACGGTATTAGGGAAACTCCGTTGGTTATGCTGGCCGTACATGTGCCCATCTTCACCCGGCATGCGCGGCAGGTAGACAATGTCAGGCGTGTGATTTCTCAGGGCCTGTCCTGATTTTGGGATTTTCTCAAATATTATTTTCTTGAAATTGAAAGAAGTAAAGTAGTCAGCAAAGGATGAACTGAAAGAAATTGTCCACCAGTTGTGTTTAAACCTAGGGTTCGGTGATGCACATAGGCTGTAAACCTCCTGCGTTGTAACATGGGAGGTTCCGGCTCTAGAAAAGGGGGAACCTATGAAAACCCGTAAGCTGTTTATTGATGGAATATTGATACTTGGCAAAATTTAATCCCTCGTAATGTAGGCCTACACCCAATATAAGGTTTGTGATCCTTTCTCTATGGTTTGTCAATCAACGCTCCTGATGGGCATATTCGCTTTTGTTCGAAAACACTATTAATTTGGGCTCGGCACCGTTATTGGTTTAATAATCCATATAGGCCTAAAGCATACGAGCCAAATGAAGTAGGCCTAAATCATATCCGATATAATTTCTCTCTCCATTTATTTTATATAAAAAGCTCTAGAGGGAGATAAAAATGTGAAACTAATAAATGTTTACATAAGTGTTCTATTTTAAGGGGGAAAAGAGTTACCAACTCATGTTCAGACCTATGGTGTATCATGTTTGCTATAGCAGTAACCTTCGTGCAGATCTCAATCAACACCTAGAGTTGTTGTGCTCACTGTGTTTTCACCTAAACACCAAGTTCAAGCGACTCTCGTCCCCCGGGAAACCTCGTTAACCACTCACCGTCGGGCGACCTTGTCATGGCACTGACCCTGTGACCCTTTGGCTTAATTTCAACAGATTGGAGATGCTGGTACTATACTTCAACATAACGCCAAATAAGTAGGCCTTTTCAAAATCCTAGTATGGACATGCGACAGTCCCCGTATTGAAAGTGATTCTATGAAGCAAATAAGAGACCAGATGACCATACATGCATTCGCCATGAAGACAGTCAGACAATGCTAATGAAACGTCGAGAGAAATCATCTGGCTCCTTATCAACCAATGTCATGCAATGTTTCAATTCCAAAGTAGATAGGAGAGGCCAAGGCCCCAAGACAAACCAATCGTGTTGAGGACGTAAAGGGCGTAAGCAATCATGCAAAATTGTGTTTCAACCGAGTGTGTGCAAGTTTAATTGGTTTTCTGCCATTGCGCACAAGGAACAAATTGTAATTGAAGAACTCCGGTAAAATGTTCTATTTCGATGTATCGATGATCATGTTTCGGAAACCATTTACATTAATATAAGAACTGCAACCTTTTTTTGAGTAGGATAAGCCTAATTGGATGTGGTGATGTTTTTTAAAGGGAAGGTACACGTTTGGTAATTGTCAAAGACCAGTCTTCTCACTTGGTGTATCCCAACATAAGCATAAAATAACAAGCCTGTAAAAATTGTAGCTAAATTGGTCATGGAAGTTGCGAGAAAATGATGAGAGAAAAAACACCCTTGTTGAACGAATTTGTATGCGTTCAGATAGGAATAAAAGACTTCTGGCTAGAAGTCCTTTATTATTTTAGTGAGAAATTACATCGTTCTCAAAATCTATGCTACTTCAGAGGAAGCCGTTTCTACTCATAATGTTCTATACCAACAGCTCTCCAATGCTCGTTACCAAGTCAGTTTGTTTTTAAGTGTACATTCCCTCTAAACAATACCGGAAACATGGGTTTTAGCAAATGACCTTTTAAAGGCAAGAAACAAGACTGACTCCTAAGACGTGACTGGATCGCATCACGTTTTCCTTATTTAAGCGTGGGAGAGCGGGTTACTAATGGTGGGAAAATATGACAAGATTTGGTCCACATGTGGTTTTTGGGTGGTGAAGTCCCAAACAACACAACCAAGACTGGAGAGGGAAACCTTTTGCGGTCGTGATGTGAAGGCCGCCACATCGTATATAGGGCAATGTAAAGACGAGCAGAATCGAAACGGTGTGGGGGAGGAAGACGGGGGGGGGGGGGGGGGGTGAAATGATTTTAAAAGTGTCGACTGTTTCAGGGAAAGTAGTGTACAGCTTGATTCAATACTAAACTTTCCACACCTGCAAACTTTTTTGGGAAATAAAACTTTTATAGAGCAGTTCATTTTGAAAAATAATTATTGTGCATGTCACCATGGATGGTGTCGCTAGTGCTACCACTGAGGAGGGCAGGATAAAATGACCACACAGTATCTTTGGTTTAGCATAATTATTTAGTTTTCCTCCTCCTAAAGCGATGGTCAGAACGGCATAATTTACAATTGGAACAAGCAATACATTACGCAACATGTTTCTGCCTGGTAACCTGCTCATCCCACACTTAACTGCCTGATGAAATGCCACCTGGGCAATGTACAAGTATAATGCAGATGGTTGTTTACCGTGTTTAAACACGTCCCGAGAATTTGGCGGGAAAATGAGCAAGGCCAGAGTTTGATGTAACAATGCACAAAGCTCCCGTTCCCGGATGTTTGGTTGGACAGTCATCTCACACATAGAAACAATCAGTTTTTTATGGTTTCTTATCTTGGACAGACATGCCCACTACAGGAGGAGAATACGACAGAGGAAAGGAACAATTGTATTACATCCCGTTCGTAGGAAAGGCTATAATTAACACAGACGGTGCCACTGCACTTCGCTCCAAACCGAGTGTTAGGCCGAGGGGGAATTAAAGGGGCACTACTGGTCGCATTGCACTTGCCATGGTCTGTGCGCATGCTCCATGCATAATATGGTGCAGTGATATGTACAACGACCTAAATAAACGTGTTATTACAAACCGTGTAACGTTCTTTTTAAAATTAACGTCACAAATTTCAAACGTAAAGTAGTTGTGAAACGTAAAGTAACCTTTAACTGTAACATCCTAAGATTTGATTATTGTTTGGGCGTAGGCGTGGGTTTCATAAACGTTTTAGACATTGCCCCCAACTTTTCGCCGCCTGGTTTGACTTTTAAAAGTACAATATTGGGTTTTTTAGTTAACGATAATGATGGGGTTTAAAAAAAAAATTAAGCATGGAGTTTGAAGTGGCAATAGTTTTTCCATCTTCATGAAATACCACGATGTTTGTACAAGAACCGCAGTCCAGTTTGCCATATCTTAAACAAAACTGAAAAACGTAAACTTGAAACCCAATGAAATGTTCAGAGAGACTAGAGTGATAGTCACGAGAACTATGATTTGTATAGCATTTAGGGTCGCCGTGTTTTGTCGGCGTATGTTGATTTGATGGGTAAAATCGAAGTCATCTGAATGTTCCAGTTACATTGTCTTAAAACTGCTAATAATTAGGCCAGAATTCAAACGTACACCGTGCACATTTCAAAAAGTTTATGAGCGATCTATGGGGATTCTGTTTATATCCTTTTTTCTTAATTACAAAATCAACGGGGCATTTCAGACGAAATAATTTCGCCTGATGCTAAATATTGTGTAATTTTTTTTCTGGATGAACGGGACACAATTTCTTTTCGGAGCCGTTACAAAAAGATGACCCTAACGTGGCATTTACTACCCAAACGATGGTTTATGCTTTCCCATGAAGACGATCAGACTTGGAGCACGCTGATCGAAACGTCATTGTCTTTGATATACCGTTGTCCATTTCATGTTGTACCATGGTGACACCATGGATGAAGCCAATGTCTTGTATTAGACTCAGTCATCTTCAGCATAAGATCAGACACTAAAGAAAACAATGATTATGTGTATGGATAAGGCGCCTGTCTCCGCCAAGTAGGCAAAGTATAGGTGCTTGAGGGCCTTATCTCGAGACGTATAGACTCCTTTAACCGCAGGTCATGACCCATTAGCACCTATCGGACACAAACAGTCATCTTCACTTTGTGATCCTATTGTGGTCAGCTATTTGTGGATGGAGCTCTGGCGACCGCATATCCGGTGCCTCACTAATAGAAACCCGAGGGAAATGGCCAAAAACAAACGAATTTAGATCCTCAAAGAATGCTTTGAGAAACCATTTTACGATAAAAGTCACCAATGCAAAGAAGACAAAGGAAATGAAATCTCTCTCGATATATCGCCTTGACAAGAAACACTTGGAGGTGTGTGTGTGTGGGGGGGGGGGGGGGTACGTGTGGCACGTAAATTTCGTCACCAATTGATGTCTGTTCATGTTTGCCCCACCCTCCCACATTTTTACTAAATTCTATTCAGTTTAAAGCGATTCCAAGCACAACTTTTAAAATAACTGATAAAGCACCACAAATATTGTGTAGATTTTTGCTTTTATCGCGAATATTCAAATTGTAGCCACTTACACCATAACCAAGGAAGGGACAAATTTATAATATTTAATTGATCATACTTATTATGTCATCAATCACCACTATTCTGAGGTACACTGCCTCCCATCACACTAATTACACTATCCGTTTCACGGGGAGTCACCGGAATTTTGTTTATTATTTGTGGGTGATTTTTCGCCTTGTCACCCGTCAAAGACAGATGTCCCGTGGAAATTGATTTCTTCCTTCGTGTTATTTCGTGTTATGAAATCGTTTGATACTAATTACCAGAACCAAAAGTGACAGTATGATTTATGTTTACAACAAGTATAGCGTTATCGTTATGAACGAGACTTCTGGTAAATTAATTTTCTTCTTGTATTTTTACTAACTGTTTGGAACTGCATGTTGAAGGCATTGTATACGCCTGGTAACCACTCCTAAAATCAATGACAATCAAAACGTATTGGTTAGAATAGAAGTACCGTATCTTTCGACAGCATACATCACGTTGAGATATTTTTATCGCGAAGTTTAGGGTGCATGGTTTTGGAAAAATTAATCAGTTTGTATCCCCGAAATTTAAGTTTGAGAAACGTTAAGAAACGTTTCTCAGAATTGTGTATTCCAAGTTATTATTCTTCCTGCGTGGACTAAAAACCGCTCTGGATTTTTTTTGTATTTTAGGATTAAAGGCAAAATAATTGCATGACAACTTACTTGCTAACGAGCAATTGAGAGCTGATGAAGTATAACACATTGTGAAAAAAAGTAGTTTTTGAGCGGAGGTAATTTCTCACTCAAATATTAAAATATTTCAGTCCTGAAGCCTTTCATTTGGTAACTGAAATCACACAAATTTTTGCAACAACGTTGCTTTTCTTTCTTTCAATACTTTCTTGCAACTTCGATGACCAATTGAGCCCAAATTTTCACAGATTTGGTATTTAATTCATAAGTTGGGATACTGAGAATACTGGTCTTTGACAATTACCAAATGTGTCCAATACAAAACAATCGAACGAACTCTAAAGGTGAAGGCCTACGTACTTTATGCAATAAGGCACGGACGAGTTGGATGCAGTCTTCCATAGCGGAACCAACGAATTACTCCGATGCACAACAACTTTGATATTATCAGTGATAAGAGAATAATTGATTGTTTTATCAAACCAACCGTAAACAATAGGAACTATTGAACGCTGCCCAAGCGAGAATTGCTCAACATCCGACAAATATTTCCACGGACTCGTTGTATCAGCAACAGGACAGTCTGAAATGAGGTTGCGAGTCCAGAAATAGGTGATTATAAAACACAAAAATGATGCGAAGAAGGGTTTTAGGAAAGTGGTAGGTGAGTTTTGGAGCAAAACGAGAAGCAATGATGACAACCTCATGTTGGAGTGCTCCTGTTCTCATGTTCTCCCTGCCTGTGGTATACGCTTTCCAACAATGCCAGGTAAAACACATGAGGACCAGTCAGCAATGTCAACCAATTAGGCCTACGCCAGTAGACTGATTGTTTAGCTAGACATCAAACAAGTACACGAACTGTAAACCAGTCTGCAAACGGTTTACATTATAAGTATCGAGCCAGTGTTGGTTAATTTGATTGACAATATGGCGCCTGTTCATGTACCGCCACCAATCCGACGACGACGGGTGTCTGTATAGTCGTCCGTTGAGAGTGAATGTTTGGGTACGTTTAGTAAAACACAAACCTGAGATCACCTTAAAGGAACACGTTGCCTTGAATCGGTCAAGTTGGTCTTTGAAAAACTTTTGTAATCGTTTATTATAAAATGCATATGGTTGGAAAGATGTTTTAAAAGTAAAAGTTTTAACAGCTTTAAAACACAAATTGCATGGTTTTCCTTTTACCTCGTCGACGAACACGGTCGGCCATTTATGGATGGCCGACCGTCTTAGTTCGTAAAGTAACAAGAAAACCACGCAATTTCGAGGCAAATTTGTGTGGATCATTGTATTCTACTTTTAAAACATCTTTCCAACCAATGCATTTTATAACAAACGGTTATAATCGCTTTTTATAGACCAACTCGACCGATCCAAGGCAACGTGTTCCTTTAACGCACGCAATACAATAGACCATTCCCATGAAATATGTTAATTGAACATAGCGCGTGCGCTCTAAAGTTTTGGTTGGCAAAATGAGGGAACATCGAGTTGTTTTGAACACGGCTAATGGGTGCGTGACGCAGACGCGATTGTGCGTCTGCTTAGTGCACAACTCAATGGTGTTTGCCAACCAACAGGGTCTGTACGCATGCGTGAATGTAATTAGCATATTTCATGGGAAGGGTCCATGATTGTTGTAACTTTGAGCCAATCACGTTTGAGTGGTTCGACTCTTTCAAATTCCCCCAGATTTCTCAGTTCCAGCTTGAATAAAACTATCAAGTCAATCTTTGAAATGAAACAGAAAGAAGGATCTTCAAAAGCCATAAACACCGACACCTTTCACAAATATTGCTTGGCCTCACGCACAATGCCCTTTCCCTTCCAGTCTAAAATAAATGCATTGTTCAGCCTTGTTATTTCACACGGATAATACATTTTCTCACAGTTTTTGTCAACAAATCCACATCCCCTGAGTGCCAAACATGAGGTCATTCCAGGAAGTTGTTATTTTAAACTGCAAAAATTATAGGCAAAGGTGGTTGAAAACACCGGGATGTTTCCGAACTGGGTGTCATCTGACATTCCGTTTGTTTGTTTTACACAATTTTAGCTCTTTAAACTGTTTGGTTTAGAACCCGTGGATAACTTACACTTTCGTTTTTAGTCACGCTTCGCGTGTGAGTGGCTGAGTCAACGTGCTGTCAGCTTATAAATCGTTTACTAATTTGCCAATCATGCTTACCAAGTCTCATTGATGAACACGCGCCGTTCGCTAACGACCAAAGGGAAATCCACAATACTAGAAGTTTAGATCGCACAGCTTTCAAGCTAACACTGCATATTAATTTTATGCGAGGATACCAGCCGTCGGGTTGGAGATATCTTGATCTGCAGTCTACACGCCTGCCCTGTCCCTGATGGGATCGTAAATTATTCATTACGGATAAACCCCGTTTGCACAGCAGCAGTTGGTGAAGATGCGACAGAGAGATTGCAAGGTGTTGTAATTTTAATAATACAAGACGTGGTAATGGCATGACGTTTCGACTCTGAGCAGAGTCTTTCTCAAAAGCTAAAAAGACAAAGGTTTTAAGACTAACCGGCAACCCTTTGCGTCTATCTTTGGTTGCATCTGTTTGCCGCAACACAGGCATTCTTCTTGTCTACATGAAGATAGGAGTACGAAACGGTGTTAGACGTCATGTTCAAACGAGTAACCTGAAGCTAAATGAATTTTGGCTCGTGTTGTATAATTGTATTGTTCCCTTCTGGATATATTTGCCACTTGTTTTCAATGCTATGTTAGCTATTTTGTAATTCTGTTCAGCGAATTTGCCTGACTCTTTACTCGTTGTACAGTCAGTCTATCTTCCTTGCCCTATGCTATAACAATCCACACTTTCAGGCGGTGACCACTACCCTGCATTGCCCCACCCTTCCACCAAACCCAATATACATCTTGATTGAACATCATTGGATCTTAATTATCACTGTAGCACGGTCCTTTCTCTATGAGCCAACATAGTCAGGGATTTTTGTTTTTGTTCAAACCGTTGGGACAGCAAATGTTTTACAAATTCAGGGGGGTGTCGTGTTACTTTTTCAATATTATGTGAAGGGCATAATGGTTTAAGGTTGAATAAGGCAGTGAGGGTGCTCAGGTTTTACAAGTTGGTGATGAGTAACTGCAGGCACGAGTCCCATTGCACTGGAGTATGTCATCACCCAAACACAAAGGATTCAACTCCTTTATTTCACTGTCAATAAGTAATTAAGTTCCCTATTCACGCTATGGCAGCATTAGATCACCAAATGATTGCTTTTAATGAAAACAATAAGATCATTCGGCACTATGATCCGCTGCTTGTTCGGTTAAAATGGTACTGCATGGTGAGACAGAAAATATATATTTTTTCGATGACAGTTTACTTTTCGACCAGTGAGTGTGTTGTGATAATATTTTCATGAAGACAACTCAAGCATAACCCGGAATGGTTACATGTGGGATTTAAAACCGGACTATGCGTCAGTTTGACAAATTTCTGGGACAGTTTGACGTCATGACTCAGAAATGAGTCAGACCCCAGGGACCCATCTGGGTCATTTCTGACCCGAATTCTGTTTAGAGTGTTAGTAATCGAAGCGTTTTATTTTCTTGGCTCTGTGTTGATAGTCATAGTTTGAGAGTTACTCATTCTGTTTTTTTGTCACATTATTACAACGTAGTCACAACACTCATCTTCTGATGAGTGTGACCGATGGGCATTCCCGCAGATTGATCACTGGCAGAGCTGACAATAACACATCGTTCAACCCGGAATATGTTGCACATAATTATAACACATTATATATGATATAAAACAGTTTCAATGATCAGGAATATTTTCTACATGTGTTCAACAACACATGAAATGATTGGTTTATGTGCAGATAATTTTCTGCAGAATCAGATAGAGTTGTCAGCTCTGTCACTACAAGACCACCTGAAAGGTCAAATAAATAATAATGAGACGTGGGCTGCCCACGAACTTATCGTCACAAGTGTGCAATATTTAATATTATATAACTGACATACAGATCCTTGTCATTTGACTGGTGGAACTTACTTCGTGACATTCACTATTGCTCCCATCCGCACCGGCGATCAAAAAGACCTATTCGCCCATGTCGAAAAGCATTTCCCATTCAACAGTTAGGATCATCCTTGTTCCCAATGTTTTTGAGCAGTACAGCGCCGCCGCGCCGCTGCTAAAACAAAGGAGCACCTGTTCAAAAGGTTGTGATCCGATTGCTATTAAATTAATTGTGCGTTGTTGCCGCTACGCGGCGCTTTATGATTTGTGGTTGTTTGTTCCGAACCAGTAGTTTGTATGATTTTTCATAAAGTTATACTTTTAAAATATATCAAATGACAAGGATCTACATGATGTCAGTTATAAAACAAATATTGAGTGGCTTTAAAGGAACACGTTGCCTTGGCTCGGGCGAGTTGGTCTATAAAAAGCGTTTGTAACCGTTTGTTATAAAATGCATGTTGGAAAGGTGTTGTAAAAGTAGAATACAATGATCCACACAAACATGTCTCGAAATTGCGTGGTTTTCCTTTTACTTTTCGAACTAACACGGTCGGCCATTTATGGGAGACAAATGTTTGAATAACTTGTTGATGTGTAGTCGCACAAAATAATGGGTAAATCGCAAGAACAGAACACTGAACACAGCATCTGCTTGTCTGCCTTGACTTTAACCAGCCTGATTTGACGGTTTCACCGTGGTTTAACGCAATTTCTCATAAAAACATTCTCAAGACGTCTCAAAAAAAAAATCTATGGTCTTTAATAAAGACACTGGACAGTACTATTGGTAATTGTCAAAGACCAGTCTTCTCACTTGGTGTATCTCAACATAAATAACAAACCTGTGAAAATTTGAGCTCAATTTGTCGTTGAAGTTGCGTGATAATAATGGAAGAAAAAAACACCCTTGTCACACAAAGTTGTGTGCTTTCAGATGCTAATCCGAGGTCTCGAAATCAAATTCGTGGACAATTACTTCTTTCTCGAAAACTACATTACTGCAGAGAGGGAGCCGTTTCTCACAATGTTTTATACTATCAACCTCTCCCCATTACTCGTTACGAAGAAAGGTTTTATGCTAACATTTATTTTGAGTAAATAGGGTCCACTGCCTTTAAAAGTCTCATTTATTGTTTGGCAATTTCAACTAGGAGCAATATTGTTGTGATGATTTGTTGGCTCATTCTGCGCACGGTGCCTGAACTGCAATAAAACATCCATGTTTTAGTATGGTATACATGACTCTAGTATCGCTCCTGTACGCTACAGTCTGTCTTCATAGCGTCTTGTGTTTCATCCCTTATCAGTCCGTCTGGCTACAACAAGCGTCCCACCGGTCTCATCATCGTCAAGCGCCAGGCCAGATATCAATTATTATTCAGGCATGACATTTCCAGAGTGGGCTGGCCATTACGGAGCCGGACCCAAGTGTACTAAATCATGTATTTTATCCCGTCTCGTACAAAAATAGACTCAGGCTTTTCATACAGCCAGTTTTTGTATATTTTCTGCACTATTTTACTGACACTTCAAATAAATAAACGCACTATGTTTATTTTTTACTTAGGCAATGACTTAAAGGCACTGAACACCTTTGGTTGTTGTAAAAAAAGAACTGTGAAAACTGTGCTCAATTGGTCATCGAATTTGCAAGAGAACAATGAACAAAACACCCTTTTTACCTCTTTCTCAAAAACTTTGTACTTTAAAGAGAGCCGTTTCTCACAATGCAACAACAGCTCTTCGTTGCTCGTTACCAAGTAAGTTTTGATGCTAACAATTAATTTGAGTAATTACCAAGTGTACAGTGCCTTGAATATCGTCACGGCAATGCAAACTACAATAGTACAAAGGGAAAACATGAAATAACTGTCGCGAGTGAAAAGAGGCAAAAATGTATTTGGAAATAAAACAGGTTATTGAGTAACGTCTGTCCGCCACATTTACTTGAATACCAACATGATATGCTACAATTAAAAATCCCAATCCTTCAATTGCTGTGTAGGTTGGCCAATAAAAAAATATGCCAAGGGGGTTTCCTAAAGTTTGCAACATTTACAAAACAGGATGCACCCTTTGCCAGCAGAATCATAATCCATGACCACAGCCGGAGTAAAGCAGACCTTTTGGAAACCAATATTGAAAGTGCAACTCATATTTTTTAACTTGTTTACCATAACGATGATCATGGCACGGAAGTGTCATGCAACAAATTGTTGTCCTTTTAACTTCTCTGAAAGTTCCAGTAAATTGTAAATTATTATTAACTGTAGGAATTGCATGCTTCTTCTGCCAATAGCCTCGAAGTAAAGTCAGGGCCTACTGCACTTTGAGTTTTAGTGTCAACTCTTGTTGTATTTGTAAGCTAAGATCATGAATACAAGTAGGTCTACTTAACACCATAGAGCAAGTTGATCACATCCGATAGGGTAGCTCTGTCCCTCTAATCATGAACGCTCTAATATTGTCACACGAGGTAACTTTTGCAGGCAACTTAGAGGCTTAGAGGCAACCAACTGCGGTACATGCTACAGGAGTAGGACCACTTCGGTGGCACATGAGTCAATTTTAAAACATTGATTCAATTTGAAATGTGAATGATGTTTCTTCTTGGAGATTGCCTTGAACCGGTTGCCCGTACATTGCCTCGTGTGGCATGCCCCTAAGGTGCATGCAGCCCCAACACGACGAATGGTTAAAATATAGGTAATATAACAAACAAGGGAGGTATACCACCGACTGAAAGTTTTGGGAATGGTGGTAATTAAGATCGTTCATCTACATTGCTGCACCGTTACACAACTCTCTAACCAATCAGACCTTGATCAAAGGAACTTTCAACCTGTACGATCTCAACATCGAGACGACAACGATTAGCAAAGTGGCCATAGCACATGGTTGCCATATGCAAGTACAGAACGGTGTTCATACTCGACAAAGAACAAACCAAAGCCAAATGCACAATTCATATCCAAACCACTCATAGTCACTTTAAATTTATTACAACCCGCAAGGACAAGGGGGAATGAAACCATTTGAAGCCCCAAGGGAAACTGTGTGGTCCATTAGTGGATAGAAGCTGTGAAGAGCTACACAAACAGGCAATATGGGAAAGCCATTGCTTTGCCTCTACTGATGGTTCCATTACCTATCAAGATCTTAGCAATATGAAAAGAGGTAGACTTTTGGACAAGTCGTTTATGGTCCCACTCGGTGAGATAGTCGAGTTGCAGCGGTGCTCTCCGCGCAAACTGCTGGTTGAGCGACTACTTCGCGTTGCCCGACTTCTAGATCTTAATACAAGGAGTAGAAGTCGGCAACCAGCAGTTCGCGCAAGAGCAGTGACAACTCGACTATCTCACCGCGTGCGACCATTAACGACTTATCCACAAATCTAGATAGAAAAGAGGTAGAAACTCCGGAAGCAGGGTGTGGTTGATGAGCTATGGTACAAAATATGTGCCGAATATAAACACAAACTGGAACCATTCAACAGCTATGATATTGGCAGAGAACAAACTTGTTTTATTCAAAAACAGTGCTTTTTATGTTAATGTTTAACATAACAGAAAGTAAGCACCAAGTCCATGGGACTGAATAAGCAACATTAGTTTATCCGTTCACATAAAACAAGATGGAATTCAGACTTTAAGTGAGTCTCTCGAAAATCACTAGATTGTGTACAGAACTTTTAGATTACAACCAACATCATGTTCTGGAAACGACACTAGGATTTTTTTGCAACTTGCACGATTTCGTTTTATAGAATAAATAAAAGTTAACTTGCGAGTACAACCATGTAAATAAAGTTTGTTTTTTTCCAAAAGAGAATTATTACATGGTCATACCCGCAAATTTATTATTATATTATGATATTTGTATAGTTACTTCTTATCCTTCACACCATGCAAAGCTTCAGCCACCACTTGGAATATTGATTAATATCATAGGTTTTACTGACATGAATGGGCTCTCGTTCACTGAAACCAGTAATGTATCACCCAAATCACGGAATACGAGAAGGGACGAGATTGAGAAGTGTCTAAGATACATGATGGATTGCAGGGTTCTAGTAGAAACCTTGAAACACAACCCTGGATCGCTAAATTGGCATGGTCCAAAGATAAACACCACTACTGTCATCCAATAAGAAACATTATTTATGGCTTGCATTATAAATTCCCTTGAGGAACTGCTAGATGAGTCTTAACACCTGCTGGCCAAAATGGGAATGAAATATTGCACATTTCTTTATGTTCTTCAGGATGACACGTTGGGGATCTAATTCCATATATAGATTCTGATATAGATAAGAGAAGGGTGTTTGGTTGACAATATATTAGGCCATCTACCCCCATTACAGGCATGGGATTTCATCTTTGATGGAGCAGGGCCATTTTGACCATCCGAAGGGCACTGACAAAGTATATGGGTAACTTTTGAAGGGGCACCAAGTCCAAGACAACTGATATCAGAGGCCATTCCAGACCTACCAAAACAAAACTGGTGTTCTTTGAATTCTGGAAAGGCTTGGATCCCTTATAAACAATGGTTACAATCAACTCGCCTATAACATTTGGCAAAGCTAACTTATCTTCAGAAAAGAAGAACTTTCAAACAATTTAAACATCATTATATGTTAGAACAAGCTTACAATACAAGTTTCTTTAAAAGGAACGTATATATTTGGAAGGCACTCATAACATTAATGGCAAGAATACAATACAAACTTACTTGGTTAAAAATACAGCAGCAGCATAAAGTAATTTGAAAAGCATTTCACTTTCAAGTAATAAATATAAATAAAGATATCAGTTTTAATTTTATGCCAACAAATTTGAGTCAATGAAGTGTTACTGTCAGCTAACTTCCCAGAATACGTATTACAACTATGAATCTTTCTTCCTGAGTGGAACAAACTAAAACTCAAAAATGCGAGAACTTTTTGCAACAAAATTTTCACAAATTTGTTAAATTGCATATTATCTACATTTATATATAGAACAAAATTAATCAAACGGTCCCAAAAACAAAAGGTATATTTTCCCTTAAAAGCAATACTGAACTTTTTGAAAAGACAAAAACTGTTCTTGAAGATGTGGACATTTAGCACTTGTGTTTTTGTTTTGCAAATAACACTTGATAATAACATTACAGCTTTAGGATATGCTGTCGATTTCTTCATCTGAGTTTAGTCCGAAGTTGTGAAGCTATTGAGAATTTATTCTTCCAGATTCCCTTTCAGTTTGTTGTTTTCAATCTTAGAGAGAACATCGGTGTAGCTACTGTTCAGCTGCAAACAAAAACATAGGAAGTAATAATTAATAAATACATCCAAACAATGGGTTTTGAAAGAAGCATAACAAATCCTAGGAATAGAGATAGACCTGGATAAAACTTGCAAAAAGAAAGGGTTCTATCTAAAGCACAGGCGGTAACAAGTGACATAGAAGCATAACAAATCCTATGAATAGAGATAGACCAGGATAAAACTTGCAAAAAGAAAGGGTTCTATCTAAAGCACAGGCAGTAACAAGTGACATCGACCATCTACTTAACACATTTTTCATCAGACCATGGAGGCTATTCCTTCCTACATGATCAGACTAAGGAATGATGAGAATGACTTTCACTTTGGTGCTAAACAAACAGATACCTCAACTCCTTCAAACCATAGGCTGTCTGTATCCTCAAGAATCAGCCAAGACGTTAATTGCATTAATACTTTCTGCCAAGATGTTCTTAAACTGATTTATATTCAGTATTTTATTTTGAGTGTGTAATAATGTTGTGTATGGCGTATGCAAGAAAAAGTTCCTCCATGGTAGGACCAATAAACTGAATTGAATTGAGTTGAATTTATATGTTGCGTTTATGAAATATCCTACAGCACCTTACAATAGAAACTATAAAAACCAAGGCAATGAAATACTGATAAATAAACACATTTTTTATTTAAAATATTTGCACAATTTTGCAACCGTGCTAAAATTTAGCTGTTGTTCTGTCTTGTGAAATGGCTTTAATTAATACAGTATGGTGAACACATTACAAAGGTGTAGTGCACTAAAGTCAATTGCACATGGCACTGGCAGCATATTATCTCAAAAGCCTTTTCAGATATGGTAGGCACGTGCATTGGATTGGGTAAGTTTGTAGGCCTACATGTTAACTTATGAGTGTTCTCATTTTGAATGAATGAAAGTGTCCTCATTTTATGTCCAAAAGGCTGGAATGGATTGCTCATGAGCAGTGGCCATGTCCTCTGAAAGATAGTGCAGCTGCTAAGGTAACAATTGTGCACTTTGTGGTAAAAGCATAAATTTGCTATGATGGTTGGTATTGGGCTAATTAACAATTTAAGACCGGGACCCACCTTGGGTCTCGCCTGAACTTTGATGTGTTTTTTTTTTTTTTTTTTAAGGAGTGCCCCCTGAAAAGACAAACATAATATCCCATAGGGATAGCTAAGAGCTTGTTTCAACATACCATTCCACGATAAAAAAAAAAAAAAAAAAAAAAAAAAAAGGAGATATTGGTTACTGGACTATGCCTCACTCACTAGAAAGTGATGAGAGACACAACAACTAGCATCACCGGAAACAGGACGTTACTTGTACAATGTATATGGTATACATAATACATTGAATTGAAGAAGGTGAAACCCTCTAAAGATGTAGTGTACATAATAATGGTTGTGTGAACACCTCTTCGATAGGAGTGGAGGACCCTCTTCAGACATGGCTAATTGTGGAGGGTGAGTAGGGGGGGGGCTTTCAGGATGTCCTTCTAATTGACTCTAATTGGAGGTGATGAACTGTGTTGTCTGGCAGGTGCCTTTTATGGTGTTATATAACAGCTGCCAAGAGGCTTTATGGAAGTGTTACTAGTGTGCACTTCACACCTCTCAAATTGATAGAACAAGGAAGGGCTTGTTACCAACATGTGTAGGGGAAAAGAAAACATCCACAATCTCATCCTGTATAGTAGTCTTGATTCAAGACTGAAGTATGTTACATCTAACTTAATGGTTACATCAAATAAGTCAAAGTTATTTTTAAGCTTTTTTGAAATTAGTTTCAATCTGAAAGCTCACTGATCATAAAGTCGACACCAGTGAGTACCAGCATGGGCTAGTTAAAGGGAGTACTATTTGAAAAACCCTGGGACAGTTGGTATTTTTTGATTGCAACAATCTCTATACAGGTTAGAACATAGAGCAAGGGCATGAAGGATATTGCTCTATGTTCAGAAATAAACAAGCACCAATTATCTGAAAAACATCATTGCTTTATCGTTTAAATCAAGACCACGGGATGGAATTTTAGTTCTCTTCCATCGGTGCATTAAGCTGCAGTCACATAATGTAAACGATTTAAGCAATATTGTTCATTACATGTTCATTTCTGTATGTTATCTTATGTGAAATGTTTCTGACCTTTTCATCATAGTTTGATTTGAGTGTAGTCAGGTAAGGCATAATCTTCATAGCGAGGCCACACCACTTTCCGGCATCAGTGAAGTGTCCACCACTGTAAATAAAGTCAACCATTGTAGTCATAAATAAACACATGTAAATCATAGAGGGGAAATATGAGAACCCAATTATCTGAGCCACATCAAGATGGTTCAAAGATCCAAATTTAATGTATAGAGCTGTTCAACATAAAACTTTCAAAGCACTCTTTAATAAAATTTCAATGTTTGAAGTTTTTTGGGTGCATAGATTGACTTTAGAGCCCTTTCCACACTACTATATTTCATCCGGAAATAACAAAAAAGAAATTAGTAAATAAGAAAATACATTCATTAGTGAAACACTCTCACACTCACTAGGTCGCCCACAGGCGGGCTAAAATGTGAATAAGACTGACTAAAAATAAGGATATCTGTGAGAAAAGGAGAAGGCAAAGACAAAAAGTTATTCGCCATTTTCTTCTTGGATGATTCAAACCATGCATGGTTGAACGGTCTGAAGACGCCTTATCCTCAATTTCTCCCTACTCAGACAAACAGTCAGTTTCTCCTACCTAAACAGTCCTTGAGTAGCATGTTTTAATACAATTTTGTCAAGTGGTTACTTTGTCAAGTCAAGGTTTGCAGTGGGATATGACAGTTAATAACTGTCTGGTAAGTTACTTAGTTGTGCTTCAGTGTCCCTCACAACCTTAGTAGATTCTTCAATGATCAGAAATTAATTTGGTTAACCGATCAATTTCATAGCAAATTAGTTACAGATGCATAGCTGTGAAGCCACCTGTGTCTAACCATGACTGAAGCCAACGGTGAACATTAATATCACCATTCCAGTCATACTCACGGTAGTTAGACACAGTTCATGTAGAAGTATTAGCTGATGCGTAGATCGGTCCTTGCTCATGGCTGATTGCACTTCACATCATTGCTGCATTCACACTTTATATTATAAAAGCTTTATAGCTATTCCCTACCTTCGTCATTATTTAGTGCAGTTAATAATGAAACAAAACATATTAATAATTTACTCAGCTACCAAAAATTGCTAATTTAGATTGTACTACATTGTTATAACAAATGCCTAATGTATAAACATAAGCCGATGTGAGATGACAACTTGATAAAGCTGGGAACAGCTTTAAAAGGTATACATGTATACCGGATTAGTGAGGAGAACCATTATTGTATTACTTGGATGGTTAACCAATTGTGAAGTTCATACTTTTATATTTTGTTTTCTTCTGTGAAATGTTTCCTTCTGAAATTAAGTCATTTGAGAAAACTGTATTCATAAGTACCCCAGACAGTTTCTTTACTCCTATTGGTGGAAGAGCGTCATGTGGGGGTGTACATTTAAACGGTCGATAATGACCAGCTGGAGCTGTTTATAACCAGCTGGCTTTCGCGTGTTGGGCGCGCACGATTGTCACATGGAACGTAATTCATAGCTACATGTTTAGTAACAGTGAAAAGCGCGTAATCTATTTCTAAGTGCGCGCGCGTACATACAACTCACGCGCATTGTATAGGTTCTTCACAAAGTTTTTTGAAAAAATATATATCAAACCTCGAATTTTCAACTGTCAAAGTGTCTATAATTGTATTACATAATTGTAACAAAAGGGCATTTATCAAAATAGTAAAAAGCAAACAATACAACACAAAATCACAAAGAAAAAATGACTGTCTCAAGTTAAAGACTGTTTTTTGATACAAGTACCTACAGTCCATTTGGGCTAAGTGTCTGCCCAACTGCCCAGAACAACTTGCAGATAATCTGAGAATATTTACATGTATACTGAGGAACTTTTGCAAACGTATCAGTCCTGAAAAGATCCTTCACTTGACCATGGAGGAATGACAAAAGCTGTTATGGCATATTTAACATTGTGAAGGCCTGGACAAACTGAATCCAAGCTGGGTGTGACCATGGAGGTACATGTAGGTATATTTCTACCTCCCTGGTGTGACCATGGGCCCACCAGGCAAGTTGGCCCATATGGTGAGACAATCCTCCATAGTGAGATAATGGGCTGTATGACCTGTTTTGGAGGCCATAGACCAGAGTCAATAAGACATTCCCTACACAACAGCTTACAGCTTGAAGACAAATGATGGAAGATTAATTGGACAATGTTATGTATGAGACAGTCAAACTGTGGCTACCATCACAGGCATGGTGAGACCACGGCCTCAACATGCTGGGGGAATTCTTGCTGCAATTGGTTAATGGTACAAACCCTATGTTGAAGCATAGACACACTTGTGCAGGCAGAACTTATACTTATCTTATCTTACAAAATGTACAACTACATGTACATCTCACAGGTCCTCTTGGTGTGACCATGTTGTGACACATGCGCTTACTGACAGTATGTTTCCATACACATTACATAGTACAAGAGTTCAGATGAGTGGTTTGTATATCATGTGAGCCACAGGAGTCCTGGACAGCCTTAAGGCAAAATACATAGACAGCCCAAATGGAAGAAAACATCAAACCTATATTTCATGGAGATTGCAGGTTGGAATCCTGACTAAACGATTGTTTCAGTGAGACTCGATGTAGCAGTGTTTATCCCACTGTATTGAAGAGTAATTTTATAATATTATAATAGATCTTTCCCTACATGTGTCTTTCACAGTCATAAGGGGACTGTCAATCAACAATCACAATGTCTCTACTTGGGTTAGTGAAGATCCATGTTGTGTAAAGAATGTGCTGATTAGTTCTGAAACAGTTTGAATCTTCAATAATGATTTCTACAGAAATCTACCTAAAGGGGCTATGTTGTCATGATCAAGCAAGGCCTGTGGCTTTTGGCATCACCCAATTACTGCATGCGCGCTCTCCATAGATAGTGCGTGCGCATGCAGTAGAGGGGTGAGAGTTCAAGTTCATAATTACATATTCAGCCACAGGCCTCTTAGATCATGAGGACACATCCCTGTCAAACCACAGGGTACATATGTACAAATGTTTGTAGAATCATTGATTCATTGAAGATTCAGCTAAATGACTTTAAGAACAAATCAGCACATCTTTACCAGACCTCGATCTTCACTAACTCAAGTAAAGACATTTGTGATTGAGTCTTTCACAGCCTTTGATAAAATACATTATCCTATAAGACACATAAAACCACACTGGATGGACTGAAACTTTCCAGATATAATGAACACTAGACTATGTCTTTAATCAATGTAACACAAGTCTATAATTATTTCCAGGAGTTCATTCAAGCACAGAGTGAATTATATTAATATCTGCATGCTGTATTATCAGACCCTATCTGTAAAAACATCTGTATGTCATTCACTGTGCAATAAATCTATGACACATGAATGAGTGTACCATTCCTCTTGTATAGTAGTGCAAGTATTGTAACTGATGCCACAAAATACAAGTTCTGTAAAAGATACATGTACCACAATGTTGAGCAATTGCTTACTTGTTAAAACAAGCTTGTAGCAGTAGAGTGTCTAATTTCAGGCATATAGCAGTTTGCACACAAATAGAAATTCCCATTTGACAAGGGGAGGGGCAGTACAGCCAAGACAAGGGCAACACAGGACATTGTGGCAGCTGCAGAATGCCTTCAGTTTTGTAATTCTCCCCTTTTGTACATGTATGTTAACACAGTTGGGACACAATCCACAGATCTTGGGGTAGGGGTGGTGGTGGGGATATGAATATACTAAACACCCTTATCCAAAGGTTTTTGGACTTTAAAATATGTTTAACTAAACCCTTGTTAACGTTGGTAATTTATATTGGTGTGTTTTCATGTAAACAAAACGGCAAAGAACTTCCCATGCAGGGATAAAGTGTTATGTTATGTTATGTTATGTTATGTTATTGTATTGTATGTTATTGTATTGTATGTTATTGTATTGTATGTTATTGTATTGTATGTTATTGTATTGTATGTTATTGTATTGTATTGTATTGTATTGTATTGTATTGTATTGTATTGTATTGTATGTTATTGTATGTTATTGTATTGTATGTTATTGTATTGTATGTTATTGTATTGTATTGTATTGTATGTTATTGTATTGTATGCTATTGTATTGTATTGTATTGTATTGTATTGTATTGTATTGTATTGTATTGTATTGTATTGTATTGTATTGTTTAGTATTAGATTATGGGTGTGAAACTACACTATACATGTAGATGCTTTGCATTGGGATAAAGAATTTAATTTGTTTGCTGCTAACGTTACACGTATAGGATTTGAACTGCTTCTAGGCACAAGGCTAACTTGATGGTCTATAGTGGTAAGACATCTGCTCTATCAAGGCAAAGGTCTTGGGTTCGAAATCTACGCTGTGGATCAATCCTGTGGGTTTGTTCATAGGACTCAGGAAAGTATCGAGTAACAGTGCTTAAAGGGCAAAAACAAACTACACACACATTGCTAACAACTTTACAACGAAGACAACTATTTCATGGTCTAATCGAGTGATGATTTGGTTCAACCCTTTGCCCAATGTAGACTGATGATCAAGTGTTATGCCTTCAATGATAGACAGCTAATGCAAGATGTTTATGGAGTCAAGTCTCCAGGTTATGGCAATCTACTTAGTTTGTGGTTAAGTTCCCAGGGACCATCCTGAGCTGTAACTTTGAACCTGAAGGATTGGTTTGTACAGCGCTCCTCGTTGCAGTAGTTTTTTTTTTAAATCATCAAAAGATTGATTTTTATTTTTTTTTATTTACGTACACATATTTTTTTTCAGGGAGTATACCAGTAGTTGGTTCATATCGGTTCTCATGAAACTTGAGATTTGTGCTTTCAGACTTGATTTGATACGTGACTCTAGAAGGACTCTTAAATTTACTTACATGTACAGCCAAAGTACAGTACAGTATGGAATATGGGAATCGTTTACCCGAGGGCGGCGGAGGGCTTTACCATTTCATAGCTGGAGGGTTGTTGTGTTGAAAGAAATCATTGAACAATTATAATTTTTGCATTTATTTTACTTTTTGACCAAAAAGTGTTTGTGTTTTTGACTGAAAAGATATTTATGAATGGGAATCAAAGTGTGTTGAATCGGTTTTCAACTAGTAATTGAAACCTGCTGAGGCCTGGTTCTTGATAATTTACCTTGACTTCGTCTCGGAAAAAATTATCAAGAACCATGCCTTATTGGGATTAAACCACTAGTTGAAAACCTCTTCACCACACATTGATTCCCTTATTAATACAAAAAACACGATCTTTAAGAAGTTAGTGTACTGGGCTCTTTTCACAACACAATGGACCAACAGCTTTAATCCCATTCGAAGGAAGCAGATAGTTTCCATGTCTTGCTTAAAGCCATTATACACTTTCGGTACAGACAAGAAAAAAAAGTTCACAGATTTACAAATAACTTACAGGGTTTAAAGAAGGTAATGGTGAAAGACTTCTCTTGAAATATTATTCCATGAAATGCTTTACTTTTTGAGAAAACATTAAAACAATATCAATTCTCGTTTAAACACATGTCATGACATGGCGAAACGTGCGGAAACAAGAGTGGGTTTTCCAGTTATTTTCTCCCGACTCCGATGACCGATTGAGCCTAAATTTTCACAGGTTTGTTATTTGATATAGAAGTTGTGATACACGAAGTGTGGGCCTTGGACAATACTGTTTACCGAAAGGGTCCAATGGCTTTAAGGACACAATGGGTTATGACCAGGACTTGAACCCATGCTCTGCTCAATAGAAACACCAAAGCTTGGGTTTGCTGCAGTCTTTTCTGATCAGCCTCGACAATAATTAGAACTGGCTCCAAAATGTAATTCACAGTGTAAAACAAGCTGACAAAAAACACTCTGTATTAAAGGCAGTGGACACTATTAGTGATTACTCAAAATGATTATTAGCATAAAACCTTACTTGGTAAAGAGTAAAGGGGAGAGGTTGATAGTATAAAACATTGTGAGAAACGGCTCCCTCTGAAGTGACTTAGTTTTTGAGAAAGAAGTAATTTTCCACGAATTTGATTTCTAGACCTCGGATTTAGAACTTGAGGGTCTCGAAATCAAGCATCTTAAAGCACACAACTTCGTGTGACAAGGGTGTTTTTTTCCTTCATAGTTATCTCGTAACTTCGACAACCAATTGAGCTCAAATTTTTACAGGTTTGTTATTTTATGCATATGTTGAGATACACCAAGTGAGAAGACTTGACTTTGACAATTGCCAATAGTGTCCAATGTCTTTAAACACCACTCAATTTAAGGTGAGAAATCCACAAGATTAGTGCTTGTAGCTCGACACTTTTACAAGACAAAATTACACAAACGACAAGCACAAAACAAAAATGAAACAAATAATAGGCCTTCAGTACACATAGTGACTGTGTAGGCCTATGTAGTAGTAGTAACTGTGTTTTAAAAGCACTACTAAAGAAGATTACCATTTGTCTCATGGGTAAGTACATACATGTAGGTGTATACTTTGTTTTTGATGCTCAACAAAATTTGAAAGATGTTTATCAGACCCAACTTGACAACATTTTAACCTTTTTTTATTCCACAGCTGGGAATTTTTTGTGCAGTTTAAGAGAAACAAAATTCGTTGAAGTAGTTTTTTTTCTGAAATCATCAAAATATACCAGTAGTTTGTTTATATCGATTCTCATGCAACTTGAGACTTGTGCTTTCAGACTTGATTTGATACGTGACTCTAGAAGAACTCTAAATTTTCTAACAGCCGAAGTACAGTATGGAATATGGGAATATAAAATATATCACAAGGTTCAATCTGAAAGCTTCTTGATTATAAAGTTTATACTAGTTCCTAAATCCAAGAGAAATGAGTCCATGGGAACAATACTAAGTCACCAATAAGGTAGGTAGCAGTCTAGTAGGGCTCTGATTAATCACCATTGCTTATTTTGATATGTGCACTATACGTAGTATGAGTCAATGATCGCAAAACCCCGATAAGAGAAACAACATTTTTTCTTTGTTTTGTCTCATCATCAATTGTCATAGGCTGCTTTTACTGCAGGGCAGCTGCAGTTAGTTCAGCCATGCAAAGGCCACTCCCCCTGTGTTGTCACTAACATGATTACCGTTTTACTGTGAAACTGTTTTTAAATGATTTGTTTACCATCCATACATACATGTAGGTTTTAATCCCAGATGCAATAATATTATTAACTAATTGAAATTTGGATGGTATGAGTTTAAGGATGGAAATAAACTTCCCTTCCAAAACCAAAGATGCAAAACTCCTTCAAATATTGGCTCAAAATGCAGAAGTCACATATGCCTTGAACTAGGACCTTGAACCAATCCAAACTAATACAATCAACTGCCAGGATGGGAGGAATTACTTTGGATACATTCCAAAGCCTTCTTATCATGAATTCAAAAACACATAAAGAATTTCAAGCTACTTTTAAAGTAATTGTGTAACAGTGTTTTATTGAATTTCTTTGCTCATTCATTGTCACCCAGCCAGTCTGTCTCCTTTTCAATTGTTATGTACTCCAAACCCAATACTTCACAAATAAAATAATTATAAAACTTGATCACATTAAACATAAATTCCCACAAAAAGGGCTGAGTCGGCCAAAATTCACACAGTATGTGAAGTTTGATCCTTAATTGGCAGCCATTTCAACACTCAACTGACTCAGCAGCTGTCCCATGCAAGGCCATACCTTGACTTTGGATTATCAGACATCACCCCCAAATACTACACAAGTTTTAAATAAATAAACAAATGGTCTTTAATAGTTTTACCATCTTACTTTGAATTGTTAAAGGGGCAATCACTTTCTCTGACACATTCAAGGCTTTCAAGTGCTTCCAGCTCATGTTTTGGCCTTGTATTTACAACAAACCATAGAGGAAGGACAGACACAAGCTTTTTATAAACTTTGTTTACAGTTGTTTATTTGTGTTATGTATGGGATATTGCCCAACATCTGATCACAAGGTAGGACAGCCACTTCAAAGTGGGGGCTACACTTTACTGATTTGGGCTATCAACCCTGGGGCTGAAACAGGGTTACCCCCTCCACAGTCTGTAGGGTATCCATTTGGAGACTGGCTGATAGAGCAGAATGTACTACTTTCCAGTTTTTATTGAAGCAATTATGGTATAGTCCTTTGCTTGAGGGCCCAAGTGACATAACTAGGATTCAAACCCTCACTCTGCAGCTGGCAACACCAGAGCTTTGGTCAGGTCATAGAGCTACTGCTCAGCCCCAACAAGCATAGCAAAATGTTAAACAAATTATATTAGTTCCTACTCAAAAATCATTGTTTGCAACTAGTCGCATTTAGTGCACACATAACAATATTTTGCTTTGCAAAATTACAGGACGAAATCACAGTACCGTTAAATGGTAAAATGTCAGCATTGATTGGATCGCCAATTGACATTCCCAACATTACATGTTGTCAAAGAAAACAGAAACACCAAGTAAATTCCATGATAGACTTAGGCTAGATGTGTTGTGCACAAATATGAAAAAAAAGCATTAACTGTTGAGAAGTCTTTGCAGTTATACTAGCAACGTTCAAAAGGTTTATGGTTGAATAAAGAAAAGTTGACTAGAAATTTACACTAGGTTACAAAGTTATACTCAAATATTACAGGGATGGGATTGGATGAATGTGAACTTTCCTGAAAGATGGCTTGCAGTTCCAGGGTTTTCCTGGGTGTAGGACTTAAACATTTCTCAATTGTTACAATACAGGAGGTTTCACAGACTTAATGCATCACCACAAAAACAAAACTGGTGGTACAGGTCAGGTTTGGACACAATGTGGACTATTGCTGTCTCCCTTTGTGACTGATTCTTTAACTTCTCTTCAAAGAATTTCAAGCCTGACAAAGGAGATTTTCAAGATAATCTAGAAACCAGTATCAAATCACTGTAATTTTTACAAAAACATTTTAATGCAGTCCTCAAAAGCTAACTGGATGATACAAACCATGCCTTTCCTTAAACTCAAAGTGACAGAATTGTACTACGGAGCTGGTAAAAACATCTTCATTAATTCTCCAATGGTTATTTGAGACTAGACCTATTTCTTTTTGGTAAAATTCCAACACTGGTTCAAAGGGCACTGTCCTTCCATACACCCCAAACTGGGATGACTCTCTACCTCAAAGAGAGTATTCAATTGGTACCCAGTTGGGTGACTCTACCACTTTCTGCAACCTTAAAGGGAAACCAAAATCTTGTCACCACCCAAATTACCCTTATTTGGACAACCCTAGATGGAACTTTGCCCCAATCAGGGTATAAGTGGTACCTAATCGGGTGACTGAGCAGCCGAAAGAGCTGTTGCCACTGACAACAGCAGTTTTTGCATTTGAGGTATCATCTCTCAAACCACCTGGAATAAATAAGGTGCTTCTGAATCACTAAAACACACAAGAAAGGTCGACAAGAAACTGAAAGTAAAAACAAAAACTAAAAATCTAGATAATTGAGGCAAAAGGGTACACAAATGTAAAAAAACATCACAGAACCAAGGTACCTGAAATTATAAACATGAGTTAATTGTTAATGGACACTATTGGTAATTACTCAAAATATTAGCACAAACCCTTACTTGGTAATGAGTAATGGGGAGAGGTTGATATAAAACATTGTGAGAACTGGCTCCCTCTGAAGTGATGTAGTTTTTGAGAAAGAAGTAATGTTTATCGAATTTGATTTCCAGACCTCATATTTAGAATTTGAGGTATCGAAATCCAGCATCTGAAAGTGCACAACTGTGTGTGACAAGGGTGTTTTTTCTTTCATTATTATCTCCCAACTTTGATTGTGAGCTCAAATTTTCAAAGGTTTGTTATTTTATGCATATGTTGAGATACATCAAGTGAGAAGACTGGTCTTTGACAATTACCAATAGTGTCCAGTGTCTTTAAATATTAACAAACATGTATAAATACAAAGGATTACGCCATCTCCCATAAGCAATTAATCAGTAGTTATTGTCAGTTGACCTCAGACGACCCCTGGCAATATGAAACAAGAATCAGACATGGATTAAGGATCTATAGTGAGAGGGGGGGGGGGGGCTTACCCAAGCAGATGAACTCCTGTATTCCAAGCTCGAGTCAGAAGCCACAAGATCTCCATTTCAGGGTACTCTGTAACACCCTGAGAAACAATAAATAAAGTCTCGTCAACCACAGATACTTCAAAGACGTCTCAGTTAAAAATAGATACTCAAAGTTAGGGCTGTAAGAAAAATGCATGTGCCCCACATTTAAAACGCAACTAACCCTAAAAATGCAGAGACCCTAAAAGTGAAACTGACCTAAATACAAATAATTAAAGCATTCAAAAGGTAAAATACAATGACCATTTTCTGACCTTTACCGAAGATGAAAAAAAGGTTTACTTCCAAATATTTCATTAATATTATTACACTGTTGCAGAGCAGATGTCAGAGTGACCAAGACAGTTTAAACTTGGAGGTATTTCTACCTCCATGCCAGTTTAAACATACATAAAAAGATCCAATCTACCAAAGTAGTTTTTATTATTTTTATCTTATGGCAAACATGGTTTTTGTTTAATTTTAGGCCATATTTTGTTAGAGTTCTTTGGAAATAATTTGGGGCGCAGATCACATTGGTTTCTTCATGGAGAGATTCCTTGATACATTACATGTTGTAAACCTAAGACAGTACTTTCTGCAACTGAAATGGTGCATCTGATTGTAGCTTTACTTGGATCACCAACCCATGTGCTTGGATTGAGGGATAACAATGGCACCATGAGTACTGAGCCGTAGGAAGACCTATTAGTAATTGCTACATGGTTTTTATTAATATGACTAGAACATCAAATAGACTGCAGGCCCTATATAGACTGATGCACCAGTCTGTTACTCAAGTCAAACATTTCTGTTTGAGTTGTAACTTAGTGTTTTAATGAAAGGCATAATGATGGTCCATATCTAAAAATGCTGCATGTACATACATGCACATGTACAATGGAACAAGACATTTTAATCTTAAAACATTTTAGTGTCCTTTAAACTGTTTCAATGTCATTTAAACTGGGCCAAATAAACGGAATGTAATGGCTTCTTTGAAGAATGGAGTAATTCCCATCTTGTTGTTTTGTTTTGTCACTTACCACAACAAACCATCTATCAAAATATGTTTATCATATCAGGTCTGGAATTACACAAAGGCATGACACTGGTCTTGGCACCCCCTTCAAAAGATTTTGCAGACATCTGCTGCCCCTGGTCTTGGCATCCCTTCATTTTGCAGTGGAAGTGCCCTTTGCAAAATGAAATTGGCCTTGCCCTTTCAATATGATATTCCATATCTTTCATATTAGTATTTTATTCAAGTATTTTACTCCTGGATTGTTTCCTACATGTAAAATAATTGATACAAATATGGAGACTTCATTTGCTATCTGCTTCGACTGTGACAGTATTACAATCAAATTAAACTATCAGATTTCAACTTGATTCAAACCTGATTTTTAAAATAATAACAAGAACTATACTTTTTCTTTCAACTTTTGCCAGCTGTACGGTTTTTCCCGATTCATTCGTCGTGGCCATGCGGTCTAGTCTTGGTTCGGTTCAACGGACCCAAGCTCCGGTGTTGTCAGCAGCAGAGTGTGGGTTTGAATCCCCAGTCATGACACATGTGCCTATATGAGCAAGGCACAACCATAACTACTTCATAAAAAGTTGGGAAGGTATTGCATTCTGCTCTACCAGCCAGGCTCCTAGTGGATGAAACCCTTGCCTACATGTACATCCTTACGGACTGTGAAGGGGGTAACTTTCAGACCCAGGCGTAGGCGGCAACAAGAGATTTGGGTTGATAGCCCAAATCAGTTAATGAAGCCCTCACCTTGAAGTGGCCTTGTGATGTTAGACACTATCTCAAAAAATATAAAGGCTGGACAAGTAGTCCTGGGGTGGATTTCACAAAGGTAGTCCTAACTTAGGACTAGTCCTAGGCAATGCTAAGAGATAGGACCAGTCCTAAGTTAGGACTACCTTTGTGAAATCCACCCCTGGCCTGCTTGGTATTGTAAAGTCAAAGATGTTTGTGATAACCTGTAGTTGATTATTGTGTTAGCGCCCTCTATTGACTGTTTGTAGAAAAGGTGTTTTGTAGTTGTGTTGGCATCCATCTTGTTGTTTATTAAAGTCATGTACACATGGTTTCGTTAACCTAATCCAGTGAGTTAAGTCAGTAATTGAAGTTACTACATTTTGGCGACGAGGATGGGATCCTGCTAAACAGGGAGAACATCCAGAAGAAATCTCAGTATGAATACCTTTGGGAATATCGGTGAATTTCAAGATGAAAAGGACAGTGAAGCATGGCCTCTGTATGTGGAACGATTGAAGCAGTTTTTTGAAGCAAACGATGTAGAGGATGCTGGTAAGCAGAGAGCTATTTTGTTAAGTGTTTGTGGTGCTGACACATATAAGTTGATATCAAGCCTTGTAGCACCAGCAAAACCAGGAGAAAAGACTTTTGATGAACTAATATCGATTGCTAAGGATCATTTCAACCCACTACCCTCGGTAATCGTTCAGCGATATAAGTTTAACACACGCATTCAGCAACAAGGAGAGACAACTGCAGAATTTGTTGCTGAATTACGCCGTCTCGCACGACACTGTGAGTATGGGTCTACACTAGAGGATATGTTGCGTGATCGCTTAGTATGTGGCTTAAAGGATGAGCGAGTGCAACGAAGGCTGTTATCAGAGCCCTCCCTTAAATTCAAGAAAGCGTGGGAAATTTCACAAGCCATGGAGCTAGCCATGAAGAATGCCAAAGACCTTCAAAGAAACCTCGAGTCTTTGCCCGTACCAGTGGCCGCTGGACCCCTGCAGCAAGCCAATAAAGTTGCTAGTAGTACCAGCGCCAGGGGGCCTAACCAAACAAGGCCATATCCACAACAAGCACAGCCCCACAAACAAGGTACACACTTCACTAAATGTTATCGATGTGGACGCACGGATCACTCTGCAAATGATTGCAGAGTACGTTCGTATATTTGTCATAACTGTGGAAAACAGGGACATCTAGCCAAAGTTTGTCGGGGTGGTAAATCGTCTTCCACCCCAGTAGAGTCAAAAGTCCACAAGGATAAAGCGTACTGCATGGAACCTGACTTCGAAAACCCTGTGAATGCAGAAGCTAACTATACAATGTATAAAACCTCGGCACAAAACAAAGAGCCACCGCTTATCGCAAATGTACTGATAAACAAATGTAAGGTCTCAATGGAAATTGACACTGGTGCTTCTGTCTCCATCATGAGTGAGACCACTTATGATTCCATATTTAAGCACAAGAAACCTTCACTTCGTACCGGGGAACACGTCGAGTTACGAACTTATACAGGCCAGAAAATACCTGTGGTTGGTACGTGTTCAGTCACAGTAGAACACAACGATCAGAAGACTCAACTCTCACTTCTCATTGTGTCGGGTCAAGGACCAAATCTTCTCGGACGAGATTGGCTGCGCCATCTTAAGTTAGCGTGGCAAGAAATTCACCATGTCAGGCACACTGATTCGACTGCTGAGATTATGAATCATTATGAAGAGTTATTTCGGGATGACTTGGGTAAACTAAAAGGACAACCTGTAAAAATAAATATCAAAACAGATGCAAAGCCCAAGTTCTGTAAGGCGAGAACCGTGCCCTTCTCCATGAAAAAACAAGTGGAAGATGAACTCGATAGACTCCAAAAGAGTGGTGTCATTGAACCAGTAACATTCTCGCGTTGGGCAGCACCCATTGTTCCAGTGATTAAAGAAAATGGGCAAATCAGAATCTGTGGAGATTACAAGGCCACAGTAAATCAGGCTGCTAATGTTGACTCATACCCCCTTCCTCGAGTGGAGGAATTGTTCGCTGCAATGTCTGGTGGTCAAACATTTAGCAAGCTCGATCTCAGTCATGCTTACTTGCAACTTGTGCTCGATGAACCATCGCGTGAACTTGCGACAATTAACACTCACCGTGGACTGTTCCAGTATACGAGAATGCCTTTTGGAATTTCAGCTGCACCCGCCATTTTCCAACGGACCATTGAAAGTTTGTTAGCTGACATTCCCCAAGCAGTGGCATTTCTCGATGATATCCTTGTTACAGGTAAATCTGAATCAGAGCACATTGCTAATCTTGATCGAGTACTTACCAGACTACAAAGTGCAGGCCTCCGACTGAAACAGGAGAAATGTAAGTTCTTCGCACCAGAGGTAGTTTACCTCGGACATCGCATAAATGCAACAGGCTTGCATCCCACAACGGAGAAGGTGCAAGCGATAAAGGATGCGCCAGTCCCCCGTAATGTAACTGAGTTAAAATCCTACCTGGGTATTCTCAACTACTACGCAAAGTTTTTGCCCAACTTGTCGTCGCTCATAGCCCCTTTGCACTGTTTGTTGAGGAAGGACACCCGCTGGTCATGGGACACAGCCCAGGATAAAGCCTTCCGTGAATCTAAGGAATTGTTAGTTTCAGCTCAAGTTCTGGTGCATTACAACCCAGAGAAGGAGTTAGTGCTATCATGTGATGCTAGTCCATATGGTGTGGGCGCAGTGCTGGCCAACCGAATGTCCGATGGAACAGAACATCCAATTGCGTACGCATCACGTTCCCTGTCTCCACCAGAGCGTAATTATTCGCAACTAGACAAGGAAGGATTAGCAATGGTCTTTGGAGTAAAAAAGTTCCATCAGTATGTGTACGGTAGGAAGTTTGAGATATCTACTGATCATAAGCCGTTGCTCGGTTTATTAGGTGAAGGGCGAATGATACCCCCCATGGCATCATCCAGAATTCAGCGGTGGGCACTTACACTTTCCGCTTATGATTACCAGTTGGTCTACAAACCAGGGTCATTAAATGGTAATGCCGATGCACTGAGCAGATTACCATTACCCCATACACCTTCGCATGTACCAGTTCCAGCGGATTATGTCATGGTCATGGATCACATGGAGTCAACACCAGTCAGCCCAGAGAAAATTCGCCTTTGGACAGGCCGAGACCCGGTACTGTCACAGGTGCGATCATTTGTGATGAATGGTTGGCCAGCAGAATGTGCAAATTCAGCATTGCAGCCATACATCTGTCGTAAAACAGAATTAAGCATCCAAGACGGCTGCATAATGTGGGGGTCACGTGTTGTCATCCCCCCACAGGGTCGCCAGCGTCTTGTGGAGGAGTTACATGAATCGCACCCTGGAGTGTCACGCATGAAATCGTTGGGTCGCAGTTATGTATGGTGGCCCTGCATGGACAAAGACATTGAGAGTAAAGTCAAACAGTGTTCGCCATGCCAAACCTCACGTCAATCGCCACCAGTTGCACCACTGCACCCATGGGAGTGGCCCCAGCGTCCATGGTCACGCCTTCACGTGGATTATGCAGGTCCGTTTATGGGACGAATGTTTCTCATAATTGTTGATGCACATAGCAAATGGCTAGATATACATGCTATGCATAGTGCAACGTCACTGGCTACAGTAGAGAAGCTGCGTCAGACCTTCGCGACACATGGATTGCCAGATATTATTGTTTCCGATAATGGCAGTAATTTCACCAGTGCAGAGTTTCAGGAATTCTTGAGAAGGAATGGCATTAAACATGTCCGGTCCGCGCCATTCCACCCATCATCCAACGGGTTGGCTGAGCGTGCAGTTCAGTCTTTTAAGGCCGCGATGAGACGTATGAATGAGGGTACTGTTGAGACAAAGTTGTCACGATTCTTGTTCACATATCGCACCACGCCACACGCCACGACAGGAATTTCCCCAGCTCAATTGTTGATGAATCGTCGACCGCAGACAAGACTTGATTTGGTCCGTCCGGATCTTCGACGTCGAGTAACCAACAAGCAATGTGCACAGAAGGAACATCATGATAAACACGCAAAACCTCGCTCGTTTAATGTGAACGACACCGTTTATGTGCATAATTATGCGCCTGGCCCTAGATGGATGGCAGGGCGTGTAGTATCATTGTGTGGCCATCTTATGTACACAGTCCTACTTGAGGATGGTCGTGTGTGGAGACGCCATGTTGATCAAATGCGTTTCCGAGATGTGTCAACCACACCCAGTTTGGAGCCAAATTGGCCCATTCCTTCATCGGAGAGGGAGGAAATGGTTGGTGAACAACCACTTGTACAGATTGACAGTACACCATCAGTGGAAGAGCCAAGTCCAATGCCAGCAGAGCAGACAGGCTCACAGAACACAGAACCAGACATTGAACTTCGCAGATCCACACGCGTTCGCACCAAACCTGAACTCTATGGATTTCCAGATCTGTGACTCTAAAAAACACAGTTCTTCTTTTGTTACCATGGAAACAGTTGTTGATTAATAATAGTTCCTCATGTAACAATGGAACCAGCCAATAGGTTAATGTATGTTTTCCTACAGACCCGTGGGTGTTGGTTCTGAAACTAATTCTCTTGGATTTAATGTTCTAGTGTTCAAGTTGTTGTTTCCTTAAAGTTGTTGTGTTAAGTATTATCTAAAGGAGGAGGAGTTGTGATAACCTGTAGTTGATTATTGTGTTAGCGCCCTCTATTGACTGTTTGTAGAAAAGGTGTTTTGTAGTTGTGTTGGCATCCATCTTGTTGTTTATTAAAGTCATGTACACATGGTTTCGTTAACCTAATCCAGTGAGTTAAGTCAGTAATTGAAGTTACTACAATGTTGAACAGAAGAAACACAAGAAAAACAGCTGTCAGCATTTTAGAAATGCACACAATATTTCCAGAATTGACTTTTTACTATTTTGATTGCTGATTTATAAATTGAAACAAGTCAGGAAGGAGCCTCTGCATTTATCAGACTATAATGAAATAACCTCAAGCAACTTAGGAGCAGTCCATACAAACTGACCCCTGTCTGTAATCATTAGGTGATGCCCTCAATCAATTACACTTCTGAGATGGATGAGCTCAGAGGGACAGTTTAACATAAAGATGTATTATCATGTATTCAAAATACAGTGTAGCTATGGAATATAAAAGCAGTTGTTACCCAGCCAGTTAAAAAAATGCAGGATAAAAAGTACAAAAACCCCAAATGATCACATTCAATCTTAAAGCTCACTGATTGAGTTATCCACAGATAGCTTATTTTGATTGCCAAGATCAGAATAAGCTCATTATTTGACACATCTTGCGTGTCATTGCTAAATTACACTGTCTTCATTTTCTCTAAGCATGAAGACATTTTGATTGGTTTGATACTATGATGTTACAGGTAGGTATCACTTCATCTTTTGAAAGGTAAAAAATAAACTGTGGTATGAGCTTTTATCTCTGTAAAAATAAGAGCTTGCAGATAATTCATTTCTCAATTTCGTGTCAAAGTAAGCATGATGCTTTTTTTTAATGGATTTCTCTATCTTTCCTTTTTTGTCACATACATTTTACTAAGGTATTGCATGAAGGGATGGCCGTGAGCAATGTTTAATGGTTAGTTACTAAAAATGATCGCAAGTCAAGGCAAATATAGTATGCGCAATATGCTTCAGTGGTTTGGAAGCTTAAACAAAATTAAAATAAATGCTGGGCAGATTATAAATCCTCAAATTTGTCAAGAAATTATTGAAATTAATAAGCAAACCACATTGCCATGACTAGCAACACTTGTTTATTGATAGAGTTGTAAATTTAAGTATCGCCAATATACCTACACACTTACAAAAAAAAAATTAAAATTAAAACAACCCAATTGAAATTCTTTCAAAATGTTCCATGGAATTGTAATTAAACATGATCAGTTTAACTATAAAACCACAAACAGTTGGTGATAATTCAATTGATTTTAATATTGAGTTTCAGAAACATTAGTATCTTCTTACACCTCAGACCATCTGTACAGAATTATCCCTGATGGGAAATGGAGCAATTACTTTGTATCAGATCTCGTTTGAAGGCTGCATTATTAAAATATGGCTCTTAAAGTTACATTCCCAGTTGAAGAACAAAGTTATTTAGCCAATAGTTGTTTTCAGAACCAACACAGCTGCATAAAGCAAGTGTTGTTCTGCAATTCTTAATTTTCTAAAATGAAAAGCTGCATCCCCTTTCAGGTGATCCCCTGGCTGCCGCGTCCCAGGTTGTATCGTTATTTGGGTGTGATCCCTGGCTACACGGCAGTTATAGGTTGTATGGCTTCGGAGTGACCACAAACAAAGATGTTGTCAACAAAACAGGGAGACCACCAACAAAGGGTAGCTCAGTTGGTAGAGTACCAGCACGTTAATCTGGAGGTCATTGGTTCGAATTCAGCTTTAGTCAATTTGTCTTAGTTCAACCGCAAATCATTCAAAATGTACCCAGACAGTTTCCCTTATGGTTTGACAATCAGTGAAAGGGACCTTTTTAGAATCCCTAAGTAGCCTTTTCACCTCATGGTTGCCTCAGTGAGGCTTTTTCCTCTCTCAGTGGAGTTGAAAAAACCTCAGATATATCAGAGATATCCGGTATCAGAATACTCAAACAATTTGGATCAAATTGAAGAAGATGATAACGATGAAGAATGTCTAGACGCTTCAATTTGGGGGAATTAAGATGAGGATCCTTCTCCAAGTGGATGCGCATGATCAATTAAGGAGAAGATATCTTTGTGGCGTAACTAAGCGGGGCGCACTGGAGGTTGAGTGCAGTGTGCCATTCCGATGTTTTTAAATTTATTATCTCCATTTACATGAAGACATTATATTTAATTTTACACTCTCGTCCGTTGTCAGATTATGTTATTAAAACTACAGTGAATGGCACTGAAAAGGGGCTTGTCTAAGAGAAGTGTTAACAGAAAACAAAAGTGCCCCCTTAGAGATAAAATGGTGCTCCCTGTTGTGCCCACACCCCTAAAATGTTACCCTAGTTTTGGCGATGTAAGGTATTATAACAAAATTGGATAAAAATACTTAGATTTATTTTTTAATTTGTTGGCTTGAAGATGTGCCAACAAACATTTAACTTTTAATTGATAAGCCTCAATGAATTCTTTAGAAAAATTGATTAAGGGTTTTGGTCATCCACTCGAAACCTTTGTTTAAGTCCAAATTTCTTTTTCTTCACATAATTTGTAGCTTTTTGAATTTGTGGTTTTATAATCTTCATTTTTGGTTATACCGGTACTTGGTTTTATTGGGAGTAGATAAATGATTGCAGGACTCATGTTTGGTCTGGTAGACTATAGCCTGAACATGTAACATCACACTTGGAGGCTCATACATGAACACTAGATACCAGCCTTGAGCACCTTGAGGGATCCTGCTAGATGTAAATTTGACCTTGCATCCCATGCACACATGTAAACACATTACACTTGATACAAATATTCTAATGCACGTACATGCAGAAGTACAATTAACTGCTGTGGAGTACAACGTGTAGCTTATAAACTACATCACTTCGGAGCAGACCAATCACAACGCAGAAATTGAAAACTTATGTACAGTACATCACTGCATGGAGCAATTGCTCCATGATCACTGCAAGTGTACCCACTGATATTATTTGGCCTACATGTAGAAGACTAGTGTCTGTTGCAGATAAAGACAGGGAACCAGTCTAGGTAAACTATGGAGGCTACCTCTCCATGGGTAGACTGTGGCATGTATGATTCATTGGTGATGACAGATTCCATGACTAGAGCATGAACCACACATCCCAGGGCAAAGCTGCCTCAAGTACTAGAGATTGGATTGTGCATTAACAGTAAACAGTAGGGGGATCAATGCAGACAGTGTGACTTTCACCACACCACAGCAGCAATCATCACTCTAAACTATGTACACTCATGATGCTGAGAATATAAATAATAGTGGCTTCTTGTAGTGCGCTACATTTTTGAAGTACATGTATGAAACCAATTCCTTTACATGTAGTACACCTGTACCATAGAGATCTAGAATGTGCTGTGGTGCAATATGCAGCCAATCAAACCAGGAACACAAGGGCAAACCCCTTCTCTTTTTTTATAAGTGTACTGGGTTCATTACATGCATTACTCAACACACACAAGACCAATGGCTTAACGTCCCATCCAAAGGCTGCACTCTGGTGTTGTTCATCATATCAAATAGAATCAAATAGATAAATGAAAGTCTGGTCATGATAGGGACAAGTCTTATTCATCTTCCAAGCAAATCAGAAGTAAAATCCTTAAATCCAGAAACATCCTGATAACTCTCGAGCCTTCTATATAAACGGTCTATCAAAATAATACGCTTATTTAAGTCATGTGTCAAGTTTGGTTGAAGATGAATTCATTATCGCGGCACACATGGAATATGGAAAGTAACGCTTCTACATTGTACATCCCATACCAGGTTAAGGGATCAGGTTGACTCAGTGGTTTGTTCTTCGTCCACCTCTGTGGCCCTCAGTTCCAATCTCACTTAAGACAGGAGCCTTACATGTGGATTGGGTTTTAAGTCCCTAACTAAAGTGATTATGTGGGTTTCCCTTTTGGGGTTTTCCTCCCACATCTAAACTGAGCATTTCTTCTTCTTTCCTATTTATCCTCTAACTAGCGCTAATGGTGCTGTTGGATGTGTACTGTAAACAGACTCAAATAAAATAGATAACATCCAACTTAGGCTTCCTTGATGGAGGTGTAAACAAACTAATATAATAAATAATATCCAACGTCTTAGGCTTCCTTGCAATAATATGGCATGCAGAGGCACTATAATATTAATCTGTATTCCAGTCATGCTTGTGTGATAACTATCCGTTATAATATACAACACATTGTGCTTGGCATTTGAAGTTAATTCCCTCATAAATTAATATCTCCCTCAGCCAAAGGAGCGGGATGGTTAGTACAAATTGGCCTGCCGCCACTGTAGCCGTATCCACTTCGCATGTCTCTTCATAGACAGACCTGCTCTACATGTAGCGCTAAGGTTCAAATTTATTGTTCACCACACAGTACAGATCCAGTTGATCATTAAAGGGAAGGGTATAAGTTTGGTAATCTTTCAAATTATTGGAATGAAAACTTACTTGCCAGTTTTCGCAAAAGCATTCTGAGAATTATTTCACTTTGAAGCATAGTAATGTGGTTATAAAAATGGTGGAGAATTCCGTTTTCGAACTATTCTTCCTGCGTGGACTAAAACCATCTGAGACTTTTTGCAATACCTAAAAACACTACATGTACCTGCCTTAAAACCTGATTAAAACAATCTAACGGTGCCAAAAACCAAATACTTTGCCTTTAAAAAGCAAACAATCAATACTGTGATGATAGCAAAGGAGTCCAAATGGTCAGGCAGTTCCTTTAGAACATGGGGGTTTCAGGATGACCAGCCCCCCCCCCCCAACACTTGCATTGTTACATCTGTTTATAACAGATGTTTGATGTTTATACCAGTGACCATGAGGACAAGAAGTAAAGCAAGGCCTTTATCAGTAACTACCATTAGCTATTTCCTCAAGAGAGGTTCTGAATTTACTGTGTTTGGGTCAATGTTAGTGCTAGGTGTTTCCTGGACTTGTGAAATAACCTGTACATGTTTGGCCAACAGAACAAGAGAAAGTTTGCCTGCTATACATGTACCAGTGAGCTAGATCAATCATGTCTATGGTTTAGGCATATTACTTTAAACTGCACTATACTTTCTGTGAACTTAAAGATAAAACTTTGGGGCCCAGTAAGTCCAGTCTAGGTTACCATGAGCAGCGTGCCTTCACTAACCCCTGTAGGGATGTACATTACTGAAACAACATCGCTGATTGGCTCCCATAATGACTACTTTGCGTCCAAGCTACATGTACAGTGTACAGGTTAAAAACTGTTGAGCGTTTGTACGCCACTTGTAGTCCCTTTGTGCGTGCATGCTGATTGGCTCTCATAATGACTACTTTGCATCCAAGCTACAGTGTACAGGTTAAAAACTGTTGAGCATTTGTCCGGCACTTGTAATCCCTTTGTGCGTGCGTGGGAAAATGCAGGCATTTCATTCAAATGAGTTATGTTTTTACATGGTTATCTTAAACTGCATACAGTTTGACATATCACAAGATCAAAAAATGAGAGGGGACCAGTTGCTCTTTGACTTGATGCATCTTTGAGGGTTACATACTAAAGCGGGCACATAGAGTGGATCGGCCACAGGCCTTAAATTATTAAAATGTGCCAGATGAACTAATTTTAGAAGTTACAAGCGAGCAAGGCATGCTGGGAAAAATGGCGTGGGGAGATAGATCACCCCTAAGAATGAGTTTGCAGAAAGTCACTTGCAGGTTAGATTTGAACGATGTCTGGTACATGTACATCACCTAGTTTGGTCATAAGTGAATGCTAAATTTGAATTCCTCAAACTATATTCAGGATGTCACATGGTTTGGAGGTAGACCCACTAACGAGGGCGCTGTACTCTTTTTGATGAAACTCTACAGTTGTACTAGCCTCAAAGTCAAAATTGCAACCTTCAGATTAGCAAAGACAGGTATCCTTGTGCCACACATTTAATGGAAAATTGTTTGTGCACATGAGCGTTTGTAGTTTTTCTCAAGTCACTATGAAAAACTTCCATAAACCCTTTGGTTCTCCATAAAAAATAAAAAGTCAACAAAAAAAGTATAGAAATTCTTTTTATAAATGAAAGCCTCAGGAAAAGTGCCCTGTGGGGTTCATAATTTGACAGTGAATAGGGCAACTTCAGAAGTATCTCTGTTTATCCACACCATACAAACATCGATTAGGGAAAGTTCTGATCAGAGTATGAAGCCAATTCTGCATCAGATTATTTTGCTTTACCGAGTTTCTTATAAACCTTAATCTCAAGTGTCCAGCTGTGTCAACTGTAAAGTTCTGCCTGCCAGAATATGATATGGAATGCCAACACTAGGTAATAAAGATGATGGTCACACAAAGCAGATCCAATTTTTTTTCTTCCACAAACTAAAAGAAGATAGCGTTTTATTTTTAAACAATACTTTGATTAATATCTTACTGGAAAAGCAGACACAATTATGGTGTGATTGCAAAGCTTTCAAACCACCGTCAGGAAGGATATAATGATCGTTATGACTAGAGGGAAGAAAGAACCGTCAGCGGTTGTTTAGACAATTCAATAACAGGAACGAATTAATGACACTTTCAAGTTGACAATGTCTGCCACAAAAGCCTGTCCAGATTTTTCATCTAGTACAGGGAGTCAAGGGTTTAATTACCAAATGTATACCGATCAGTGCAGGGTACCAAGGATTCAAGGTAACAATGTAACAAAAGTTCATCCAAATGTTTAACAGCTTCGCGTAATGTCCATGATCATGAGACTTGATAGGATGTCAATTGTTTAGCATTTCATCAGTGAGTTTGGTTTGTGCTCTGATGAGGTAGTTTGAAAGTGAATGTCAGGCTTGGAATTTCATCTTGGAGAGGGCAGGGCCAGTTTTTTATTTTGTAACGGGCACTTCTGTTGGAAAATCTTGAAGTCAATAACTTAAATTCTGAAGGGTCACCAAGGTCAATATTATCGTGCCAATAGTTTAATGTCCCATCTTAAGGGCAGAGCAATTATAGTTAAGTGTCTTTATTAAGGACACAAGTGCCATCTGGGACTGGAATCCGACCTCTGCTGATCAGAAACACCAGTGCTTTAGACCTGTTAAACTTTTCTGCCCTGACACGCTACTTGCGCTTGATAATGTTTAATCTGATCTTACCTTTTCAGGGTCTTCCAGTAAGCTGAGAGCTGTATTGGAGTAGCTCCATGCCTCTTCCCTGCTTGCCTTATCATAAGATACACCACTGCGTAGGCACAAGTCCACCATACTATGGATGGCCTTACTGCAATAAAACAATAACACCATTCCGAGTTATATTTGAATGATGTCTGAGTGAATATCTCGTTTTGAGTTCCTTAGAAAAGAGACATTGCTACGTGTACATTACATACAGTGGTTGGAAAGATTTTGCATTGTATAAAAAAAAAACTTGAGAGAAATATATTCATGCTGCCTGGTTGCCAGGATGCCCTTAAAAATACAACCTTCAAACATGAGACATTAAAATAACTGTTTTTACTGTTTTTAAAAATTTACAACCAGCTCAGTTATAAAATGTTTGCATTACTTCTTTACAGTTTATCTATACATGTATGTTGATCAACAAACATAAACATTTTAAGACAGATTTTTATAGGGACCGGTGCCTTTGATTGGTCGAGCTGGTCAATGAAATGTGTTTGAAACTGTTTGTTATGAAATATGTATGGTTAGAAAGACGTTTTAAAAGTTAAATATAATGCATTTCATAACAAACGGTTTCAAGTGCTTTTCATGGACCAACTAATTCTTTTAAACACTGAGACCAATTTATGTAGCACTCCCTTACAAGGGTTAAGAAGGTGCTGTGGTATTCAGCAAACACTGCCAGAAACACTGTGGCAAACAATAAGTGTACTTGGGTTTCCAGGCTACTCAGTAACAATTTCCCTGATATTTCTGAGAGCAAACCAATGTGAAATCATATTAAAGTAGGAAGAACGTCAAGCCTGGAGTGTTTTGACTTTGATTTGAGTTTTACGTATGTCTGGCCCCTAGTGGTCAGGCATCACATCAGTCCATCATATGAATTCAACCAAAACCGATAAAGTTGGTTTTGGAGGATATTGGTTGCTTATAAACCAAATAGCAATACAAACAAACAAATACAGCAAGGCCACACAAAACCTTCCGGTGTTTAGATATAATAACGGACATTATGCACAGGAAATGGTCTTTGGGGCTCTCACACTGTAGATAGCATCAAAACCACAGTCGGACAAAACAAAGGAAATGAAAGAATGCAGACTTTTAACCCAAGTACTAAACAATAGACTGATACCGAATCAGGGCTTAAATTGTACACTGGACCACAGGCATGATCGAGGCCACTGATTTTAGTGTCGGGCTGTTAACATGACGAAACAAGTCCAGCAATCTTGTGTTTGTCAATTGAATAATAAAACCTCTGTGCAATATCTTAACAAAAACAAGTTATGTTCAAATATTCACTTTATTGAGTCAGATCCTAAACATCTTTTCAATTATCCTGCCTTTCAATGGACCCTTCCCATGAAATATGAAATACTTCATGGTAAGGGTTTATATTAAGTAATGAAGTAGAAAATGTGTGTGCATAATGTTCGGATATCCTTCGCCATGTACAGTAATATTATGTTTACTTTGATGCAAATTGATTGTGAATCTTTGTGTTAAATTATTTTGAGATCAAAGGAACATGTACATGAATGTACATCTGTCAGGATACCGCTAGCTGCTTGTAGGTAGTAAGTGTAACATTAGATGTTCAGCAGATTTCAAGAAATGCTAGGATTAATCCTATCTCAAGTTACGAAGAGAATAACTTAATGTAGGATGGGTTCAATGCCTCCTAACTCAAAGTCCTAGCTAGGATCCCAAGTTAGGAAGAGTTTGGTGAAATCCTTTTGAACCTGTTGGCAGAGGGCGCTGTTTCTAAAAAGGTAACAACATCTATCCACTTTTCTTCCTCCATGCCACAATTAAGGCAATCAGCTGCTCAATCTCTATTAGTTGGTTTGCCAGAGGCACCGTATTAAAAACTATGGGTCGCCCAAATTCAGGTAGTTCGTGGAACTTGGCAAAAGCGCTAACATTTATGGTAACACTTTTGTTTAGCAACAATGATTGCCTGACATTCAATTTGTCATACAAAAAAACAAAAATCATGAACTTTTGTTTTGATCAATAATAAAAAATAATAAAAAGTGTTTTTTTTTTTTTTTTTTTTTTAATTGACTCTGCCGATCAATAGGCTGGGTTGCAGTCAAGGTCCTGACAATTTCATTGGGGTAGCTCGGCTAAAAGTTTGCCGATTGCTTGTTTAAAGGAAATTGATTTTATCTGATCCTTGAATCAAGAACATGTGATCCCAAATTCATTTCCAATGAATGTGTTTCACATCAGTCAAGGTTTGGCACAGGTCATTGTTAACTATTCAAGGCTTCTACGGAAGAGTCAGATTCAATTTCAGGATTTCCAGGGTTTTATTTTACCTATTTTTGTCGCTAACCTCAAGCAAACACATTTAATTGGCCTCCTTCCTTCTCTTATTTTTACTGTATTTCACTATTTTATGTGTACAATTTAGAGTGTATTATTGATTTAGGTTAATTGATTCAGCCTTATTATTTTCCTTCAAATAAAACAAAAGGTAATACAACACTGTAAATTGTAACTTTGTTGTTATTCTGCTTCCTTTTTGGTGTTACCGGGTTTGACAACACTTCCCTGAATTTTGAGCTTCATTTACGTCTGATGCACTTCATCAAGCAAACTTTTGAAGCACTGATAACAGGCATGATATTTGGATCTTGGTAAAAGTAGGCATTTTTTATTGAGTACATTGGACTAAACTACATGAACAATCATTGTGTACCTTTTAGGCTATTCAATTACAATTTTTCTGATTAACTCCAAAGGGCCAAAAACATCAGAAAACAGACTTAAAGGCAGTGGACACTAGTTATTGGTAATTACTCAAAATAATTGTTAGCATAAAATCTTACTTGGTAACAAGCAATGGAAAGCTGTTGATAGTATACAACATTGACAGAAACGACTCCCTTTGAAGTATCGTGTGACAAGGGTGTTTTTTCTACCATTATTATCTTGCGACTTCAATGACCAATTGAGGTCAAATTTTTACAGGTTTGTTATTTTGTGCATTATGTTGAGATACAGCAAGTGAGAAGACTGGTCTTTGACAATTACCAAAGGTGTCCAGTGTCTTTAAGTAGGAAGAGAAAACAAACTTTCGAAGCACTTACTTAATCAAGCAAGCAAATGCATGCACACAAATAATTATTAATTTTACCAACTAAAAAACAAATTAAATGGTTTTGTTGCTGTGGACATTTTCTGGTTTACAGTGGGACTCCCAGTCCATACTGGGTGCACCAGTACTTATTGAATACCCAGGTTTGAACAAAATAGTTTCCATACACCTTCACGCCCTGCAACAGCTAATGGCCTAGGTATGGTTACATTTGCAACTTTTTTAAGCCTCTGAATGCACACAATTTTGTGCAAAAGTGTGTTTTTCTTTCATTTCTCTTGCAACTTCGATGAACAAATGAGTTCAAATTTTCACAGTTGTGTTTTGTTGATACATGTATGTTGGGAAACACAAAGTGAGAATACTGTTTTTTTTCACAATATTACAAAAGGTGTCCAGTTGCCGATTTCAACTCTTTCTAGCTTCTAGGATTAATCTTAGGACTTGGGACGATTTTAGTTCCGTATCCATAGATGTTAGGACACATTGAACCCATCCTAAGTTACATGTAGGACGAGTTACTCGTCCTAACTCGAGATAGGATTTAATCCTAGCGTTTCCTGAAATCGGCTGCAGTGCCTTTTATCATGCCCCCCTTAGTCAAAGTTACTACCAACCTGCATTTGTTGAGATCGGTGCCATTAGTCTGTAAGTATCTCTGTATAACAGCCTGTAGTGCTTTCTTACATACAGAGATAGCCTTGAAAGGGGGCTCCAAGGCAAGTGCTGAAACAGAATACAACTAAAGTCAGTCTCAGTAAACTGAAGTGCATCATCTTTTCTAGGGGAGCACTTCTGGCCCAGAGTAAAATTGTAGTTTGTATTTGCAATGTTCTTAAACATGTTAAACAATCCCCTCTTTCAGTGCCCTTTCTATGCTTTCTACAATCTGATGTGGGCGTAAAAAAAAACAATTAAAATCTTTGCGTGCAGAGAGAAAAATGCTTTAAAACATTTAAGTTACAGAATAATAGCGAACAACCAACAATTAATATCAATCGGGTGCAACCCATCCCCCCCCCCCCAATCAATTCACCAGTGGTCAAAAATCACAGCACTAATTGTCAACGTTTGAAATCACCTTAAGGGGCTTCCTATACATTTGTACAAATTAATTTGTGTAAATTCTTTTTTAGAAAGTTTTGTATTTAGCTACTTTTTAATTGTCAAGTAAAATTTTTTACACACATGTTAATGTATGTACAACCCCTATGTTCAATTAAAATACCTTGTCAGTTCCCCTTGTTGTTTATCATTTGATATTTGTACCAAAAATTTGCATCCCCTTAAGGTGATCCCTGGCTGCTGCTTCCCAGGTTGTATCGTAAACTTGGTTGTAATCCCTGGGTACAAGGCAACTAACGGTTATACGGCTTCTTGACTGGCACACCCTTCCCAAGACAGTATTGACAAAATAGGGAAACCAAATCAAGTGTATACTTTGTTTGTGGGTTTCATCATCAATAGGGTGTGATGGCCGAGTGGTTTAGAGCATCCAATTCAAATTCTAGTGGTACATGTACACATGTAGCTCATCAAGGTGTGGGTTCGAACCCCGGTCGTGACACTTGACCAAGATACTTTACTACATGCATACTTGCTTCTCTTCACCCAGGGGTATAAATGGCAGCATGTGAGGGTAGAGGTTGATATTGTGTATGAAAAAGCCTTTGGAGTGCTACGGTTACCCAGGTTGTATACTCCCCGGGGAGCTGAGAATGATAAACGGGATGTTATTTGCCCAATGGAAAAAAAAAAATTAAAGCGCATTGAGACAGTTTTTGTGAAATGCGCTATATAAGAACTTGTTACTATTATTATTGTTGGTTTTACCCATACTATTGTTTTTTATTTTATTTTATATATGTGCCCTTTTGATGCTAGTAGCTATTTGTCCAACCTACCAGCCATAGATTCCAGCATTTTAATCTCTGTAGCAGGATTAGACAGTACCTCCCCCAGGATTCTCTCAAGCTCTGGGGTATTCCCTAGGTTAGCTGAAGCTTCAAACTCATACAGAGTTAGCATTGCTAAAGCTGTGTCTCTACTACTGCTGCTACTGCCACTGCTCCCTATAAAACAAGAATATACGTGTACCACAATGATTTCAATTATTGCCTACAGTACCAAAACAATAGTTACCATTAGAAGAAAAAAAAATAGATCTACGTAATTTTTTTTGTGGAATTCTTGTCATGTGTCATTTTTCATTATACAATTTCCCCTTGGGTGCCATTTCCCCCCTTATACATGTAGGTGTACGTAAACAACACAATGGACCCCATCACAGCATGCAGAAATGTGTTCATTATGACACTGTTCCTGGTGGCACAATGCAGTGGAATATACAGGTGTATAGCGAAATGTATCCTTAACAAAAACAATTGTTTTAATTACAAACGTTTGGCACTACATGTACACAGAAGTATTGATGGACCAAGGTCCTAGCTTTTTATAATTTCTACCAAATAATCAATCCTCAGCTGTTCAGCATGAGTGGACACAACATGTATTTACTTCTACCAGAGATTAATTAGCTTGGTGTCACAAGAGGACGATATTTTTGTATTTATATTCTTATTCATGATGTCATCCAGCAGAGCTGGCACTCCCTAAGTTAGAATGTGTTTCAAGTAGAAGTAACTTATGTTAAATATTCAACAAGTGACGGCCGTCATTCTCCAATCCGGTGGTGGTTGGAATTTGTTTCAATTATCAATAGTTATGGAGAAGAAAGATTGTTTTGGCTACCTATGGAAATATTGGAGGGGCAGACGGAGAGAGCGACCCAACGAAGGAGGGTTGAGAGCGTTAGCTCTAGTCAAAAGTCGATATAAATGATCCGAATTTGAGCAAGTTTTGGAACAAGTTCCCACAGTTATCTAGGCGATAGCCTATAAACAGGTTTTGTCGGAAGACACAGAGTTGGTGATAGCCAAAGTCAGACAGCGGTAGCTGTATAGTGAGGAGCAAGCCGGGTGAAGAGCCCTGGGGTTGCTTGACCACCCCTAACAGCCAGAATTAACTGGCTTCTTGTACGGACTTGCAAGTCCTATATTAGTGGCCGGAAGGAAGGCAACCAATGAATAGAGATAGTGTAGACGTAGGACCAGGGTAAAGACACAGGGTCTCGTGAGCCAATCCAGAGTGACGATGGGAAAAATATACCCCGCCGATATTGTGCAGCCCATGGGTGAAGATTGTTAATGGTGGTAGGATTTAGTATGAGTAAAGGATTATTCGATATTGTAGCTCATAATTAATTTCGTAAAGTTAGTGGAAACGCAAACGATTAATTAGTTCCAACTGTGATTCATAAGCAATGTTTCTTTGTTTGGATGTACATAGTGTAAATAAATTTAAGTTTTATTTTCTCAGTTACTAAACAAAGGTTTCTAGGTTCATTTTGTATGGTTGTTGAGCAGCAAAGCGAGGACGCATTGCGCGTGAGTGTGCATGGGACTCGGGGTTGTGACACTTGGGCACAAAAGTCAAAGGGGTCAGATAAACAATAAAATGGTAGTAGGTACTGTTAGGCATGTTCACAAATTTTCAATGATGTGAAATACATGTAGCAGAATGTCATGCTATGGTATAAAACTGATGGTCATCTTTGTACATCCCATCATTACTTGCTCTATGCTTGAGTACAGCATGGTTTGTCCACAGTACACACCACAACAGAGGTTCTTTTTGGTATCAGAGTACCATTGTACTAACAGTGTCTCTGCAGTGCTCCAAGGGTTCCGCAGAGTGCCCAAACGTTCGATGCCCAACACAAGTAACAGTTTACAACATAGGAAGTACCAAACTACTGGGACAAGTCGGAATCTAAACATTATCCGGCCGACCCAGAACTGGACGACCTGCTGCAAACATCCAAGCTATTCTTGATGCCCTGGAAGAACAGCAAGAAGCAGATGATGGTGGCAGGTATGGTGGGAGGGTTAGCTGTCGTCGTAATCGGGTAGGGTTGGACCCGTCAACCTTCAACAGGATTTAGCGTTGTGATCTGCACCTATACCCTCACTAAATCATGAAACGGCAACAACTGTTGCAGCATGGGGATCAACCAAGGAGGCGTACATTTTTTACATTGCTTCTGGCACAGGGACCATGGCACAGGGACAAGGGTTCCTTAATGATTTAATCAAGCCGGATTTTCCTTGAACGCCATGCTGAATTGCCACAACATAAGGGAGTAAAAACCTGTTGATTTCGACTACCAATGAAATAAACGGCCGGCAGACACTGAAGTCTGGATTGGGTTGCTTGGGAATGGCTTAATCATTGACCCCTTCTTCTTAAATCTAGGGGCCCGGTCCTTTTCAGTTGCTGGTCCCCGATGCTGGAACGCCCTGCCAAGTCATATTCGAAACACCAACACACTCCAGACATTCAAAAGTAAATTAAAAACACATCTATTCTCTTCTCGCTCATAAACCTACTTTTTCGTAGCTCTCTTACCAGCACATTGTATCTTGTAAAATGCGCTTTATAAGCCTTGTTATAGGCAGTGTATGTGCGCTATACAAATCTGAAATTATATTCTGTAGCAACATCACATTCATCCAATATGGGTATTGTTTTTATCCTTCCTTATAAATTTGTAATTCACATAAAGCATAACCACAAAGACAGTGCATCATGGAACAAGCATGCTTCCATTGCAAAGTAATACAGAACAGCGTTCACTTCACATTACTACATATAGGCATTCTTTGCTTACACGGCTAGCACACTAGCCCTGTGTTATAGAATAATAGTAATTCAAGAGCAGAATTCGAAGGTGAGCAGCGCTTGAAATTGAGCCGTCATCTTGATTCCTCAGTGGACATTACAAAGAACTAAATAACTCATGGTACCTTGTTTTTGCTGTAGCTCCTGTGATAATGTCCTACAAGCTTTCACATGGTCAAGGCACTGTTTGAAGGCAGAGATCTGTAAAAGAGGCAGGCAACAGGAGTCATACAATCTTGATCGTGGCGGCACATGAATTGTCTTATTTTTATTGGAAAGGCGCGCGAACGCGACACACTCTATTACACAGCAAACAATGTAATATACCCATGGCGACCAATGTACTGTACCCATAGAAACCAGTGTACTCCACCAATAGCAACAGCAGCTACTAGGTACCTCAACGTCTAGGAGTATGTAGGGGGTGTTATCTAACAAACACGTTAAAAAGAATGCTCCGCTAACAACTCCAGAGTCCTAGTAATAAATCATAGCACTCCAAGTGGTCAATAAGGGAATAAAAGGGTAGCAGCGTGTTCTTAAAACTGCTATTTAAAACCAGCAGGGTCGTGTAGCCGTGCGATAAAGGCCCGGGCCGAAGGCGAAGGCTTTTATCGCACAAACACGACCCTGCAAGGTTTGAAACGGCCGTTTAAGAACGAGTCACTACCCTTTTATTCCCATCCACCGATGCCTTTGTGGTTAAAAGGCGTTATACATTGTAAAGTAAGAAACTCTGTAAAACTTATCCGTTTTCCAACGTCCTTGAGCTCTGTACATGTGTTGCATTTCTATGACTGAGACAGTTTTCGGATATGCATTAGTGTGCATAGTATGTATCTAAGCGTATCCTTAAAAAAAGAGTAAAAACAGCTCCAGCTGGTTATTATCAACCGTTTAAACACCCCCACATCACGCGCTCTCCACCAATAGGAATAGCGAAACTGTCTGAGGTATTTATGAAAAATGTTTACTATACCTTGTCCTGTTGATCAGGGTGCTCCCTAGCCATCTGTAATGCAGCAGCTGAGGCCATCAGAAGGCATGTCTTTTGACGGTATAGATTACTGAGATCACAGCCACATAGCTTGGTAAACTGTATCAGGAATTGTAATGTACATGTACATGTACATTAGAGACTTTGAATACTTTGGGGTTGAACAAAGAGAAATTTACAAGAGTGGGACTTCAACCACTCACTTTTTGAATAACAAACTGGAACTACATGTAATGTTGGACCTCTAAAGGCAGTGGACACTATTGGTAATTACTCAAAATAATTATTAGCATAAAACCGTACTTGGTAACGAGTAATGGGGAGAGGTTGGTAGTATAAACATTGTGAGAAATGGCTCCCTCTGAAGTGATGTAGTTTTCGAGAAAGAAGTTATTATCCATGAATTTGATTTTGAGACCTCAGATTTTGAATTTGAGGTCATGAAATCAGGCATCTGAAAGTACACAACTTTGTGTGACAAGGGTGATTTTTCTTTCATTATTATCTCGCAACTTCTACGACCGATTGAGCTCAAATGTTCACAGGTTTGTTATTTTATGCATATGTTGAGATTCACCAAGTGAGAAGACTGGTCTTCGACAATTACCAACTGTGTCCAGTGTCTTTAAGGTCTCCCGATATAGAGGGTTTCATGGGTTACACAATGTACATGTAATAATTGTTAGGAAGAGTTGATGGTTCTTGGAAGACGTGATTGGTTTATTCACAGCGCTTTGGCAATTAGAGCCTTTTGGTGACACTAGGTGGCAGTAGACGTACCAGAAATAACACTTGTTCTCGGAAATGTGTGCATGCTCAAAAAACATTAATAATGGTAAGTAAGTCTGTTCCACCTACACTGTAGGATTCTTAAGTGGCTCACTGTTAGAATAAAGCAACTGAACATGTTCCACATTGAGGTCATTCTTTGTATTCTAGCCTATTTCATTAAACATTCATAAAAAGTATACATTAATTAACAAGTTGCAGTAAAAAAAGAAGATATGAACCTAAGGGTGCAAGTTTCAACATACAGATTAAAAGTAGGAAAGGAATCTGAAAGATTCTAGGTCCAATTTGACCTGTAAATTTAGATGTAAATTTAAAATAGCTGTTTTTGACTACTTTGATTAAGTTTTCACTGAAAGTATTGCACGAAAAAATCTGCTCAAGCTCTGGAGTTTCTGATCAGTAGAGTGGGGGTTCAGGTCCTAGTCGTGACACGTGTGACCCAGCAAGACATTTTCAACATTATTGCTTCGTCCAGATGCGACTATGTACGCCCTTGGTCCTGTGTGTTGTTCAATGTGGGTAAAAGAACCCAGTGCATTAAGAGAAGGAGGTTTCTCCCAGTGTGTTTCTAGCATAGCTGGCTTCAGACTGTGCTGCAGCACCTTGTAAACCATTATACATGGTGCAACATAAGCATGATTTAAGTGCAGGTCTAAATAGTTCAAAAGCTTAGCATACGCTGTGTCTTAAACATAATGAGAGCCGACTATTAATATCATTTCAGTTTAACATTCAGTGATTTTTTTACCTTGCCACAGAAGATGAAGAATTCATGAGTCAATGTACAATTCTGTGCTGTCTCCAGAGCCATGTTCCAAGCTATAATCAAAAGGAGAATCATTTCACATTAATCTCACTTTGTCTTCTCTATTAATTGTTCAGTGCTTTTTAAATCCCATGATAAAAATCCAAATCAAGTTCTTATGGGGTAGCACATTTCACAATAACCGTCTCAATGCTCTTTACATTAGTGCCCTGCCGTCGATTTCACAAAGAGTTAGGACTCGTCTTATCTCGAGTTAGGACGAGTAACTCGTCTTAACTTAGGATTAATCTTAAGGTCTGCATGCTACAGTGCAGGGTTGGGACTCGTCCTAAGTCCAGTCTTAAGTTAGGAAGAGTTTTGTGAAATCGACGGCTGGTCATTAGGACAATACCATTCCTTTTTAATCTTTCTCAGCTCCCTGGGAGTATACAACCTGGGCAACTGTGGTGCTCAAAAGTTTTTGCATACACAATATCAACCTCTACCCTCATCTGTACCCATTTACACTTATGTGTGATGAGAAACAATTTTAAATAGGAATGAATCTTGCTCAAGAACAAGTGTCAAGACTGGAATCGAACCCATACTCTGATGGCTTAACCACCAGAACTTGAATTTGATGCTCTTAACCACTCGGTCACAATACCCCATTTAGGATTGCTCATTTTGGTTTTCATTCAGTGTCCCATACAGTACATCCATTGTACATGTGTAAAGACCTACATAGGCTGAAGCCATGGCTAGAATTTGACCCCTGTTTTGCCACTTTGGACGACACAAGCTTCCCTTTTGCCTCTTTTGATTTATAAGCCTTGTTATTAACTCACCAATCTTCATGAACCAAGATGCTTCATTTATGTTTGATACACCAGAGTCATTCATTGCAGAGTCTGCTTGAGTGCAGAGGGTATTGTAGGCTGAAGGGAAATCAATAGAAAGCTCAGTGAATATCACAAACACATGTGGTCAATAACAAATGTAAAGGCAATCTAAGAAACCACACACACACATTTAGTCTAGAAACTAACTAATCAAAACTCAAATTGGCAATAAAAAAAATTATAGCATCTTTTGATAGTATAAAAAGCATTTTGAGAATCAATGCACTTCAAGGTAATGTGGTCTTGTGGAAATGGAAAAAATTATCGGTTTTTATCCCCCAAAAAATTAATTTTAGAAAGATTGTGTTTTCCAATTACAAATTATTCCTTGGTGTGGACCCAGTTGCATGGCTCGGTTCACCACAAAATTATGCACTTACGATCAGTGATTGGTTACCATCACCATTCCTCACTTCTAGAGGATATAATGCCTCGTAATGTGGAGTACTCATGCACACAAGCACAAAATTCCCTGCTAAACTCGCTAACTCTGTATTGCGAGATACAGTGAGTAAGTTCACTTACAAAAGACATCCGTGGTTTCATTAGGGAGCGTCTCAAAAGTCGGGCACGTTCCTAGCGCAAAAGAACAATCCTGCGGGCATATGCCCGCAGGATCGCAACATCATGACATTAGGAACGTTCTAACATGAGATTGGACGAGGTCACGCATTTGGAACGATCCAAAAGATCGCTCTGGCGGTCCAAAGGACCGGTCCAAGTAAAGCAGCGGGGATACTCTTGCGATCCAAAAAGAACGTTCCTACCGTTCCGACTTTTGAGACGCTCCCTTACCAGAAATGTACAATAAAGAAACAGACTTGCACACAAAACTTTGGTTCCTGAACAATAGAGGCCTACATTTATGTTTTCAAAATAACAAGACTAAAAGACAATGTTTTTAATAAGCTGGTGAGCTGCGAGTCTGGCTTGTTGCATGTAAAAGATTTTAATAGTAGTTCTATCCTGGCTAACCTGTGGTCAAGTACGCTAACACTGCTCTAGCTTCTGTCCTGGATTTACAGCAATATAAAGAAATCAAGGGTCAATTAAGTCCAGTTGGGTTTAAAAGTTTCCAAAGGCAAACATCAGAATTCAAAGATATGTATGAACAAAATAATTAGCAACAAAAACTAGAACTAATATGGTAAAGATCCAAATTTAACAACAAACTTTTATAACTGTCTGAACACACGTTTTATACAGGTAAACTTACAAGTTATGATTTTTTTTCTTTTTTTTTCTATAAAGTTGGTCAACATGTCAACAACAACAACAACAAAAACAATTAGAATAACTGATAAATAAAGGTACAACAAGGTAACAATTCAGCCTTAACGCACGAACCTTTCCCAAACAGTAATACAAACCAACACCAACAAGGGTAACTAATATTCAAATAAAGTTATACATAAAGTAAGCTAGATATTAAGTTAAGAAAAGATTAAAAAGTGAATTATGTAACAAAGCAATCACCGAGAAAAAAAGGAGAAAAAAAACAATATAACGCAAGACAACATTTCAAACACGCTTATTTAATTTAAGGAATTTTATTTAAAAATCATTGTTAAATTAATGCAGTTTTCTATCCAATAAACTCAATGGTACATGTAACAATCATTAATAGAGGACCAGATTTAAACATTTGTTTTCATGTTGAGTCACACAAATTGCAAAAGTTTGTTTTATTGTTGATTCTTGTTTATTGGGTGGTTATTGATGATATATCCAAAATCGGACGCTCTTTAGGTATTAGTTACCTCCCCGGTTTACCCTTAGTAAACATGGCATAGACATTTCAGGCTATTTAAAGACAATGGACACTATTGGTACTTGTCAAAGACCAGTCTTCTCACTTGCTGTATCTCAACAGATGCATAAAATAACAAACCTGTGAAAATTAGAGCTCAGTTGGTTGTCGAAGTTGCGAGATAAAAAACACCCTTGTCACACAAAGTTGTGTGCTTTCAGATGCTTCATTTCGAGACCTCAAATTCTAAACTTGATGTCTCAAAATCAAATTCGTTGAAAATACCTTCTTTTTAGAAAACTACGTCACTTCAGAGGGAGCCGTTTCTCACAATGTTTTATAATATCAACCTCTCCCTATTACTCGTTACCAAGTAAGGTTTTATGCTAATAATTATTTTGAGTAATTAACAATAGTGTCAGTTTTTCTATTGGTTGCAAGAAAACAATTTTAAAATATCAGTACCCCAAGTAAAATAGGCAATATTTTTAATAACCACCATATGAAAGAGTGGGTGACCGTTGCAACGTTCCAGTATAAAAAGCTTGATTTTCATCATAGAAGTGCCCCTTACAAGAGGAAAGTTGCTATGCCCTCTCAATAATGAAATTCAAGGCCTTCAGTTTTCTCAATATAATTAAATCAAAACTTGGAAAAGAAATTACTCACATATTGTCTTTACCATCAGTGAACGTCAACTGCAAACGAGTTAAGCACCTGCAAGAATACCAAAACAAGTTTTATTTTGCTACACACATGTCGAGCAAGACGGACCTATTATCGAAAATAGTATGAATTTTTAAAATATTTTTTTAAACATATTTTGGCATAGGCAAATTACACTATATTAACCTTGTTCATCGTGTCCTAAGTAGGCCCGATCCTTGGCCTAAACCATGGCATATTTTCGGCCATGGTTGTTGGAATATCAGACTTGCCTATGCCCTAAATATGCAAAATACAATGAAAAGAGGTGGCAACCTATCAATCATTTAAAAAAAAAATGTTTACAACAAGAGGAAGGTCTGGTATAACGCCAGGGAAAAGGGACATTTTGAGATGAAGCTACAGCACCCTTTGTCCCTCTTTGTACAGGAACAGGGTAAGTGAATGACTTTGCACACTACTGAATGGATTGTCCAGAGCATGATTACATGTCAGCCGGTCAACTGACTGCAACCTAAAGAGGACGCTCCATATTTATTGCAGGCATTTATACAGGTCAACCCCAAAACACCCACCACTACTGGGGAAAAAAGCTTCCACGCTGCTGCCCCCAAACTCTGGAATGATTTACCTCACAGCATCCGCCACTCTAGCTCACTAGCAACCTTCAAGAAATCTCTCAAAACCCACCTGTTCAACTGATTTGCTTGCTTTTATTTATTCTTTGCTCTTTGTTTATTTTGTGTGTACAGCGCTGTGGTACTTTCCCCTGGTAGTTAGAGCGCTTTATAAATACCTTGTATTATTATTATTAACCCCGGGTTTGCCCCTAAGTTTTTTAACGACTAGCCAGCAGAACCAAATTGCTTGCCATTTCACAAGTCCGTCAGCTTTTTGTATAGTTCATACAATGTGTTTTAAATACCAATCCACATCATCCTAAGCAGTAGTCAAATACTAGCAATAGAAGAACATGTAATCCAAGTGCCATCCAACTGACCTTAGTGAGGTTAGGACCTGCTGCTGATCACCAGAATGTTGTACAAGCTTCTCCAGGGCTCTCACTGCAACAATGCGATTACTCTTCTGTAACAACAAAAATTACATCAGTGAGCTTAAAAGTTAACAACATTCAGGTTAAATGGAGAAGACCTGGGACAACTAGCAGCGGCGGAATACAAGGCTATTATTATGTTCATTCAAATTGGATTACACATTGAACACCTCAATTAGCACCAATAACAGGTTGAATAGGAAACTAGAAGATTTTTACGTCACAGGGCTGAATTTGGGACATCAAAATTCGTATTGCATTCACATTCGCATTCTCTAACCTCGAGAGCCATTTGAGCAGCCAGGCAGATGAGGTTAAGTACAGTCTCCTTCGTATCAATCCCATCTCCATCTTGTCTTTGTTTACTACTGTCACTGAGTCTCTGTATGGCCTTAGTAGCTAAAGAAACGAGACAAGAAAAACAAATTATCATCAAATCATAAACAATGAGCAACACAGTTGTAGAGTGTCATGGCCGAGTGGTTAAGAGCATCAAATTCAAGTTCTGGTGCGGTCACCGGAGTGTGGGTTCGAATCCCGGTTGTGACACTTGTGTCCTTGAGCAAGATACTTGACTATAATTGCTTCTCTTCACCCAGGGATATAAATGGGTACAGTTGTACCTGCGAGGGTAGAGGTTGATATTGTGCATGAAAAGTCACAAGCGCCTTACAGGCAGCTCAGGGTTGTATACTCCCCAGGGAGCTGAGAAACATTAAAGGGATCAATGCAATTACATTAGTGCCCTGGTCATAGGGCCAATAAGGCCCTATGACCAGGGCACTAATGTAAGTGCATTGATACGATTATTGTGAAATGCGCTATATAAGAATTTGTTATTATTAGATCAAACAATGTAACCTGCTCTTTATCAGATTCAACAGAAACACAACCTATGGAAGTTGCATCCAGCCCGTGAAAGTACGAGACTCTTCAAATTAAACAGAAGTTTTCAATAGCTTTTGTATCATACCTAAAATTAGATACTCCACTGAGCTGGAACAATGAGAAACAATCAGGTCAGAGATTAGTTAAAAGAAATGATGATGAAGATGTGAACCAAGAAAGCACCCACTAAGTATGCACAGCGCTGTAATTTGCTACCACACCATACCAGAAACAAAGAGCCCCTTCTCTTACATGATGAGGGCTCTGTATTATTTTTAATGTGTACACTTTAATGTGCATTCCATACAAAGCATATATATATGATAAGGTGTGGTACATGTACCTTGATCAACGACAAATGCCAGGACCAGGATTTGAACCCCCACTCTCCTGCTGACAAACATCAGTCACAGAGAACTAGACTAATACATGAAGGCCACAACGTGACCAGGGCCCCATTTCATAGCGCTGCTTAACGGTAAGCAAACTTGTGTGCTTACTGTAGCAGAAAAATTTGCTTAAGCGCCTTAGCGTATTTCACAGGTAAGCAGAAAAATTGGGCGGCCATATTGCGTGTTTAACGTGGATTTGCATTGTGACATCATTTATCTTCGTGCGGTAAGCACCGGAAGGTTAGCATGCCTTTTCGTGTGCTTGCGGTTAGCAGCGCTATGAAATAGAATTTGCACAGTAAACACTAAATCGGCCGCTAAGCAGCGCCATGAAATTGGGCCCTGGTCTACACGCGTCATGGGGGTCTCAACTAGACAAGTTTTGCTTTTTGGAGACCCCCACCACTTAATCACCTTCTATTCTGTATTTAAAGCCATTGGACCCTTTCGGTACAGAAAAAAAATAAAAGTTCACAGATTTACAAATATTTTACAGGGTTTACAGAAGGTAATGGTGAAAGACTTCTCTCGAAATATATTAGTCCATGAAATGCTTTACTTTTTGAGAAAACAGTAAAACAATATAAATTCTTGTTAGCGAGAATTACGGATATATTTTAAACAAGAGTGGGTTTTCCCGTTATTTTCTCCCGACTCCGATGACCGATTGAGCCTAAATTTTCACAGGTTTGTTGTTTTTTATATAAGTTGTGATACACGAAGTGTGGGACTTGGACAATACTGTTTACCGAAAGTGTATAGTGGCTTTAACCATACATGTTTGTATAATTGGTTGATTGAGTGGAAATAAAGTATATAATTGGTAAAGTTGTAGGTTCTAGCATTTTAGCAATGTACAGGAATCCTATTATTAGACCTACCTTCATCTTCATTTGTCTGCCACAGTGCCACCTTGAAGAGGATGTATTGTGTGAACGGACTCATTGGATCCTGTGTCTCAGCTTCTTTGACTGCTTCCCTCGCCTGGAAGGAATTGATCAACATTCATCTCACTCATTAAACGCTAACCCTCACACTTACAGATATGACATGATTCATTCCAACCCTTCACTATGAATTCATGCATTTTGTTTGATACCTAGTACATCTTGTATGTACAAAGGGTATGTTCAGACAGCGTACTAACTTAGACCCGAACCGGTCTAACTTTTACGAGCAGCGGGGGGTGGTCGTAAAAATAAAAACCCATTGCGTTCAGACAGCACAGAGTTAAACCCGATCCGGTTTATCTTCGGTTTTAAGAGGTCAAAGTAGACGCGACCCCGTTGCTCTAACATCCGGTTTTATTCATCAGATTCACGCACCGAGTATGCCGATATACTGAGTGCCCCATGCCCTGGATGATCAGACAGGGCACAATTATTGGATACAAATGGCTCAATCAAACGCGGTAACAGTTTTACCGTTAGGAGGATATGGGCACTTAAAACAAACATGAACACGACTCGAAATTATTTTTTTAAACAAACAAAATATTGATACAAACCGCCGAGAAAACTCACCAAAATATTGTCCATATTCCATGAAACAGAACACGTCTCATTTTTGTGTTTTGTTTTATACCACTGTTTCCGATTTAATAAATACTTTTAGTTTGTACTTCAATCGATTGGAAGTTGCGATCTCTCAAAAGCTGTTGCTGCGATTTTTATTCCGATTCGTTCATAAACACAACTACACACGTGCAAGTTACGTAAATACATCTACTTTGCAGTATTCTCCCAACTTCCCAACAAAGTGGTGATATTGCTGGCGTAGGGAATTTCCCCTACACACAGCCTCGCGCCCACTGCAGTTCATTCTCCTAGATTGAAAGTACAGCACGCTAGTAACGGTGACGGCAATAGAAAGGCACATCCACGGGATCGATGATGATAACTATGGGATATCAGAGAGTGATCACTATGGGATGGCAGCGCTGTACATGTGAGAAGCAATACAAAATATGCTTCTTCGCTGCGCTCGTAGTATACGCATGAAAAACAGTTTCAATTTATTGTAGGACACTCAACAAAAAAAGCTTGGAAAATATAATTTTGTTTCAGAATTTAATAAATCATGGGCGTGGGCCTGTGTTAAACTGCATACACCGATGTGATCGAGAGGGTTTCGCCAACTCGGTAAGCGGCAAGAAAGTAATATAAATACTCGGTGCTTTCCAGCATCAGAGGCAACAGAAACCGTATACAAGCACTCCGGGTCCCGGGCGTGTGCGTTGAACCACACAATGGGTCGTCCGTTGTGAGTTAAAACCGGATGTCATTCTGTCCACACGCAGTGTTAAAAGATAAACCCGAACCGGTTTAGACTTAGACCGCCTCGCTGGACGGTTTAAGTTTTGGGGTTTAAACCCGATCCGGTCTAACTTTATTTGCGTTCACACGCACAAAAGTTAAACCCGAACCGGTCTAAGTGGACTTAGACCAACTTTAGTACGGCGTGTGAACGACCCCAAAGAGCCCACTGCAAGAGTCCAGTTACATTTGTATCGTCCACCTGGGCGATACCATAACTGACTTGATTGCAATAATGAGGGGTGTCAGACAAAGCTCTTTACAGCAGCCCTGGAAGAAGTTTTTAAGAACATCAACTGGAGTGATGAAGGGATCGTGACAGATGGAGAACACCTCACCCATCTAAGATTTGCTGATGACATTCTCATCTCCAGTCACACCCCTGATGAACTCCAGGGAATGATTCTGGAGCTTGCAGAAGAAAGTATTAAGGCGAGCCTTCACATGAACATGAAGAAACAAAGGTTCGAGAAACAACACTCAAAACCTCAAAATAGCAGTTCAGGGTAAAGATTTGGAGATACATGTAGTAGACCTTTTCCATGATCTATCTGGCCAAGAAGAAACTGGGACAGGCTTAATCATGAGTATGAAACAATTTAATATAGACTTGAATGAAATAGTGTTTTTTTCTGAGTTACATGGCTTGGCTTGATGGTGGGAAATGCATATTCCTTATGGGGAGGGTTTGTTTGGTCCTTTTTGTGGTTTTAGAACCAAATTGTCAGCCATTTTGAACTTAACTTTCTGTCATTATTGGCATTCCCTGCCAGAGTTCTTGCTTTTTGTTTTGTTTGTTACAGTTGTAATGTACCACCCGAGTGGAGGTTGTTTCCTATTAAACCTGCCTTCCAAGCCGGGTTCCTCCTGTCCTCGGTACCTTTCTAGGTGTGTATACATTAATTAAGTCCATGAGCCAGACCAGATATTGGAACCACCCAAGGTGGCAAACATTAAGGGTGCCAAATGCTTTGCAGGATAAGTACCTGTCAACCTGTCAATGCAATGAGCTGGCTCAACGAAATCATTCATTGCAGGCTGATTTATACAAGATTTTAAATCTGACAACAATGCAGATAATATTGTAACCAAGGCTGCCTTGAAGATAAGAGCTGACATTAACCAGCAAGATGTTGGTCAAGTATGGCCACCTATTATTCAAGCACAGCACAGCCCATATTCCGTCATCAGTCCTCCAGCTCATGTCATGCCTGTACAGAATGCTTACAGAAGAAGGGGCAAGTGAAAGTACAATTCATAGAGTCCATCGACTTGCCAATAGCTGTAGACAAGACTTTGTTTATGCTTTTACCCATGGAAAGGAGAGGCCACCAAAGCACATCCTCCAAACATTTGCTGTAAAAACACCGACAGGAAATGTAGAATTGATACATACTCTAAACCGACTTGGTCAGAGTGTATCTTACTCATCGCTTGAAGATATTGACACATAGCCCTGTGCCTACATAAACTAACGCTGGCAGAAGGTGATGCTGTTGTGCCAATTAACATAAATCCTGGTGTGTTTACAACCCTAGCCTACGACAATATAAATCGCCTCGATCAGACAGTTAGTGGTGCGAGGACGTCTCAGAGAATTCAAGCTAAGGTCATAGGGCCTCAGCCATTCAAGCAAATACCACAAGTTCCCAAAACAAAGGAAAGAATCATCAGCGCAGAACTACCAATGCAACATGTACCAACAATGCTGGACAATGAGTGGGTCCTCCAAAAATATAAAGAGTTGATGTAGTCAACAGTGCTTAAGAGAAGAACCTGGTCTGGAGTTTTGCTTGCATGTCTGATCCAGAAACCCAAAGTGTGATGTCGTCAACAGTTCTAAGGAGAAGAACCTGGTCTTGAGTCTTGCTCCCATGTCTGATCCAAAAACCCAACAATCAGTAGTTGGATTGGCTTTAACACCCTCATCCCCAATAATGTCACAGTCGCTCAAGACACAGTGGTTACTTACCAACAATCAATGCCTCTGCAACACAGATGTCTTCTGTGAACGAAGTGCTGAACCAGTCATTAAACATCATGCAATCCTACTCCTACGAGATGGTCACCTTCAAATTCAGGGATACTCTATGTTCACTCAGAGCAGAACAGACAAAAGAGGAGGAGGTATAGGGTTATACACCCACAATGAGCTCAACCTATCAACAATATAAACATTCCCGCAGAGCTAGAAAGTACATGGGTCCACAAGCCCAACCAAAGAGATTACCCCACACTGTCAGCTCAGTGATTCTCGGTACAGTATACAATCACCAGCAAACCATAATGCTGTGGTCAATCCAGTCCCAAAAACCAAACCATCAGCCATTCGACAAACTTTGACCAATTGCACTTACGGACTACTTTGCATAAGTAGCAAAGAACTGCCATTGAATGGATTCTACAAGACACCCTTCCCCAGCTTGACCCCCAACAGTTTGGTAACAGAGAGGGTTTCTTGACCACTCACTAGCTAACCAACATTTCGGATACTTTGGCTCGCAACGCCGACACTCCAACCACTGTATCTACAGTAGTTGCCACAGACTACAGTAAAGGATTTAACAGGGTAGACCATACTCATCACCAAGTTGTTATCCCTAGAAACATGCCCATACCATGGATCTGTGAATTTTTCTGTGAGCGCCACCAGTGTGTTGGCGCATTGACCCAATTCACCTGACGTCATCATCAGAATAATCTTGGGTGCGCCATTTGGTAGGCAATGTCACTATGCGTTGTTCAGTGAAGTGCGCATTTTAGGCTACGTGGCGTTAACCTATTTCCCACCAAAATGGTGAGCGTGGCACAGTCGCTACATGTAATGTGCGTGCAAGGGGTCAATTGTCTGATTGGCAAACAACCATTACTACAGGTGTATCACAGGGAACACGTTTGGGCCCAGTTGCATTTCTTGCACTGATTAAAGGACACAGCATCAGACATTTCAACTCATCGATGGAAGTACATGTGCGTGGATGATATGACTCTTGTTGGATCAAATAAACTCCCTGAACAGGGTCATATCCAAGAAGGTCTGATGAGCTCCATTAAAGTATGGTCCATTGACAACCGTCTAAAACTGAACCCACATAAATGTGTAGTAATGAGAATGCTTAAAAAAAAGCATGCCACACACGAGCAAACTGATATTATGCAACCAGACAATTCAACAACAAACTTCATTGAAACTCCTTGGCCTCACTATCCAGTCTAATCTGAAATGGGACCAATGGGTAATGGACATCACTACAAAAGCAAGCAGATGCATGTTCATGCTCAGAAACATTTTGCACTGTCTCTAAACGATTTGCTCACTATATATAAGGGCTACATAAGACCAACCCTTGAATATGCAGTCCCAGTTTGGACACCTGGACTTAACCTTTGAACAACTCCAACAAAGAACATGCAGAATAATACTCGGATCTCAATACAATGGATATGAAAATCACTAAATGAACTTGGACTCTGTAACCTTGCTAATAGGAGAGAGGAACTGTGTTATAAATTTGTATGTAACCATGGAGGAAGAAAATATTGTCTTCCGATAAAAATGTAACCTACTTAAAGGCAGTGGACACTATTGGTAATTGTCAAAGACTAGCCTTCACAGTTGGTGTATCTAAACATATGCATAAAATAACAAACCTGTGAACATTTGAGCTCAATCGGTCATCGAAGTTGCGAGATCATAATGAAAGAAAAATAACCCTTATCACACAAAGTTGTGTGTGATTATATGGTTGATTTCGAGACCTCAAGCTCTAAATCTGAGGTCTCAAAATCAAATATGTGGAAAATTACTTCTTTATCGAAAACTATGGCACTTCAGAGGGAGCCATTTCTCACAATGTTTTATACCATCAACCTCTCCCCATTACTCGTCACCAAGAAAGGTTTTATGCCAATAATTATTTTGAATATTACCAATAGTGTCCACTGCCTTTAAAGACTGCTTTGGGTCTCCTATACCCTCAGTCACTTATGCCTCCACACCATTATTTATTAAGACTGTTTTGGGGTCTTCAAGACCCTCAGTCCCCTAGGCCCCACACCCTCACTATCCCCTGTGCTTGTTCCTACTGACACAGTTCAGTGAGCACACACTCCCCACACACTACCCCAAGGCTCCAAGAGATCCGAGATTTACCACGCATCACCGAGATCCATTGCCCAACTCTATTTCCCGCCTTCATGCATCACCAAGCTAATCCGCCTCCCAGTACTTAAGCAGCATGCCGCATCAGAGTCTGGCTTTCTCCAGAAGACGATCAGAGGATACTGATTCACGACAGTGCGGGAAAAAGGTTGGTAGCTAATACATACATTAGCAATGTTGTGCTAGCTGTACAGATATCAGTGAAACGGACAATAAACAATGTTGTCCTTTGACACCTCAGAAGATGAAGGTTCCGAGACACGGGACATTGGTTTCTGCGCTGTGTGAAAGGTCCTGTTCAATTTTGACCAACGTCCTTCATCAAGTCAACTAGACTCGAGACCAAGGACCCTACGTGAAGTTTGACTTTGTCATGTGAAAGGGATAGAGTGTAAAAAATTACACATTTTATTCAGTGTCATGCTGATATATTACTGAAAACTTTATCAATTAATGTCACCTTTGAGACAAACATAATTTTCAAGCAGGATATTTTGCCCTTGCAAAAAAAGTAGGAACAGTTTCTGACCTACATACACAAGGTGTAGGCTTTCATAGACGTTTCACTATTTTTCCAAGGAAAAGCAGACTAAAGTAGAAGGAAGAGTATCATGCCTGAACTGTACATTTCTTCACTTCATTACAATTGTCTTTATTGAGGTCCGTACCTGTTCAATCTGTTGCAGATTCAGTAAACATGATGCTCTGTTTCTCTGAAGCTTGGCCAGGTTTTCAGTCTCAATCTCTGTGCCTTTTAGGAGAGCTAATGACTGGTTGTACCATTCAAGTGCATTGGCGCTGTCTCCTGACTGATCAAAACAATTATATGGATAACACAGATAGATGTTGTATTTACATTTAAAATTATGTTTATCAGACTTACACCTGTTGTGGTTGAAAGAAAACCTTAAAAACAGGAGGGAATTACACAATTTGGGGTGGGTAAAAGGGCCATCCAAAGTGATCGATGTTTAACAAATATTTTTCCTAATTTATTTTGAACCACCAAACATTTGGATTTTTTTAATATTAACAGACTATTGCAGGGGTTTCCCTTAACTTTTTTTTCACTGGCCCGCCGGGTGAGTCAACCAAAATTCTAGATCGCCCGCAGGTTGTTTTACTAGTCCGCATGTATTGATGATACACAGAATAAAAAAAAAAAATAAAAAAAACGTAAGTGAAGTCATTAAAATGGTGTTTTTTAAAGATTTTTTTTCTCTTAATTTATGCCCTAAATTATCCCTTTTCCATCAACAACCATTGTAATGAATTCGTGGTTCGAGGATCGGTTGTTTTCAACATGTTTTGAACTCCGTTTGCAAATAAATCTTCATGAATCAATGATCGGTCAACAACGCACATTAAAAGGTACTATGCCCATACTTTGACATCTTGGCAAAAACATATATTTGTTTGCTTTTACTCCTGCAAATGGTTAAAACTACAACTCCCTAGGTGATCCCCATAATATTCTATTTTCCCTCGGCTCCGCCTCGGGAAAATAAATGGCGCCGACGATCACCTCTGGAGTCCTAGTTTTAACCATAGCACTCGGAGCTGTCAATATTTGTATTATAAACCTTACATCATAAGCTTCTGCTGCCTGCTCCCATAGTATGGTGTGAAGATGTCTAAGAGCTTGAACATCGGCACTGAAGACTGTGGGTTGGACTAAAACAAAGAAAGAAGAGAAACAGATTCATATTAAGTATGCAGAAAAATAAACATGATACTTGATAAATACTAGAAAAATGAGAAACTTGGTGGAGACGCAAATAAATGAACCGCAGTGTTCGAACGAGTTGGTCTTTGAAAAGCGTTTGAGGCCATTTGTTATGAAATGCAAATGGTTAGAAAGATATTTTAAAAGAAGAACATGATGATCCACACATACATATGCCTCGAAATCGCACGGTTTTCCTTTTACGTCGCGAAGAAACACGGTCGACAATTTTGTGGAGTCAAAATTTTTACTCCATAAAATGGTCGACCATGTTAGTTTGCGACGTAAAAGGAACACAGTGCAATTTTGAGTGATACTTGTGTGGATCATCTACTTTCACATCTTTCTACCAATATGCAATTAATAACAAACGATTTCAAACGCTTTTCAAAGGCCAACTCGTTCGATCCAAGGCAATGTGTTCCTTTAAGACTCACCTTTAACACACTCCTCTACCAGAAGCTTGGCCTCTGGAATCATCTTGTTGCTAAGCAACAGCTCTAGATGCTGGAGGTAGATTTTACTGACTTTGGGGTCCGAAGAGAACTGACCAGTAAGTCGCTTGCAGGAACTCAGACTCAAGGCAAGCCTACAATTAATCAATTACACAAATAAACCCTTTAAATGTTGTGCTACAGGTCATGAAGATCTCAATGCATTATTTTATTTATACATGTACTGTAGGCCTACTAGACAACAACAAAAGTAACTAGTGAAAATGGCATATAGGATAATCTTCAAAGATGTAGGTGTAAATGTTACATACTAGATTGTCCTTTATTGCTTCTGATAATCTGTTGATATGAAAGCTTACGCCTTTTTGAGCTGTAATTCTACAAAGTGCTACCAACATCTTGTTCGCTGAAAGTCGTGACTCAAATAAAAATGGTTTTGTTAAATTAAACATAATACATGTAATACGACTCCGTACCATACACATACATGTACTCCGTCGCTGAACTTCTAACTAGAAATTATGCAAATTAGCCTCATTTTGATCTGCAAGGCAGCTTCACCAAATTTGCCAAGACGCTAGTTTGGATCCAGTTTTGAACTGCCCAGCCAAATTAGACAGCCCATGTTACGACTAATACGAACACTAACATCACCAATCATGACTAGAAAATGTTGTGATGATGGGTTAGCCCTTATTGTTTAAACTATGATCGACAGCTTTGAAGACACTGAACACTATTAGTAATTGTCAAAGACGAGTCTTCTCACTTGGTGTATCTCAACATATGCATACAAAAAAAACTGCGAAAATTTGAGCTCAATTGGTCGTCGAATGTGTGAGATATTAATGAAAGAAAAAACACCGTTGTCACCTGAAGTTGTGTGGCTTTCAGATGCTTGATTTTGAGACCTCAAAATCTAATTCTGAGGTCTCAAAATCAAATTCATGGAAAATAACTTTTCTCAAAAACTACGTTACTTCAGAGGGAGCCAGTTCTCACAATGTTTTATACTTTCAACAGCTCCCATTACCCGTTACCAATTAAGGTTATATGATAGTAATTATTTTGAGTAATTACCAATAGTGTCCAGTGCCTATAATCAGACTTTAGTAGATGTTTTGACAGAGATAGAAACACTTTACTTATCATATTGAGCCAGCATCTGTACTGTATGGATGGCCAGATTCACACTGAAGTCACTATGTCCCATCAGATCATCCATAGCTGGTCATGAAACAATCAGAATGAACAAATGCTCATCAGCATATTCATAGCATCATTAACATTAACATGATACAATTTAATTAATAATTCACATTATTTAGCATGAGCATGACTGAGCCTTCACACTTCCTGCAAATGCGATACGAAACTTGAAGTCACAAATTTGCAACAAATATTTCGCCACAGTTGACTGTGACGTCAAAGTTTTGCACTCACACTATAGCAGGAAGTTTAAACCAGGCTTGAATGGTTAATGGCTTCTTTTAAGGGCTAAATTAATGTTGTCTTGTATGCACGCATCTCCTTTGTAAAAGAAATGAAATAACAGAACATTAGCCATATATGTACAGGACTCTTCCTCTATGCTTTTAACATGTATACAGAGTCCTAGATATGACTACATGTATGCTGCCAAGGAATGTCAACACAGTGAAATTTGAGGCCTGAAATTAGTGGCTTCTTGCAGGTAAGATTAGAGTTTTGAAGCTTTGAAAGACTGTAGTATATTATGAAAGTGAAAGGCCACCAGAGCTAAGACAACGAGAGTTTACTATCGTTACATACCTCCTTTAAGTCTGCTATCACTACCATTGGTACACAGAAGAATCTTAATCTTCAGATGCAAGCCGGATTGGTGGCTGTGTTCCTTCATAATAATCAAACATAACAAGAATAGTTTTAGTTGATAGCCTCTTGTTTGACCCAAGCAGAGTCTTTATCAAAGGCGGGATTGGTCCAAGGCGGGACAACAGAAAGTGAGTCATGGCCAAGCAGTCTACTGCGTAATTCAAGTTGTGTCGGTTGAGTCATTTGAGAGTTAGATGATTCCAGGTCATGGCACTTGTGTCTTTCAGGAAGGCACTTTAAATACCATAATTGCTTCTCTTAACCCAGGTGTATAGACCATGTGACCTTTATTTGCAATAAGTGTGACCTTGTACATTCTTTGGCTAGTCTGGCAGGCAAGATACATATATATGCACTGATCATATGGGAAAGTTGACAATTTGTGTCATAATTTCCACATAAAACCAAGAGTTATGAAAATAAAAGCTGGACAAGTTTTGAGATGTGCCCCCTTTCATCATATCAAAAGTTTATAAGAATTTGACAGTGCAATCTTCATAAAACATAAGATTTTGTTTTTTCTTCCATTGAGCTGTGTACAAATCGTGCCTGCAGGAAGTCAAGGCTCTGTGGCTCTTTTGTAAACATGTGATGTCAAAGGTCACATCATCTTTCAATGGGAGCCTAAGAAGGTCCAAACAGGATTAAACCCTTGGTGCTAATTCAAGCAGCTTGCTGTAGTTTGATCCCCCAAGTCGACTTACTCAACGTTAGATGATGCAAGTAAGTCAACTTAGCGGTTTAGATCTTCACATGATGAACTATTTTGTTATCTGGAGTGGCACTTGTGGAACTCCGTAGTTATCATATTTCAGGCTAGCATAGTTTATGCATACCTCAAAACCAGGATGAATAATATGAAGGCTCAGACTGTAGGAGCATTAAGTAAAGACAAGCTTGGGAATGGTATACTTACTGCATTAGCAAGGCCTACAGCATTCAGAGCTTTCTGACTGTACTGAGCAGCATCCCAGTCTAAGTAAGCACTGGCAAGCAAGCGCAGTGTCCTTGCCTAGATAGAAACACAAATACAACTTGTCTTAGTTTACAACTTGATTTAGTTAAGGTCATAGCTGTTAGACTTTTGCAAGAAATATGCAAATTGAATTTATGCACGTAAATAAACAATATAGTTGTTTATCAGTGTTTACGCACATGCCAGGCTAGAGCTGCCAACATTTGCATCTTGCAATCAGGGAGATTTTGTACCACAACCAGGGAGATACATTCAACATATAAAGCCGGTTCTTACTGCTCACAAAAGCAAAAGCAAAAGCAAAAGCAAAGCAAAATACCTGTATGCCCCATTTTCCACTTGTGACTTCAGGGAAATATGCCTCTGGGACAAAGTCTCATTATGAGGGAGACTTTAAAATTTGTTCATCAGAACGTGGAAAGATTGGTTTATTTTTAGGGAACTGTTTGCAGAATCAGGGAGAGCTGGGTATCAGATTATTTCAGGAAGGGTTCATGTTTAAATCAGGTGATGTTTGCATTGACAGTATGTGCACTTTTATCTCTTTTGAGTAGTGTTCTAAAAAGAACCGGTGTTGTGACAACTCAACGTTTCGATCAGTATGCTCTGATTGTCTGAAGGGCTCATTGTGTTGCCTGAAGGATCCATAATGAATCAAAATATCGTTTCTCGTTTTTTGCTCTTAAACGCTTTATCATAGTTTGTTTCATTGCCAGCACAGAGCGTATCTATGGGAGCCTTAGGGGGATTTGAACCCTACACCTTCTCTATATAATTGTGTACTATTTATTAATTCATGACAAACATAATTCACCTGAAACTCTGGCTCCAGTGGGTACTTGCCTTTACCAAGCTCAAAGCTCTCCCTGTAAAAAAATCATACAAACTTTCAACTCCACATCAAAACTGCCATGTCTGCTCATATAACTGTACAACCTTAGCAGGCCAGGGGTAAATTTCACAAAGAGTTGGGACTAGTCTTAGGTTAGGAGTAGTCCTAACTTAGGACTAGTCCTAGGTTAGGACTAGTCCCAACTTAGGACTAGTCCTAGGAAGTATTTAAAACGCATGGCAAGTCCTAAGTCCTAACTGGAGATAAGACTAGTCTTAACTCTTTGTGGAATCCACCCCTGGAGTATCATCTTTGAGAGGGCAAGGCCATTTTAATTTTACAAAGAGCACTCCCATTGGGGAAAAAAAGTTGTCAATTGCATAAAATGAGTTCAGCCCCAATCATGGGTACACATTTTTGTTCCCCATTTCATGCACAACAGTTTGAAAACCATTGATGTACAGTAGCAAGAAAACCACTAATGTAGCAGTTATTCCAGCGGTATTCTTATATCATTTAACAATCGATGATGAATAACAGTGATTGAGTTTGTCGAATACAAGATCTGAAGAGGGTTACTAATAACAATAATATTTCAAATTTATATTGCGCCCCTTACATACAAAATGATCAAAGGCGCAAAACACATGTTAAAAAGCACAGAGTGGCAGAAAAGGACAAAGAAAAAAGACTGGTCACCAGTCCAGTGCCCAAACAAAAGTATGGGGATCCGTCTGTCCCGCCAACAGAGAACTAATTAATTACTTATTACATAGGCCTATCTCTGCTGGCATCGGTAATGTTTTGACCTTTTCAGGAGCAGACGCCTCTAACCCTCTCTATGCTATATTAATCTGTTGTTAATGTTGTGTCTTTGTACCAAAAAGTGTTCCCATGATTGGTGCTGTGATCTGTATGAAAAAGTTTTTGTACTTTTTTTTTGAAGCGGCCTCATCATCTCATTTGGGCCATTAACTTAGGCACTGAACACTATTGGTAATTACTCAAAATAAGTGTTAGCATAAAAAATTCCTTGGTAACAAGCAATGGAGAGCCGTTGATAGTATAAATTATTGTGAGAAACGAAGCCCTCTGAGGTACAGTAACATAGTTTTTTAGAAAAACGTAATTTCTCACTCGGGTAGTTATTTAAAGACTTCAGGTCTTGAAGCCTTTTTTAGGCATCTGAAAGCAAACAAATTTGTGCAACAAAGGCGTTCTTTTTTCACTATTCTCTTGTATTTTTTTATGACCAATTGAGTCCAAATTTTCACAGATTTATTCTTTTATGCATATGTTGGGACACACCAAGTGAGAATACTGGACTTTGACAATTACCAAAAGTGTCAATGCCTTTAATAAGGTAAAGGGAGACTAATGTAAAAACCTGAGAAACGTTACCTGAGCCAAGAGACGATTGCTTCATAGTTACACTTCTCCAAAGCATCACACCCAATGTTATAACACAGCATGGCCAAGAAGGGAGCCTGAAAACAAGCATTCATAAAAACCTCAAACAGTTAATCCATTCTGATTGGTCGAGAGGGCATCACAAGGTGCTGTTTGAACGGATGAGATAACACCAGTAAAAAGTGTCGAAACATGGCGTGACACGCACGCTTGCACCTGTACGTATAAGACAGTTTCTTCATCCCTATTGGTCGAGAGCAACGGCTGAAACAGTTGTGCAACATCATGCGATACGCACGACGCGCACAGCATCTCCTTATAAGGAGTTGTTTAACCGAGGGCCTAACCATATCATAGCTGGGCCTGGAGAGGTGTTGTGTTGAAAGAAATCATTGAACAATTATAATGTTTGCATTTATTTTACTTTTGACCAAAAAGTATTGAAGTTTTTTTACCGAAAAGGTGTTTTCTTAATGGGAATCAAAGTGTGTTGAATCGGTTTTCAACTAGTGGTTTAAACCCGCCGAGGCCTGGTTCTTGATAATTTACCTTGACTTTGTCTCGGTAAAATTATAAAGTCCAGGCCTCGGCGAGGGGTTTAAACCACTAGTTGAAAACCTGTTCACCACACATTGATTACCTTATTCAAACACCAAAGAGCTAAGGAAGAACTTTGACAGATCTACATGTACATGTATTATAAGTGATTGTCATTAACCCAATGGTGCCCATGTAAGGGAGGAATGCACAACGATAATTCAGGTCTGGAATTACATGGAGGCAATTGCCTATTTTAAATGTACTCATAGACTTCTAAGATTTTCCTATAGAAGTGCATCTTGCACATAAAGATTGTTTTGACCTCTCAAAGATGTGACTCCAGGCTTGAGAAGTAACATGGAGTTTAACTTTGGTGCAACCCATAGAAATAGAACCCGAAGAACACCGAGTGCGTCATTGTTCATGTGATTTCTTTGTGAGACCATTTTTATGGATACTCGTACGCCATTTTTTTTTATATGTGTATGGCAAAATATTTTGCAATACAGTGATGTCACGAACATTGACCAATGAACACACTAGTTTTTGCTCTTTAAAACAAATGAGAAATGAATGAATCGAAACACCCCTGTACAATGTAGGGACCCACTTTTCTCAGAATGGTGTTTTGCAATTGAATGGTATCAAACACAAGTGAGTGACTTGTAATTTGTTCATCATTAAAGGATTTGTGTACTTTTTCAAAATTTCCATAGATTTACATGTACATTAAACTTACAGGGTTTGAAGATAATGATAGTGGAAAGCTTCCCTTCAAATATTACTCACCAAGGTGCTGTAGTTTTTGAGAAATGAGTAAAACAATGTCATGAATTATGTTTGTAAATGCTTAAAATAATTTTGGTCTCATGAGACCAAAATTGTTTTCATGACATTGTTTTAGTCATTTCCAAAAAACTACAGCACCTCAGCACGTTATATTTTAAGGGAAGCTTTCTACTATCATTATCTTCAAACTGTGTAAGTTTAGTGTAAATCTGTGGACATTGTGTTTTTTCCTACAAAAAGTACATACATGTACACCATTTAACCAAAGTTGTTATTCATTATTAACATGGGTGGGATACCTCTTTTGGGAGCTTTGGTAGAAGTGCTTCAGCTTTCTGCATCCACTGGAGTCCATCCTGGTGCTCATCTTGCATCACTGACTGCAAAGGAATGCTCAATGATTAGAACTTAAGACATTTTCACTGAGGAAGTGTCGTGGCTGAGCAGTTAAGAGCACCGAATTCAAACTCTGGTGTTTCTGATCAGCAGAGTGTGGGTTCGAATCCCTAGCCGTGACACTTGTGTCCTTAATGCCCCGTTCACACATAGACGCCGCTTCTACTACGATGGAAAAGTGGCCGAGAGCGTGGCCAATCGCGGGCCAAACTTGGGAGGATCTCCAAACGTTGGTCGGGAAGCTGCACGCTCTCCCCACGCTTATTTCGAACATGTTCAAAATAATTGTAGCCAAGTCGTAGCCAACAATTACCTAGACAAAGTCGCAGTGGGAACGCCATTATCCTGCAAGCAGCGTGGTAGCACCGTGGTGAGATCTCTGTGGTCGTTATAAAAACACAGCACCGTCAGCCACCATTTTGAAGTAGAAAACCGCTTGGTCGGCATTGGTCTTGGTGTAATCGTCAGTAATCGTAGTGGCAGAGAGTCAGAAACACTTTCTACGTAGAAGCAGTAAAGTTGGGCGGAGTCTTCAATTTGCCAAATTGCTCGATTGTGACGGCGATCATACCACGACTTGATAATTTTTTTAGATTGGGCTGATCGGCATGGTCTTCGTAAGGTCGTAGAGCTGTGTGAACAGGGTATAAGGAAGACACTTAACCAAGAAACTTAACCATCGGAAGGGACGTAAAGCCGTTGGTCCCATTTGTTGTGTAACGCATGTAAAAGAACCCAGTGCCCTTTATCAAAAAGGGAACGGGTTCACCCCGGTGTTCTTGGCTGTGGCTGCTGTATGTGCCATAGCACCTTGTAAACCCTTACCAGGTGCTACATAATTGGGTCTCAGAATTCATAACTTTCAAATTCCCATTTTCATTTTTTCATTATTTTTTTCATCATGAGAGATCGCCTATGTAGTTTCAAAAGGCCAGATGGTCACTTTAAGGTGAGGGCTACACTTTACTGCTGCCAACCCAAATCAACTGCCACCCAAATTCACCAGCGGGATTCACCACCTACTCCTTTGGCTGAAAAAGGCTACACCCTTCACAGTCCCCAAGTATGGGGTATTATCCACTAGGAGCCTAGGGTGGATTTCACAAAGAGTTACACTATACTATTTCACTAAGACTAGTCTTGTCTGTAGTCAAGACGAGTTACTCATCCTAACTTGGGACTAGCCATACGTTTTTCATATCTCCTGGGACTAGTCCTAGTCTCAACTTTTTGTGAAATCGTCCCCTGCTGATAGAGCAAAAAGCACCACCATCCCAGTTTAAAGGAACACGTTGCCTTGGATCGGACGAGTTGGTCAAAACAAAAGCGTTTGTAACCGTTTTGTATATAATGCATATGATTGGAAAGATGTTTTAAAAGTAGAATACAATGATCCACACAAGTTTGCCTCCAAATTGCGTGGTTTTCCTTCTACTGTGCGAACTAACACGGTCGGCCATTTATGGGAGTCAAAATTTTGACCCCCATAAATGGCCGACGTGTTAGTCGACGAGGTAAAAGGAAAACCACGCAATTTCGAGGCATGTTTGTGTGGATCATTGTATTCTACTTTTACAACATCTTTCTACCCATATGCATTTTATAAAAAACGGTTACAAACGCTTTTCAAAGACCAACTCGACCGATCCAAGGCAACGTGTTCCTTTAATGCCATTCACCCTTTCATCCTGATGACCCTAAACATCTTATACTTACACATTCTGCCTTGGTAGAGTAAATCCTAAGGGCTTCCCTGTCTACTTCTAGACAGCGTTGTTGCTTATCAACCATCCACTCATCTGAAGAGCCTACAGGAGAAGTCTCAAGCAACCGGCGGATTTTCTCCAATCCCTACAAACAAAACATTCCAATGGTTTTACCTTATTTTCAGTTTTTAGATAACAAACCACAGGACAAACTGACTGGGAATTGTAAACTTACACAGTCAGTTTCCCTTGTGGTTTATTAATTGCCATTAATAAGTCGCATACCAGGTTGTATCGTAAACCTGGGTGTGAACCCTTGCTACATGGCAGCTAACAGTTGTATGGCTGTGGACTGGCACCCCGAACAAGAAATTAACAAATAGATAGACCACCTACATGAGGGCTAAACAGCCCAGTTAGTAGAGTGCCGGCCTGTTAATCATGAGGTCGTTGATTTAAATCCAGCTAACCTTTTCTTTATTCAACCCCAAATCTTATTTTCAGTTATCACAAAAACAACATGCCTGTATAGTATTTTATCGATGTAAAATTTACAGTTGTAGTCAGAAGCCATCTGCAAGCAACACTGCATCTTCCAATAAGTAGTGCAAAAAGCAGTTTTCTCAGGAGAAACAGTTTCCTTAGTGACCCATAAATCAAAACACAATTGTTTTGTTTCCTGACAAGAGCTTGCCCAGCTTTAGCTTCAAGACAAATTACTAGCAAGGAACTTCCACTGTGTATTTTTACAGAATGTGGTGTATTAGATAATTGGACATTTTACAGCCACAAGAGGGCCTTGACATGAGTCCACAATCAGAGCTCTTTATTTGGAGAGTCGTGACAACTAAAGCCACTTTCAGACAAAAAAGGCATGTGCACAATGTTGCACTTGGATCGAAAATGGTTTCCACCAACTTCATGACCAAAGAAAACTGGTTCCTCTGTGTTGCAACTCTCTCACTATAAAGCTCTGACCACAGTGGAAAAGAAATTGAGTGAAGGCCAGTGTTCATAAAGAACATGTTTTGGAAGAAAGCCATGGGAATGAATAATTGACTCATTATAAGCATTCAAAAGAAAAGCTACAAACTATATTTTTGTGGTAGATGTTAATTGACTGTGTGTAAATTAGAAAACCTTGTCACCCCCTCTCTTCCCAGTCCCCCCTCCCCAGACAGAAAGGCGTTTCACATTATTTGCATATCAGATACACTGCAGTATCTTGAACAAGGCATTTATTTGTTTGAGTCTGTACAAACCTGTAGTGCTAAGCTTAAAGACTGGTCTGCCATGGTAGGTTTTTCGCAATCTATGAAGAAAAACAAAATAACAACTGTTCTGTTTATTGAACAGTCTATATGAGAAAGTGTAAACTTCCTACATGTACAAAGGCAAATATTGATGAGGTTTTAACTCTGTGTTATTTGACCAGGTGGCTAATGTATACGCAGCCACTCAGATTTTAAGTAAAATGTATCAAACTCAAGCTCTGGTAGGTGAGTCATTGGGCATGTTGGGAAGTGGATTGGAATCCCGCTCTGGACACTTGTATCCTTCAGCAAGACACTTGACTATACTTGCTTCTCAACGCCTAGAAGTAAATGAGTCACCGGGCTTAAAATTAACACTGGGTCGCAGGCCCGAAGCCAGTGATGATAGTGAGAGCCAGCCAATGATGTTAGTGCGGGTCAGTAAACTTACATCATTACAAGTCTGGCGGTCTTGAGTTTTTAATTTAAACTAATCAATAAAATCTTTCAATTCTGTTGAGTATTGAAGTATTTTGATTCCAAATTCTCTGGTCCAGTAAAGGTTTTGAACTACACGCCCAGCAGTCTTGTGGATTTGTTTTCCAAATTCTATTCCTAAGTCAGACAAAAACAAGGACAAGTTTGAAACTGCAGACCTTACCTAACCATGCACGTGCGGTTCTCCCTGCCATCTGAGAATAATCACAACAAAACCTTTTACATTTTATCCTTCTGGTTTTATGTAAATCTTAACAGTTTTAATTTCAAATTTGACTTTAAATTATTTCACGACACAGTTCTCACATTTTGGGGTAAAGGCGAAGACAGCTTTTGATTACTAAAAAATATTGAAAATCTACAAACTTTCCAAAATAATTTTTGTAGTAGGCTGCACAATTAACCGGGTAGTTGAAAAACTGTAGTTGCACTAGTCACCAAGGCGTAAATATACTGGATTGAATCTTCCCAAAACAATAATTTACTTATTGTTTTATAAATATGCATCATAGAGAATAAACTTTCATTTTAAAATTAATAATCAACACAAACAATAAATACTTACAGTAATCTGGTTTTTGAGGGAAGCAAAGTTCTCTCTTGAGGAGGCGAAGGAAAACGTCAAATTACAAGCCAAGTGGCGTACTGTGAATAAATGCATGTTCAGATTTAATAACTGGAAATAATGTAGATATACAAAGTGATGCCCCTGTCTACACAGATGGGGCTGGTGCAACTGTATAATTTGCATATTTTAATAAAACCTTAGAGAGGGTAAACCTTTAAGAAGAAAACAATAAATTAATAAATAGCCATGAAAACTTACTTGGTAAGAAACACTATAACTAAGGGAATAAAAGGGTAGCGACGAGTTCTTACACAGCCGTTTAAAGCCGGCAGGGTCAAATTGCCAAGTGATAAACGCCCAAGCCGAAGGCAAGGGCCTTTAGCGCACAGCAACGACCCTGCAAGGTTTTAAACAGACGTTTAAGAATGAGTCACTACTCTTTTGTTCCCATTCATAAATGCCCTTTTGTTAAAAAACTAAAGCACTAAAAAAATTACAAACACTTTCACAATTGAAAATTCGAGGTTTGAAATATTTTTTTCAAAAACGTTGCATGAAGAGTCTGTTGCGCGTGGGTTGTTGCCAGCCGATCATAAACACTGGTCATTATCAACCATTTAAACACCCCCACGTGACGCGCTCTCCACCAATAGGAGTAGAAAAACTGTCTGGGGTATTTATGAACGTCTTATAACATATAACATTTGGGGGCAATGATTCTCTTATAAGAAATGTGGTTTTAGAAACAGAAATTCACAAACATTTCAATCTGAGATAAGTTTCTGCAATAAACATTTCTCAGATATAAACTTTAAGGTGAAAGTTTGATTGTTTTGATTGTGCACTACCAATCCTAGTATAAGTGACTTATGGCTTGTGTCCCATCCAAAGGACAAATAATAAATAATAATATCGAAGTCTTATTTAGCGCACGTATCTACCAAACAAGGTACTCAAGGTGCTGAGTATATACAAACTTTCAGAAAGATAGGTTATTGCAGTGATGGACTCTGAGACCCAATTATTTAGCACCTTATAAGGGTTTACAAGGTGCTACGGCCCATTAAGCAGCCACAACCAGGAACACCTGGGCGAACCCCTTCTCTTTTCGATAAGTGCACTGGGTTCTTTTACATGCATTACACAACACATGGGACCAACGGCTTTACGTCCCATCCGAAGGACGAAGCAATGGTTAAGTGTCTTGCTCAAGGACACAGTGTCACGGCTGGGAATTATGGTAAATTATATCCTCCTCCAGGACATGTGGCAAGAAAAATATCAGAGAACACATAACTTGTACAGTGGTGTGGTAGTACGTGACTTCATACAGTACATGAGGTTATAACTTATTCATAAATACCTAAGACAGTTTATCCATTCTGATTGGTCGAGAGGGCATCACGTGGGGTGTTAAAACGGATGATATAATGCCGTAAAAAGTGTTTAAATATGGGCGTGACACGCGAGCTTACACCTGTGATTATAAGACAGTTTCTTCATTCCTATTGGTCGAGAGCAACGACTGGAACAGTTGTGCCACTACGCGATACGCACAACGCGCACAGCATTCCCTTATAAGGAGTTGTTTACCCGAGGGCGGCGGAGGGCCTTACCATTTCATAGCTTGAAGGGTGTTGTGTTGAAAAAAATCATTGAACAATTATAATTTTTGCATTTTTTTACTTTTTGACCAAAAAGTGTTGATGTTTTTTTACCGAAAAGGTATTGTGGCGAAACAGTCGCATGAGGGCGCAATTGTTGACCTAATTCCAGAGTTCTTGCCAGCGGTGCCGGGCACATGAATGATGTAGCAGTGGGCATTTTAGGCTGCGTTTGTTAGAAGTGATTCATTTGGCGGGCTGTGAGGAAGGAACGTTTGCAGAGAACAGGTCAGTAATTGCGAACCCAGGGCTAGATTTAAGATTTGTGTTAATAAAATGAGAGAATTGGACCAAATCATTAAAAAAATAGAATCAACAAGAGAGAATAAGGAATCAAAATAAACCACTATCCTTATCAACGAGACATTTGGCTTCAAAACAGTTATTTGTTTTATTTTGTCTGTTATTGTTATTTGTTAAGCTGCAGCGAAGACTTATAGACCGCTCAAGTCAACGTTACAGTATTTATGAATGGGAATCAAAATGTGTCGAATCTGTTTAAAACAAGTGGTTTAAACCCGCCGAGGCCTGGTTCTTGATAATTTACCTCGACTTCGTCTCGGTAAAATTATCAAGAACCAGGCCTCGTTGGGTTTAAACCACTAGTTTAAAACCTCTTCACCACACATTGATTCCCTTAATAACATGGCTTTATGTTTATTTCCAGACCAACCTTTAGCATCCAGCTCCTGGTGCAGTGATCCTCCAGTTTTCCGTGCCACTGCGATGTTCCACAACGATGCCGCACAGTTCTGCAGCTGTTTGGTAACAACATCAAACAAATACATGAATGAACAAACATCTAGTAGAATTAAATGTGGGGGTCACCAGAAGGGTCGGACCTTGCAGCACAAGACTACGTGAACTGCTTCACTTCTTCAAAGATCTTCCAACTACAATTAGGAAAACAAAACTAAAGTATTTTGGGCATGTGAACAGAATGGGCAGTTTCCGATACCCCAAAATTATCTAAGAAGTTCACATTGCAGGTAGCAGACCCAGAGATACATGGGGTACGTGTACACATACATGTAGACAGGGAAATTGATGGCTGGAAGATATCAAGCACTTCTGTGATGAGACTGACATACCATCTGTGGCAGCAGCAGGGCACCTACAATGTAGCAAGGAACAGAGACCTATGGAGACTCATAGTTAGGCAGCCATCTCCGCGATCTACCTCGGGAGGACGGCTATGATGATGACGATGAGAATGTAAAACGTTAATTTTGTAAGATTAGAAAGGCACTGGAGAATGAGACAAATGTGTTTCCTGTACATTCCAAAACTGATCATGATTGTTCAAAACAAATAATAAATTAAACCTTAATCCAAGGTCATTTGCAAAATGTTGTATGAACAAAGAACAAATGGCCTGGAATTGGAAAGCGAAGTTAACTTTACTTTAATGACAAAAATATTGTGCCAGTAACTACATGTAACCCTAGAAGATTGTACACTGAGATTGCCGTAAGTACTAAGGAAACAAGTTATGTAAGAACATTGGACAGACAGTTTTGCAAAAAGAAATCCGTCCCCAAGGGTCTGTAGCATTGTATCCAAATCTTGATTTGAGAGAATCAGAGAAGACTATTATTTCTTACCGTGAATACATGTACATTTATTTATGAGCTTAAGGTGCAGGCAGTTTAGCATTTCAGTTATACATGTAGTTTATTGTTGAGTCATCATTATCGAGCAGGCCATTACTCGTCACCAAGAAAGGTTTTATGCTAATTCACTGCCTTTAATGTATGATATGGAAACTGCATGCGTTTGAGGTCTTAATTTCATGTAACAGTGTAAAGCCAGAGGTCTGCTTGATCATGACGAAAACATCTCACGTAAATTAACAAGGTTTAAACAAAAACTGATGAGAGACCAACTTGATTTTATGTTTAGTTTGATGCCACCAAGGACAGGGTTTTGTGCATCAAGAATTACCTGTATTTCTGCACTCTGATTCTGTGGTAGTCTGGTGTCCAACCCTATTATTGACTGTGAGATGTCTAACAGCTGGTCTATTATCTGATCACATCTCTGCTCTTCTTGTTCTTGACATAATTGATTCACAAGATCTGTTGATTAAAGAAGCTGGGCTCAATGAACAATCTTTACTCGACATAAATGATTGTCACTCAATACTTTCACTGGATGAAATTTCCTTTTCCAAGGCAAACAAAATTGCTTGCTTTTTTGTTTCATTTTAAAACAAGTATGGTGAAACTTCAAAATCTAACCAACAAGTTCATCGAGAGTGTCACGAAGGAAAAATGTAGTGCATGATTCATGTTCTGTTGGCTGAGTCATTGGAGTGTGGGTTCAAATCCCATCCAGGACACTCTTGTGTCCTTGTGCAAGACACTTACATGAAGATTAACTATTATTGCTTCTCTTCACCCAGGAGTGATTGGGTACCTGCAGCCGATTTCACAAAACTCTAGGATAATCCTAACTCGAGTTAGGACGGGAGGATAGGTTCAATGCTTCCTACAGATTTGGATACAGGACTCAACTCGTCCTAAGTCCTAAGATTAATCCTAAGTTAGGAAGAGTTTGGTGAAATCGACGGCTGTACATGTAAGTGTGAAGGCAGAAATGGTTCTTGTGATGGATTAGCTCAGTGCAAGGCTACATGAGGCCTTTTAAGACTATCGACCTTCAATCCGTGTCGAACCTTATCCGGATAGGGTCTGTGTTGGTTCGGGAAAATTTAACCACGGATATAAACAGCTTCGCTTTCACACTAGCTCTGCGCGAAATCAGCTTTTTGGTTACATGTGTAACTTTCAATCCGGGTATTTCACACTGCAAAATCTTAAGCGGAGGGAAGCGGGAAGCAGCTACTTTTTATGCGCACAACGCCTTATGTACGCGTGTTTTCTTTACGCGCTGGACAACTGTAGTGTGCGCGGGTGACGCCACGTACACTCAACACGGATCAAAAATTAACTCGGAGGTGTTCACACTACGGCTTTTGATCCCTGTTGGAATCTTTGACATGGATAGAGATTTATCAACCCAACCCCCGGGCAGGGTTGGTTTCGACACGGATAATGCGCCATATCTGAATCGACACCGTGTTGAAAGTTGTAGTGTGAAAAGGTCAGTGCACATTATCCGGATCGTATCCGTGTCCAAGATGGAGATTTTTTGTAGTGTGAAAGGGCCTACACATGTTCCCTAAACATGTGCATACAGTTTCAACAAAAAAATTGCAAAATTCAGGCATTGCTATCCAAATGTGATGTCAGCAAAGCTACTTGGAGAGAACTGTACCAGTCCTGCAGGTGTTCTACATGTAAATGGCATTCGCAGACAACGGACCACTGAGGGTGAATACTTCACACTTTAATGAGGTATGTATATTTACCATCAATCTTCTTAACTGCACTTGTGATGTCACCAGCGTCTGTTTCCATTTTCACCGACATTCTTGCTGTACATACAGAGCAGCGCTCAGCAGATTCTGGTTGCTAGGGGTTCTCTATGAAATCAATAATCTGTCAATTTGAAAACCCACAGTGATATTAATATTATTATCAGAAGGAACATAATTCATGGAAACACACTGTCAGCATCAGCTATATAGTAGATTCTTTCACCAAAAAAACTAGTCGCGTGGTTAAAATTTTACACTGGGCCGCAGATTGGTAATTTACCGGTAGTTTCGGGCCAGTAAAATTGTGACCAGACAAGTCCAGCGGCAGTATAGTGTATTTTCACAATTGAATAACAGCAATGTTCAGTGTAATATGTAATTCACAATTGAACAGAACCAAACATTAAATAAATAGACCTACTAAGTACTTACGTTAGAGTCTGAAAAACACAAAAAGGGACAGTTCAATAACTTGTCATGACTCAGTCTCATTTTGAATATGGTTTTGTTATAATAGGTACAAACATTTTGGTAATAATGTATAAATAATACATCAATCATGCCAAAAAGTGTCTTCTGCTAAATAGTGTCCGTTGAGCATGCGCAGTGGAGGCCAGACACTTTTAAAAATCAATTAGACATGTTATTGTTAGAGCCTAGTTTAGTCTTATCATACTATCATCGAGTCCCGCCAGTTCAACTACAATACAAGAGTGAAATTTAAAGTACTCTTCACGGGTCTTAGTTTAGCAGGCATTATTATGGAAAAGTTTCCGTATGGCGCCACCACTTTTTCACAGTATCTTTTAATTTGCCTCAATGCAACCTAAGCGCCCCCCTGTTGTCCATGTTATGCAAGCGCTGTAAAAAAAACAGCAAGATGGCAGCCAACCGAGAATTTTTTTTTCACCCAGACAAAAATTCAATTTTTATACTGAAAAGGGTAGGCCCCCCTAATAAATAAACTAAAGCTTATGAAAATTCCCCTTTAGTATTCATAAGTTCTTTGCCTCTTTTGTGGATTTTAAATAAATTTGGAGGAGTTGACGGCAAGGCATGCAAGGAAGTAGTGTAGTAGGTCCCTAATAAAGTGAAAGCAGGAGTCATTTATTAAATATAGGTGGGGGATAATTTTTTTTTTATAGGATACGATAACGAAACAAAATCCAACAACATCCGAAAAGTGTGTTCTTTAATATGAACAGATAGAGCCAAGCACCTACTGCCTTAGCCCCACTTGTGTGGCCAAGGAATAAGGATAGAATGAGCTATCCTTTCCTTGGCCACACAAGTGGGGCTACTACTGCCTACAATTACCTTCTCCCCTGTTGGCCTCCTGCAAAAGATCGTAAGAGAAGAGAGTAGTAAAGAAGAAAACTCGTCGCTGAATGACAAATAAATGACACATTGACAGTTATAGCATGCATGGCATGCATTCAATCTTACCGCGGCCATCCATCATGCATCAGGCACAATACATACAAGTGGAGTGTGATGTACACTTTTTGTACACACAAGTACACCGCATGCGAAGTCGTCGTGCGTTGCACCCTCGTCCTCAAGATGTGTCAAGCAGTTACATGGTTAGTTACAAGGTTACTACTGTAAATGGTCGAAAATAAAGTTATTTTATTACAGATTATTTTGTTTGATAGCGCCCTCTTTGAGAAAACCTTATTAACAGCCCAGACTCTTGGCCGAATTCGGGCGGTGTGTTCTTGGATGCTCGAGAACAAGACGGATCGCTGTTCTTGGTTTATCTGCTCAAACGACGATGTGATAAAAGCGCCACGAAAAGAGGTTCGGTACTCGTCATGTGACAACGTGGTTCGTCAGTTAAAGGAACACGTTACCTTGGATCGGACGAGTTGGTCTATAAAAAGCGTTTGAAACCGTTTGTTATGAAATGCATATGATTGGAAAGATGTTTTAAAAGTAGAATATAATGATCCACACAAGTATCACTCAAAATTTCACGGTTTTCATTTTACGTCGCGAACTAACACGGTCGGCCATCCATAAATGGCCGACCGTTCATTAGTCGACGAGGTAAAAAGAAAACCACGCAATTTCAAGGCATATTTGTGTAGGTCATTGTATTCTACTTTTACAACATCTTTCTAACCATATCGATTTTATAACAAACGGTTACAGAACGCTTTTCAAAGACCAACTCGACCGATCCAAGGCAACGTTCCTTTAAATAGGATGTTTTTTAACAGTTGGAAACCCGACAGTAGAAAAGAGACCACACTTTCATTGTTTTCTTTGAGATGACAACTTTCAACCATTTTGCATCTAATTTACTTATTCTCTTGATGTTGTGCTGCCATTTTGTAAAGTGTTGTTCTCGAAACCCCCGATGAAAGGTGGTGTGTGATCTTGTTCCGAGTGAATCATTCTCGGGTCATGAGTTCATCGTTCGGGCGTGAGAACAGCCCACTCGGGCCAAGAACACACCGCCCGAACTCAGCCGTGTCTTAATAGTAAGTGATATTAATGAAAGAAAAGAACACCGTACGAAGTTGTGTGCTTTCAGATGCTTGATTTCGAGACCTCAAATTCTAAATCAGAGGTCTCGAAATCAAATTCGTGGAAAATTACTTCGTTCTCGAAAACTACTTCACTTCAGAGGGAGCTGTTTCTCAAATGTTTTATACTATCAACCTCTACCCATTACTTGTAATCAAGAAAGGTTTTATGACAATAATTATTTTTAGTAATTACCAAAAGTGTCCACTGCCTTTAACCACCATCATCTTGTGTTTTATTTCAAGCTCAACTATGGAGGGCATGTACCACCTAGTTTGTTCACTTATGAAAAACTTTAAAGTCACCTGGAAGTGGTATTTTTTCAAAATAAAGCTTTTGTCACTAATACATGTGTTTTGATGAGTGGAATGTGAATAAACAGTTAACTAAGGTTTTAAAAAATGTTCTTATGTTATTTACAAATTTAAGAGTAGACCCCGACCCGAGAGGGCGCTGTTCGTGACGTCAATCGAGGCAGACTTTGCCTGTAATGCGTAGAGTAAACACAATTGCAAAGTACATGTACGGACCAAGTCGTGAGTTTGTACGTTTAAAAAAAAAAGGGTTTTTTTTCCGGCAATGCCGACCAGGTGTATTGCTGCTGAATGCAGAAAAACACTTTTTGAAATGTACCAACTCACGACTTGGACGTACATGTACTTTGCACGTGTGTTTACTATACGCATTGCAGGCAAAGTCTGCCTCGATTGACGTCACAAAAGGGGTAGGCGGAGTCAGCCCCCAAACAACTTTATATATTTTTTAAACATATAAATCGTGACAAACAATTATTAAAAAAATTGTTTTATTGTTCGTAAGCATATACTCTTATGTTTGAAAAAAAAATTATATTTCCAGGTGACTTTAGAAGTTTCTAATACCGTTTTCATATGTGAGCAAAGCTAGTAGAAGTCGCACCCCTTGTAGGCATTGAACTCTACTTTTGGTATTTTCGTTTACCCCAATGTCTCCCATCTCATTGACTTTTTACTCGAGCAAATTTCCCAAAGTACCAATATTATTTCTGTTCCTCTTTGCGCCGAGATCATTTTTTTTTTTTTTTTTTTTTTTGGGGGGGGGGGGGAAATATTCATTTTTGGGGGGGGGGGTTTACAGTCAATCTTTTTTTTCTAACAGTTCGAGTCCTATTTCTTGGGTAAGTCTTTATCTCAGATCCGCACATTGTCTTGTATCCATCAAAATGCTCACTCTCCAGTTTATTCCTGTACTGGGTTTGAAATTCCTAGTTTTATTGTAATAACATGTTATCAAGCGTTGTTTTTGCGACTCTTTTTTTCTGAGTTTGCTGTCTGGAGTTTATTTCATGAAGTCCCAAACTTTGTTCTGTCCCCAAACCCCTCAAACAAATTCATTTCTACCAATAGATGCAAGGCACATGACGTCATTGACCGATATCTCCCCCCCCCCCCCCCCACACACACACACACAATTTTTTATTGAGGATTCATGCAAAACATTAACACAAAGGTTGTTTTAACCATCCCCAATATATTTGAAAAGCGACCTCAACAGACAAAGTAGATCGAATTATGTCAGCAAGCAAAACTACATCCAAATAGTCACGGGATGGTATATGTAATACCCGAGACCATACCAAATCCCATGTGGTTTACTTTCACAGCGTTTCTCAAAATAGCTAATTAATTTGCTAAAGAGTATTGCCAGGACAGTGCCTACTCAGTCCCCTTGTTGCCCCCTTCCCATCCCACCTATCCGCCATACTCACACAACCCCCATCCCCGTCCTGTTCTTTTAGACCAATTCTAAAGCTTTAGAATGTTACTTGTTAAAGGCAGTGGACACTATTGGTAATTACTCAAAATAATTATTAGCATAAAACCTTTCTTTGTGACGAGTAATGGAGAGCTGTTGATAGTATAAAACATTGTGAGAAACGACTCCCTCTGAAGTGCCATAGTTTTTGAGAAAGAAGTAATTTTCCACGAATTTGATTTCGAGACTTCAGATTTATAACTTGAGGTCTCGAAATCAACCGTCTAAACGCACGCAACTTCGTGTGACAAGTGTGTTTTTTTCTTTCATTATTATCTCGCAACTTCGATGACCGATTGAGCTCAAATTTTCACAGGTTAGTTATTTTATGCATATGTTGAGATCCACCAACTGTGAAGGCTAGTCTTTGACAATTACCAATAGTGTCCACTGCCTTTAACTATGGGAGGTACATGCAGTAACTGAACATGAGTTAGTACAGGCCTGCTCGATAATGATGACAATTACCATCAATGTCCACTGCCTTTAATGAATAAAAAAAATAGTAAAAACAAAGAAAACAGTTATTTTCACGCACGAACACGGTGCATACAAAACGATCACACATCGTTGATACTTGTTATGTATATTGGCTATACCTGTCTTTATTATAGATTATCTTAATACAACCCATGTGACCTTTCTCTGACCAATCATAACGCATAAACCTTCGGGGGCGTGTAATGAATTAAACATGACACTTTGTTCTAGTTACCGAGTTTCTATTTTATCAATAGTGCAGAGCTATTATTTTAATATAATTTTGTATTAAGTTATTATTCTATTAAAATCAATTTCCTCCTTCTTTACATAGATCAATTTAAGTTAAAATAATTATACCAAACCTATATTTACACTAGCTAATCACTAAGTTTACACCACAATCCACAGTTTTGATTATTATTGGTTCCATTTATTTTGAATGATGATCATGACCCCTTGCGTTTCCTTTTCCAATATTGTTCAGAAGAACAATTATTTTGTTTATGATTAATTACAAATAGCTTGTGACCAAATCATTAATTAACAACCTTGCTTGGGAGGTACTATTTACACTAGAATCTAACAGCTGCAATTATTTATTTTTTCTTCTCCATTTGTCTCGAATACAATCTGAATATTATTTACAAACTTACATATTTGTTTTATTTAACCAAAAACTAAAAGGAAAAAAATACAATAATGTAATACCCTTTGACATTGTTATAGGCGTACCCTTTGAAAACTGAATAATAAGAATAACGAAGGTACAACCTTTATACATGAGAGAAAAGCCATTTGGTTCCGTCTTGCGCAATCGACGTTGGCTCTTGGGTTGGGGTTTGGGGGGTTAGGTGGGGTGGGATTGGTGAGGTGGGGTGCGGGTTGGTGGGGTGCGGGACATAGATGTTATACCCATTGCATTATCCATCATCGTTGATGAGTTTCTCACGAGTTGAAGGCATTGCAGATCAGTGGTAAAAGACTACCATTGGCTGAAAGTCTGCACTTTTCCCTTGTTTTTCATCAGAGAATGTGGTCATGACGTCACATCATGCGGTCAATGACGTAATGTGCAATACATCCATAGATTCCTTGCACATGACGTCACCATCCAAAAACAGTCGTCTTACTGAGGAAAGGGAAGAGCTGCCATTGGCCAAGAGATGTGCGCAGCTCGTGTGTAAACATTATTTCATCGCGAACATCGTGGTGGTCAATGCAAGAGGGTCTAGTTTACCATTTTGTTTTAGTTTGTGTGACCGCGCAAGTTTAGCTATCGTATTCGACAGTTTGAACCTTTGAATCCTATTGCGCACACAATTGTTGCTTTAATAACTTTGGAAAGAAACAACACTGCACACGCTCATTAGATCCCTTCTTTCTTCGTCGTGCGAATCTTACAAAAATATAAAGTTTAATCTTAAAGTCGACTTAAATCAACGAGTGATAATGTCTGCTGCCACCTAGCGTTTCAAACTCTCACTAATTTATTTGACTCTCTTAAGTGACGACGTTTGCCATTGGTAAGGATACTGGTATGACGCTTGGCACGCTGATTCAATAAGGCCTTCAATAGTTATGACTGATCGTTGCAGATAGGGTTATCTATACCATTCGGCTCCGAGATCTTAAACAGCTCTGCAGCATTCACGATTCCTTCATTCTTTGAATCTGGTTTAAATAAGAGAATATTGTAGAGGTCAATAGAAGAGAACACATAAAATCTGACGAATTTTTCCGTACACTTTTTATGAAATGTTGATGGAAAGAATAGTTAGTAGCCTACAGCAACTCAACTCTCCCTCAGGTGGCATTAGTTTACATTTGTACATAAAAACTTTTCTTGGAAATATCAGCAGACAATGTGATCTTCCTATGTGCATTTATGTTAGGTATTTTTTGTATCGTAATTATGTTTATTTTATTTTGCCAACAGGGACCGCCACTCAATCATTTAATAACCTTAACCCCTGTCCAATGTGTAATGACATGGGGGAGCAAACATGATATCATGATATCCTATACTGGACCATTCCACATACGGGGGGACTCGGTCCCAGATTTGTTTTCCTTGTTTTTGTTTAGGGGCATTAAACTATTTGCAATCATGTGCTAAGCACACGTCCCCGACTACCAATATATCATTCTTGATGTGGACAAGGTGACAGGGATCTATAAATACCTTTTCCACAACTGGCAGATGACTTTGTCGATGAACTAATATCCCCATGTTGCATTCCCAATAACCTCATCCACCGTTGTCGAATTGACGGCTTGAGGAGACACTGGAATACGAAGATGTTAAACCCCTGTGTCGTGTTGAAGATGACGAATAAGTAACTGAATGCCAGATTCGCCTCACCGATGCCAAACAGAGCAAAGAACCACGTGAGGCCAAACAGGACCGTGATGCTCGCACACGCCTTGAACTGCGCCCTTAGATCAAAGTTGCGCCGTGATTGGCTGATGTTGCGCCTGCGCATTTTACAAAGCTGCAACGTGACTACCAGGAAGATGACGAGGTTGAAGAGGAGAACGACTGAGACGGGTGCGAGGAAAGATGCGTAGAAAGGAATGCGCGATAACCAACATCTGAACAAAACATATAAAACAAGAAAGTTGTTCATAAAATATAAAGCTTAGGATATAATTGTTGATAATTTTATAGCCAGCACCATTTGGCAGTTTTTTATCGGCACACAATGTACAATGTTTTCTAACACAAAGATTTCCATTCAATCAAAGAAAAGCCCATTAAGAGTTACCTTAACATTTGTCGAGACACACTTATTGCCAGGCTGCATCAAATAACCCCCCTACCCTTTTTTTTATTTTTTTATTACCAATAATAGATGAAAAAATGTACATGGTGAATATAATTAGCAACCGTCACTTTTCTTTTATTTGCCACGTATTAATCAAAGTAACTGTAGGCCTATGGCTGCACCTTGCATTATGAAGTCTCACTGCACGTGCACGCACCTTCCATAAATGAAGATGAGCACGTCTGCTGTAACTGGTCTACTGGGCAAGATTTCATAGTTATTCTATGTACACGGGCATACTTTGATCATGTGGCAGCTCTCCCAGTAATTCACTTTCATTGACCTTTAGTACAAAAATAGCATAGACTTGTATCGTCTCCTGACGATGCCTAGAGCAAGCCAGTCGAAACGTTGATTGAGACAAATTCAGAACTGACTCCGCGGTGGTGCAGTTAATCACGATCCTATAAGATTAAAGTAGTCCCAGCCTATTGTCTATACCATCCGCCCTGGTAAAGAAGGCAGGACAGTTCCTTTTCAGAACTGAGCAATCTCCCGTATAGTGGAATAAAGCAATACAGTTCTCTAAGAACAAACTCTACACATGGTGTTACCGCAAACCCAAATATACATTGTAGTGTCTAGAAAAGATCCAAATGAACTTACAAGCCGTTGTAAAGTCCGTAATTCTCTGGGAAGTTGATACCGAATGTTACAGCCACTATGACAAAGGGTGTACCTGTGGTGTTAGAAACCAAACGAATAAGGATCAGAGAATAGTTTCCACGCAGGAGGGCGTGTTATTTTAACCAACTGCCGTAGGTTTTGAATGGTTGGCAACTCTTCTTTAATTTTTTAAAAGTCATTATAAATTGATAACCATATATATGTTAATAACCATTCTGTTACCCCCACCCACCCCCCCCCCCCCCAACATTATTTTGTGTGCGCGGAAGAATCACACAACGCCCTTCTACAAGGCACATCTAGCAATCTCATGACCCAAACAATGTGACATTAATGTTCCATTTATGTTGCTAGAATTACCCCAAGAAGTGTTTTCTCATGCAAAATTTGACCTTCTTTGTATGTGATTTATGAACGGCAGAAAACTGATCAAATCTTCACGCTTAGTTTTCTTGGAACACGGTGTTGCACAACTATGCTTTCTTTTCTGTGTCCAGTAACTTTTCGTGTTGACCTTCATTTCATAAAACCGTGGACTTTAAAAAAAAATCTTGCATGTAGCTCACATTATTACTTTGTTCTACCATGTTGAATCTGAAAATTGTGATTAAAAATCTAGCTGCCCAAGAGTGTCGTTATCATAGCATCAAAACCCAAATAATTGGTTGCCCTTACCCCATCCAAACAGACACATCTTCATCATGAATCTGCTGTAATATTTATCGAAGACCAGCACGAGTGCTAGATACATATTGAATGCTTCGAGTGCCATCCATGCCATCGATGCTAGTAAGCTGTAGTGAGTAGCCGCAGCCATACCGATGCAGACGCTTTCCTCTAGGCCAAGTTCAACCGTAAGGGTATTAACAAGAAAGGCGATGTTTGAGAGAGCCAGCGCTACCGAGAGATGGACGAGGATGTTCGTGTGCCGATCGGCTCTCGCTTTCCCGTTTTTGCCGGTGTTAAACGAACCACTGAAAGTCAAAGAATTTGCCAAATATTAGTAAAATTTGTAGTTACTTTTTATGATACTGAGAGAGCGCCTTTCGGACATTGTACCCATATCATGGGTGTTGAGAGTGTCCAATGGATCAATTTTATTTAGGCACGTGGTTGATGGATGTCACTTTCGGTCTTTATGCAGCATCCGTGTTTGCTCACATTATTTATTTATTGTTTGTTTGTTTATTTTCTTCCTTGTTTTTTAACAGAAAATGTTTTTGTCTCTTTCTATCATACAGTAAAAAAAAAATTATGACTTTTTTTTTCTCGAAAACACTTACCTCCCATCAGCTCTGTATTTCGGCTCTTCTCTGCAATAAATAAATAGAATCATTTAAAATCAAATGAGATTCACTCATAAAAGTTCTAATTTGTTTTCTTTCTTTTTTAAATGATTTTTATGCACATGAGGTTAATGTGGAGAGCAACCTCATTGGGGTTCAAAGGAGGCTGTGCATTTGGCCAATGTGTACCATGTGTCCAAATCTGTACGTTGCAATTATTCCGTCATCGCTGTACGACTGGGTGACGTCATTGCATAAAGGTCATAAGTAAAACGTAATCAAAAGGATGCGCGATTTTACCTGAAACAGCCCAATGTCAAGATGGTCAAAGCCAGTGCAACGATAGAGATACTGCAACCTATATAAGATAACACTGACAGGATTTGGGCGTGTACTGGATCCAATGGTTCACCTTTGTTGTAAATATCCTGATGAAGAAAAAATAATAATAGAAGGAATTGTGACAATTTAGAGATGGGGCAAGAACAGTATACACATGGAGGTACAAGTGCCTCCATGGTATACACAAGTGTTGCACGCTATGATAAGGTCAGTGGCAAAATGGCACCCGAGGCGAAACCGAGAGCGCCATTTTGCTCACGATTGCACACATAGTTGCATTGTGACAACACAGTGACGATGGCATGATGGCAGAATTGCACCGAGACAGCAATTTGGTAGTGGCAAGAAGTTAAAGCTGACAAAACAGTGATAGAGTAAGGGGTTGTATTCTGACAGCACAGTGACAGTATAGTTGCAATGTGAGCGCACAGTGACAGCGCTGCAATGACATATACTGCATTGTGAAAGCACAGGGGCACGATGACAAAACTGCACTGTGACAACACAGCGACAGTGCGGATGACAATACTACTTTGTGACATCACAGTGGTAGCATGGTCAGTACATTGACAGTACTTTGTTAGTGCAGCGGCATTTCACACTATAGTAGTCCAACCCCCAAAATCTATACAATAGTATAGATTTTGGGTGTTAGAACGAATTTACTAGGAGTGGGATTTGAACCAACGACTTCCAATAAAGATTGGTACACTGGTACATAATACCTCACAACAGCGGTCAAATGACAGAACAAGAACACAAAAAATTAGAGTATCTGCAAGGTGATGGCACCAATCTGTAATGTCCACTGTGTCACATTAAAGGAACACGTTGCCTTGGATCGGACGAGTTGGTCTATAAAAAGCGTTTTGTGACCGTCTGTTATAAAATGCATATGGTTAGAAAGATTATGTAAAAGTAGAATACAATAATCTACACAAGTATGCCTCGAAATTGCGTGGTTTTCTTTTCACCTCGTCTACTAATTTGACTCCCATAAATGGCCGACCGTGATAGTTCGTGACGTTAAAAAGAAAACCGTGCAATTTTGAGTGATACTTGTGTGGATCATTATATTCTACTTTTAAAACATCTTTCTAACCATATATATTTCATAACAAACGGTTTCAAACGCTTTTTAGTGACCAGCTCGTCCAATCCAAGGCAACGTGTTCCTTTAATGTACACATGCTGGCAATTAAAGCATGTTTGTAATGTACAGTCTAATGATTCAAGCATGAGTAAACTCACCATTAACATTGCGAAGTTTGTGAGATGGTCACACTCACAAACAACAGTCTCAGAGTTGGTCAACTCACTGATTAACGAGCAGCCTTCTGTTGACCAACCTCCTTGGAAATCTATCGATGAATCACAGACAGGTGGTTAGGACTCTTCGAATGTTGTTATTGGCTAGCTTTTTTAAATCCATACAGTTTAATAATTAAATACCCAGACATCTACTTACCGTTCGCATTCACATCCCAGAAAACACACTGAGGATTGTCAGCACTTTGCTGTTGTCAACAAATAAAGGAAGAAGAAAATAAATTTGAATGAAAAGTAAAATACGCCAGTTGTTTTTATTCAGGTTTTGTTGTATTACAACTGAATTGCTTTAAACCCAACTGTCTCCTGGAGACGACCATAGCATACTCATCGAAACGTCGAGTTGTTATTAGTCTCGGGGCTTTTAAGAACCACACGGTTCAGGGTGAGTTTTTTCTTTACACAAATGATTCTATATCTCCATAATGCAACGTTGGAAATTTTACTAAATATTGAGGCCTTCTGTTGTTTTTAAGCTACTTATATTATTGATATCGAATGTGGTTTTATTGAACAGTTAGACCCATTGCATTATCCGACACTTTGTGGACAGGACACGCATGCGTGTACACGCTGCGCACGACTCTCTGCCAATGATAGCTCTTCATTGGTGCACGTGGTAGCGGCCAATGCAAGTGGTCTGGTCGTCACGATATCAACCGACTGTTACCAAACTTACTGTTCGGAGTACTTGGAGGTGTATCCTGACAGGCTTTGCAAGGTCTGTTAAGGTTAGATTCCCGACAGACGCCGAGATCACAGCACTGTTCAGTACCGTGCCCGTGACGTTATCAGATGTTGATTTGAAGCCGTCGGTTTGGCTTTCCACTGATGTTGTGATAGCCTGTGAAACCAAGGGCAATAAAGGTTTAAAGACACTGGACGCTAATGGGAGTTTTTACTGTCAAAAAACCGGTCATCTCACTCTTGATGAGCTCAATCGGTCGTCGAAGTTGCGAGATAACTATGAAAGCAAAAACAACCTTGTCACACAATGTTGTGTGCGTTCAGATGCTTGATTTCGAGACCTCAAGTTCTAAATCTGAGGTAATTATCAATAGTATCCACTGCCTTTGAAACTAAAGTATGGTAAGCTTACATAACAAAGTAATTTTGTTTGCGGGTTTTCGGGTAGTGAAGTCTGCCAGCGAGTAAGGACAGTGATACTCACATTGAAATAAGTTGTTTGTTGGTAAAGCAGGAACTGACATGTACTCAGGTACACGCCTGCATCTTGCAGTAGCCTTGATGGTACGTGTATGTAACCGAGTAAGTCCGTTCCGTTTCCTGGTGAAGTTTCGTTTCTCAAAATGAAAGGCTGCAAAGTAGACACAAAAAAACAGTGAATGGTTATTGACTGCATGTGATAGCGGTAGAAATCTTGCAAAATGGCGCTATAGAGCATTTCTGCGCCACTTCAAGGAACGCATGCAAAGCCGTGGACTCGACTCAACCCAAATCCTGTGCCATGCCATCACCAAAAAAACTATTGCATTTCCCAACCTGTTTCGCACGCGGGACCACATTTTGACGTCGAGCGCACACTGTCCTAGTGTAGTTTGCGCGATGTGCTTAGAATCTCTCACAGAGAGAACGGAACTTGAATGCGCGTGCAAATCAACTGATAGATTTTTAAAGGACTCCGACGATTCATTTTTACCAAGTTCTGTAATGTTATTAGAAAACCATGTAAATATTTTCATAATGAAGGTGACGATGATGATGTAAAAAAAGCTGCACTCCTTTAAAGACGTTTACCTAGTTATTCCAGTAGAAATGTAATTTCTTTTATTCTTTAATCAATCAAAGTCAACTTATTCATAACATGAACGGAAAATGTCGAAAAGTAAAGTAACAATAAAGTGTTCACCTTGACGTCATCATCTTCGCCCGATTGCGATCCTCCGAATAGGATGCTCTCCTCGCTTTGATCACGTGCATCGACGATGATGACGTCAACGGCACGTGACTCTGACGTCAACTGTGTGGAGTTGATTAGAGGTACTTGAATTGTAAACTCATTGATAAGGTACAGCAATCTGTGAATGATTAAAATAATTTTATATACGTTTTGATTTATTTTGTGTCCAAAAAATATTGTGTTAAAATATGCAAGTATTGTGATCTAAATGTAACACTGCCTTTTGATGTAGAAAAACCTCTGAAATTGTTGTGGTTTGAATTTGTGAACGCTAACAACATTCACGCATGCGTATGACACTTTTGATTGGCAAACGCAATAAAGTTGTGCACTTGGCAGAAAAACGCGCATGCGTGACGCCACCCGAGTCGGCCACATCAACATGAAAAGGCGCATTGGTCCCTCATTTTGAGAGCAAGAAGTGTGAAGTGCTTAATCGCGATGTGTGACTCTACATTCATATAAAAGGTTATCAAATAATTTATATCAAATACAAATAATAAAAACAAACCTGCTTGTGGTCCTGTTTATTATCTGACTATTCACGAGTTCTTCAAATCTCACCGACGTCATCTGAAACGCTGTTGCCATGGAGTCCTTGAAGATCTCCCGCCCTTTTACTGGGTATAATTTGAGAGTGCGCAGAAGACTCGACAGGACACCAACAGCATTTGTAACGTCATCGGCTTTGAGTGACGCCGGATATGACGTCACCGATTCCAGCGTAGATGATACATCTAAAACATTTTCTGAAAGTAAATCAGATCAATCATATTCCCTTAAAGACACTGGACACTATTGGTGAATGTCAGAGACCAGTCTTCTCACTTCGTGTATCTCAACATATCCACTAAATAACAAAGCTGCGAAAATTTGAGCTCAATTGGTCGTCGAAGTTGCGAGATAATAATGAAAGAAAAAAAACACCCTTGTCACACGAAGTTGTGTGCTTTCAGACATGTGATTTCGAGACCTCCAAATCTAGTTCTGAGGTCTCGAAATCAAATTCTTGGCGACTTACTTCTTCCTCAAAAACTACGTTACTTCAGAGGCAGCCGTTTCTCACAATTTTGTAGACTATCAACAGCTCTCCATTGCTCGATACCAAGTATTAGTTTTAACCCAAAAATTATTTGGGTCCACTGCCTTTAAAGAAACCATAAAACTTCGAAGGAAATATTGGTGCACCAAACTGTAACTATATATGGATTAAATGTATATAAAATTATATATTTGTATGTGTATTTTTGTACAAACCAATAGCAAAGCAAACTCCCGTCGTTATGAGATAAATCAAAGAACCAACCTTCGGTGATTTGAATATTGATGAGTTCTTTGAGAACGTTAGACGCTGACGAACAATTATCTGTATCAGGATCTTCCCAGAATGACGGGCCGTTACTGTCGTTCCAAAAACTATAGTGTTAGAGTAAAAAGTAATAATTGTTTTACTTTAAATCTTCCGTGTGCCATTTGACTGTCTACATTTGAACATAATTGTATGATAAACACGTCGGTCTTGTCTATGTGGTTACACACATTGTGAAGTTCATTATACCTGTTACATTGTAACACGTTGTTTCTTCCCTGCTGATGCCTGCTGCTGTTGTTGTTGTTGTCATTGTCATTTTCGTTTTCGTTGCTGTTTTTGTAGCCGTCGCCGTCGTCGTTGTCTTTGTCGTTTTGTTTTGTTTTTGTCTAGTTTTCACATACAAACTAATGTTGTAAAACGGGGCTTTAGTACAACGATCTACCATGACTCTTTTGCGCTTCCACGCACAGTACATTATGCAAAGAAATAAGACGCACAAAGTTACTATTGTTGCTCATCATTCAGATTTAAACAATTACTTGATTGTTTAAACAAAAAACAAACTAAGGATTGCTTACCAAGTCCTACAAGCAAAGCTCATACCAACTCCAATAGTATTGTACGGGCACGGCACTGTCACTGTTTGGTTCACCCCGGTCGCTGGCCACGTGATCACACCAGTATCCCCTAGCGTTACTTCGCTAAAACACGTACTATCTGGCGAATTCGTAATTGGGATATCATTCGTGATTGGGATAGTAGATTGTTCAGTCGTGCCGAGGGGTGATGGCGATGTCATGGGTGCCGTTTCTATACAAGAACAGGTTTTAAACCAAAACATGACATAAATAATTGCCCTTTTGTGGTGTTTACTTTAAATTAAGTCCGGCCTGTTAAGTGATACATTTTGTAATTGTTAATTTGCCACAGACGTGAATCTACTTGAGCGCACCATGATTGTCAGAACGTTGTTTGCTAAACTCTCTACCAGTACCTTCCAATAGTCTGAAGTAGGGTCCTTTGCCTATTAGTGTGCAAGCCACGGCGGCGTGTTGGTGAAAGGTATAGCTCGGTTCGATTTTATTTTGGACCCCAACCAAAATACAAAATAAAGCTGCCAACATGCTTAACGGGGTATACCGGTTTACAGTTTACGTAATTAAGTGAATTAGAACCATAACAATTAATGTTAGAAATGGTATAGCTAACAAAACCTGTAGAAAATCAGTGTATCCGCTTTACCGGCTGTAAAGTGTCTTATTGACATGACAATGTTGTGCAATGTTGTTTATTAGTAGTCTGGTGCCGAGTTGTTACGACCACATTATAATTAGGGTGGGGCATGAGGATCCAGTGTATTTCCATTCAGAAGAAATTCACGTTTGAACAGTCGTGGTAGTTGGCAGACGTCTGTCGCTGACGCCAATGTCAAGTTTAGATGCATCTATCAATGACATATTCATCTCCTCATCTTGTCAGTTTGTTGGTGATCGTGTCTCATTCCATCATACAGCATTGACCTCCAGCTATGGAGCGGTGGCTAGGTAGCTGAGGCCATGACCTGGTGGGGATGTTAAATTCTACCAAATCTCTCTTTAAACGGCCGTTACCGTGTCAATCATATCTACACCAAACTGATAATGTTCCATTGTCCGGAGAAGCATAGCCCATTTGATTCTTTTATGGCGATTGAACATTGGGTTTATTATTAGTCATGTTGAAAGAGAGCCATAACATCCCTACAAGGTGGGTTTGAACACAGTCATGTTCAGGATGTAGTGAAGCATGATGGGAACGACTGGACATAGGGCCTATCAGCTGGTCAGCGCAAAGTGCAGGACCACATTTTGATATATGCATGAGGCTTAAATGTAAACGATTCAAACCCCAGTTTCAAGAAGAATGTTGTAACCAAGCATATATATAGACCTTTATCATGCTGCCTCCATCCTGGTCATGTTCCTCGTGTAATGAATACCAATAATGCATGCTAATAATCGTCTTGCAATTAGGAACCAGGCTTGTGTTTTATTCTCCGGTTTGGTAACCTCAGATGGCTGCACCGTTGATAAATTTCTCTATTATTTAAGGCAAAGTATGGCGGTAAGAGTAGTCTTGCACCAAGACTTCGCGCACGAACGGATCCGGAAACTGTCAGTCATAACAATGCAACACACGGACGTACAGAGCTCAAGCACGGAAACGGATAAGTTTTACAGAGTTTTCTTACTTCATTGCGCCTTTTAACCAAAAAGGCAGCTATAAATGGGAATACAAGAGTAGTGACTCGTTCTTAAACTGCCGTTTAAAACCTTGCAGAGTCGTTGCCGTGCGACTATGGCCCTCGCTTTTGGCTCGGGCCTTTGTCACACGACAACGACCCTGCCGGTCTTAAACGGCCGTTTAAGAACTCGTTGCTACCCTTTTCTGTTTGGCTCACCAGTGCTTGGGGGTTCTGTCGCTACTGGTAGTGGTGCTCGGAACGGGAATGTGTAGTTCGCTGAAATATAAAAAGATAAATTATAAACTCAGCTTTGGTTGCCAAAACAATGCAAACTCTGATTATATGGTCACTCTCATTGCCAGAAATGTGAGAGACTGGATGGAAGGCATATTGCACTTAAACCACTGTTACGATGTTCTGCTCGTCTGATCGTGAGTGACCTTATGGTTGACCTCAAGCTGACACTGGCAATGTTGGTCATTGTCAAAGACCAGTCTTCTTAAGGCCCGGTCACACAGGCCCCGATAACGAGAACGAAAACGAGAACGATAAAAATGCACGCTCGCGATTGGTTGAATTGCTCCACGCAGAATACGCCCACGCTCATTCAACCAATCGAGGGAGTGCATTTTTATCGTTATCGTTTTCGTTCTCGTTATCGGGGCCTGTGTGACCGGGCCTTTACTTGGTGTATCTTGTAAAAAATTGAACTCAATTGGTCGTCGAAGTTGCAAGAAAATGATGGAAGAAAAAACACTATTGTCACACGAAGTTTTGCGCTTCCAGATATGCTTGATTTCGGAACATCGAAATCTAATTTGGAGCTCTCAAAATCAAATTCATGGAAAATTAACTTTTTTTCTCAGAAACTTCGTTACTTCAGAGGGAGCCGTTTCTCATTCTTAATACTATCAACAGCTCTCGGTTGCCTGTAACTAAGTTTTTATGCTAACAATTAATATAACTTTCCAAAAACTAGAACTAATGAGGTTAGATTTTACTTATATTGAAAGGGACAGGAAATATGTCTTAATAAAATTAATGGATGTACCGTTAATTGTGTTCAGTTCTTTGTTACACAAAGTCCCTTGGCAGCAGTAAACGCAGACTGAAGTCGAACCATCAACTTGACGACAAGATTCTCCGTTAGTAGCGGCGGCAGAGCTCAAACAGTCCTTAGTCAATTCGCACGTCTTATTGATATTGACTTCCCCGTTTGCTTGGAATATCACTTTATTCTGGCAAGTAGTTCTCTGTTTAATAGTACCAGAGAAAACTGACAAAGGGTTTCGTGGTAGGACAGTGGGTGAAGTGTGAGTGAAAATGGCTGGAATTTCAACCTAAACGGGATGTAAAATTCTTAAAATACATCATGGGGCAAGTGATGAGTCCTCGGCTAATAGAGCTATTTAAAAATCCTGCAGTGAGCGCCGTCTTAACCACTTCGTACACACACTGGTAATGCGATGATATCCCAAAATGGACCGTGCCGCACGCCCTAACTGGATGCAAAACAAACCCTTTGAACCTATGAAAAAAATCTTTATGGGCTGACAACATGCCATGTTGCATCCGAACACGTCCCGAGCACTGCTTGAAAGTTTTAAGCGCAAAAAGTAGCTGAGAGCACAACAACATTTTGCTCATCAGAACAAGGTTACCCGTCAAAATACAATGTACCGAGTGTGAAATGAACCAAGTGTGACTGTATATTCTGCTTATTGTTGCTTTATTAGGACACATTATAGCAATGTTTCTGCATGTTACAAGTAGAACCATTATAATAAGGTCTTCAGTTTATAGGTCTTCACCATCTCTGGGTTTGATGTTTCCATTACTTACTCACCGGGTAGCATTGAGATATTGAGGTACAGCCATCGTTTGAAGTTGCATCATTACACCCGTAACAATTGCGGTCTATAGTCAAATATAACAACAATATCCAAATATTTTGAAACAATACAAGTCATGGTTTTTTTTACCAGGGGATTGTGGATAACAAAATTTGTTGATGACAGTTTTTAAACGTTTGTACTTCCCTGGGCTACAGTAGTTTAAATGTGTGAATATTTAAAATAGAAAAAAAAAAAACAGAAATCAAAGTTAGCTGCAATTTAACTGTAACACTAAAAGCAGCAACATCATACCGGGCCTGAGGGTTATGTTTTTGGTTGTTTTTATTTTTAAAATTGTAGATTTGGAATAAGGGATTTTACAGGCCACGTGAAGCAAGCTTGTTTTGATATAAAAATACAGCTGAAGTCATTTGACCTTGGGTTAACACTAAATAGTTTATTCTGTGCACCTTTCTAGTTTCGTTTGTGCTTCGTTTCTAGTTTATGTTGTGCTTAATACCTCGAGGTCTAGCTTCTTTTGTGCTTTCCTCTCAAGTTTCTTTGGTGCTTTCATCACTAGTTTCTTTTGTGCTTACCTGCCTAATTTCTTTTGTGCTTACTTTTCAAGTTTGTTTCGGTGCTTACATCTCTAGTTTCTGTGCTTACCCCTCTAATTTCTTGTGTGCTTGCCTGTCTAATTTCGTTTGTGTTTACCTGTCTTTAACCTCTCTATAGTTTGTTTTGTATATACCTGGTAAACCGAACATTGCTTCGGTGACTTCCTGCCCACTGTATATGCTGTTGTCACAAATAGCACCCGTCACAATAACCGATGACGTCACACTCTTTAGATTAAGGAGCCAGCTTTTAAAGTCCACCAATTGGTCATCGCATTGAAGCTCATTACCAGTCAGGATCCTGGCAGAAAAATTACCTTCATAATAATTTTAATACTTAGAAATCATCACATTCGGGAAATATAGGTCAGTTTGTTGGTGTATGTTAATAAGGCACCGTATGATGGCTTTGGAGGAAAATCGTACAATATAACCGCTGTAAAACCACTGATGCATGAACGGCAAAATTATTAACGTGTGTAATCCTCCATGGTGCAATTAAGAAGCAACCTCTTGGTGGCGTGCTTTGGTTTTGAATGCCACGGCAATAGACCTTATCGCAAATACTCGGTACTCTAACAATAGACGTGGAATGAGGTGCATGCTGGTCTAGCTATCAAATTTGATCACTAGCTAGACCATGCAGCATGCAACTCATTCGACAGTTTGCGCTTGCGCAATGGTATTTGCGAAAAGGTCTATTTACATATATACAAAAATAAACCCCAGATAAGAATGCGATTACTTACAACTCTTGAAGGTGGTCTAGTCGATCAAAGTCCACATACTCGATCCGGGTGATGTTGTTGTGCGTAAGATTTCTGCCAAACAAAAGGTACGGGAATAGCGGGATAATATGGGTTTTTTTTTATGAAAGGCGGCCCACAGGAACGCAACAACACAAATACTCTATTGTTTTTTGTACAATGACTATTGAAGGAACGTTACAGAATTTGTAAGAAGAAAAATCGTGAAGATCACAGATTCACATAAAACTTACATGGTACAAAAAACATCCCTTTAAATATTTTTGTCTGAAATGTCATATTTTGATGAGAATCAAACAAACTAATTTCTTGTTTGGAGTTGATCGTTTAGTGAGCGTTTATTCATTTTTATTTTGGCATCAATGCAATGCCATATTTGTAATCGGTGTTCACTTTTCTCTCGTGACCCAGATGACCGACCGATCTCAAACCTCTACAGGTTTGTCAGGTTATGCAAAAATGGTGGATTACATAAAGTGCTTACACTGCCAGCAACTATTTTGTTAGCAACAACAAATTCTGTAATATTCCTTTAAATGAAATTTAGTGTATTGTTTAATTATTTATCTCTGCAACTATAAAACATGTAAACACGCTTTCCCAATGGCATCACACTCAGCACCAAATCATTGAGCGTTAATTCGAACACCTGTGTGAAATGGCTAATTAAAGACACTGGACACTATTTGTAATTGTCAAAGACAAGTCTTCTCACTTGGTGTATCTAAACATATGCATAAAATAACAAATATGTACACAAATTGAGCTCAATTGGTCGTCGAAGTTGCGAGATATGAGTGAAATAAGAAACACCCTTGTCACACAAAGTTGATGTGTGCTTTCAGATGCTTGATTTCGAGACCTCAAATTCTAAACTTGAGGTCCCGAAATCAAATTCGTGGAAAATTACTTCCGTCTCGAAAACTACGTCACTTCAGAGGGAGCTGTTTCGCACAATGTTTGATATTATCAACCTCTCCCCATTACTCGTTACCAAGTGAGGTTTTATGCTGATAATTATTTTGAGTAACTACCAATAGTGTCCACTGCCTCTAAAAGGGAGGAAACTTACAACACCGATGTGTCGATGGGGAAGGGGTGGATGGAAACCCATCCTCTATATGAACAGTCTACGGTTAGATTCCCGTCGGGTGTCCTCCAGCAATCGCATGGTTGACCATTGCCACCATCGCCAGTCCCATCTTGACATACGTCCGGTATAGCCCCATGTAGTCCACATACGAACCACAGTAATAGAAGTACTACGCCGGGTACCAACATCCGGATAACAGTGGATACGACGAGGTATTGGGGTTTAGTTCAATGGAGAAACTAAAAGACAACAACAGGGAGGGAAAAAAAGTGAACATTATTTATATTTTTAAAAGTTCAGTTTTTGTTGGGTTTCCCCGCCAACAGCAAAAAAACGTTTTCAATTTACACATGGCTTATTAACTTTGTTTGTAAGTGACAGCTCCGTCGACAAAGCATTCAACAGTAGTGAAACTTAGGAGTGAAACTTATGTTTAGCATTCGATGGTAAGAGTGAGACAATAAGGTGGTCAAATTCATTTGAGCTCGCAGAGTTCATCGTATTCCAACCAGTCACATTCGGCGTAAAGGTGCTATGGTGAAATTACAGTCTTGAAGAACCAGCCATGTACCGTACATGAACTAGTCTAGTGGCTGAAAAGTACTTGAATTGGAAGAACGAAATCACATGTTCACTAAAACGTAATAGTAGCTAAATAACAACCATACTTTGATCGGATAAAGGGGTTAATCGTCAAATTAAACGCGTTCTAATTATTTAATTTTGCTAAAACCGAACGGGAAAACCTGTACTGTTGTTTTTAATTTTGCTTTAATATTAATTATCAGAGAGAGTTAAATCCCTTTAAGGACTCAAAAGTATTAAAGAGTAATCTCCAGGGTCTGGCATTAAAATAATATTTATTTTAATGAACAATGAACAACCGCATTATTTACAGCCTTAGTTGGAGAGCCGTATTTTCATCATTCAGTCATATTCCAACCCATTTCTAATTTGTTATCCTGACCCAAGGATAAGCTCCTCGCAGCATTGATAATAAATCAGTGTTATTTCAATGATTTATGATTAATATCCAATAATTTCTAATCCATCGAAAACGCTGAGGTACTCGTTTTATCAGTATGTGATAGATGACTACCGGCTTCCATACGAAGTATATTGAGCCTCCCATCTACTGGATCCTAATCAATCTTCACATCTACACTTCATTCCCAGTGCGTGAACCTTCTTCACAGTATAGACACTTGAAGTTAATTGAGTCCCAGAATGAAGTGCCTCTCAACCACAGTTTGTGTTTTTACTTTGTTGCGGCGCCAGAGTAAGAAAGCGAAACCCCGTAGCGTTACCAGTGTGTTTGTTTTGTTGGTTTGTTGGGGTGTTTGTTTCTTTGTTTGTTTCAAAACAAATTTCACAGGCATCATCCAACCCAATTGCTTTACATGTGATTGTTTTCATAGAGGTCGGGAGCACAGTACAGTCTTCTTCTTCTTCTTCTCCAAACCTGTGAAAACTTAAGCTCAATTGGTCATCGAAGTTGCGAAATAATAATGAAAGAAAAAACACCCTTGTCACCTAAAGCTGCAGTTTTGTGCTTTCAGATGCTTGATTTCGAGACCTCAAAATCTAATTCTGAGGTCTCAAAATCAAATTCGTGGAAAATTACTTCTTTCTCAAAAACTATATTACATCAGAGGGAGCCGTTTCTCACCAGTTCCCTTTAGGCCTACTCGTTACCAAGTAAGGTTTTATGATAGTAATTATTTTGAGTAATTACCAATAGTGTCCAGTGCCTATAACCAGACTTAAGTAAATCTTTGACAGATATAGAAACACTTTACTTGTTACACGAAGTTGTGTGCTTTAAGATGCTTGAAGTTGAGACCTCAAATTCTAAACCTGAGGTCTCGAAATCAACTTCGTGGAAAATTACTTCTTTCTCGAAAACTGCGTTACTTCAGAGGGAGCTGTTTCTCACAATGTTTTATACTACAAACCTCTCCCCATTACTCGTTACCAAGTAAGGTTTTATGCTGATAATTATTTTGAATATTACCGATAGTGTCCACTGCCTTAAAATAAAATAACCGTTCGCCTTTAATTATTATTATTATTATTAAGCATTTAGGTACGCTATTCATGGTAAAACCATATCACGGCGTTTGCAAAGAGCAATAAATTAAACATTATACAAACAAACAACAATAGAACAAAACAAAAAATCAATTAGGAAAGAGGTAGGTTTTAAGAATCTTCTTAAACACATTCACTGTTTCAGCAGATTTAATATAGGAGGGAAGTTCATTCCACTCTTTAGCTGCTGAAACAGTGAATGTGCGATCTCCCGCCTTACTGTGAGTCATGGGAAAAGTAAGGCGAAATGGATCTGCATTGGAGCGAAGATTTGTACGCAAAGGTCGATACAACTGAATACATTCATTAAAATACACTGGTGCCTGATTGTGAAAGAATTTGTAAACGAATAAAAGAATCTTAAATACAATCCTCTGTTTAATTGGTAACCAATGAAGCGATCTTAGAAGAGGCATGGCATCATGACGGCGATCCAACCTAAAGATAACACGAGCAGCCCAGTTCTGCAAACTTTGAAGTCTCTTAATATGCACCTGTGGGACTTCTGTAAGCAACCCGTTACAATAGTCTAACCGGGAAAGAACATGGCTGCGAATCACATGATGACATGCCTCTTCAGATACATACTTCCGTATCTGTGACACATTTTTTAACTGAAATCGAACAGACTTGCAAAGGGGTTTATTTGGTAAGACATAGACATATTGCAATCAAAATATACACCAAGGTTCTTGACTGATGTTGATGGTGCAATCTGAGTGGTACAGAGGTAATCCACTTGAACGGCCTTAAAAAATGCGGAAAATTTTTGGAGAATCTCTGGTCATGCCAACTCTCCGAATGCCGTTTTTCTAAACCAATGCAATAAACGCTATACAAATTCAACGATCATTAATTGAAAAACGGTTCCAACTGAAGAGGCAAAACATTTTAATACGAAAATGCATGAAAGTGAATCAGGCTGCGTTTTTGCCAAACATGATTAGTAACCTATATTTATGTATTGAATTATCAATTGATGTGACTTGTTGTTGGCTGTGCCATCGCTAGGCCATTTCACCCAGTAAAACATTGAGCAACCAACGACACGTAATTGCAAGATAGCTGTGAAAATCCTGATTTATGACTGAAATGCTGCGACATTTCGTTATAGATAATAACAACACCTAAATAAATGAAGCTATAAATTTAGCAATCTGATTGCTTTTTCATGTATGAACTTCTGCATACACGGGAATATAGGTTGACGTAAATCTGTACGATATGTCAATATCTTGATGATAGACAATCACCATTCAAGCATGTCACTATTAAGGCATAATGAAAAAAGTATGACTCTAAATCAAAGTCGACGTGATGTAAAACGTCCACATTGATGAACAATATGAACAGGGTGTTATTATTTGATTGTGGTTTAGTTTTTTATTTTAATCAGATTTCAAACTGAATCAAATTTATTTATGAACTGCTATTGAACTAAAAGGATGTTGCCCTACTGCCATTTCCCGTATTCGTATGTTCATAAAAGTCAGTTTGTAATATTCACCACTTTCCATGTTGCTAAGCTTACGGCACTTGACACCTTGTCAAAGGCCAGTATTCTCACTTGGTGTATCCCGATATTGCACAAAGTAACGGACTTGTAAACATATGGGCCCAATTGGTCATCGAACTTGCAAAGACACAAAGACTTAACTGAAGTTTTGTTATTTTGAGTGAGAAGTTAATCTTTCTCAAAAACTATACGTTCCTTCAGAGTGAGCCGTTTCTCACAATGTTTTATCATCAACAGCTCTCTATTGCTCGTTACCAAGTACGTTTATGCTAACAATTGTCATAAGATTACCAATAGTGTCCAATGTCTTTAATTACCAGTAACAATGTTACAATTTGAATTGAACGACATGGGCCTTATACGCAGTTTTCCCGCAAACATAAGGACATCCGATTTATATTCTGGTTTATATGTTATTCAAATGACAAAACAATATGTTAAGTAAAAAATACTTCATATTATGTCATAAAAATGTATATAATTTTTGTTTCAAGGAAGGTTCGACCATGAAGACTTTTTCGTAACGTGCCTTCTGGCAAATTATACCTTCATTTTTTTGTTTACCATTCAATTGTTTTAATCCTATATGGATACACAATACAACCAACACGTGGTCGCGTTTTTTGAAATATCACCGAAAATCCGCAGCGATTATTTATGTCAACGCAGGAAGACCAAATCCGTAACTGAAATACACAATCTCAGAGATGGATTACTGGTAGTAACGCTTTTCGGACCATTGGAAGATATTAACTGGTACATTTTTCCATAACCACTTTAATTCAAAGTGAAATTATTCTCAGACTGCTTTTAAACTATCTAAAGCCGCTGTACTTTTAACCAAGTATTTCTTGGTTGTATTGTCATTAATTTTCAATTGATTGCTATATCAAAGTACCGTCATACGTCCATCAAATATCGAGAACTGAAAGGCGTGCAGACTCAATTTCTGGAGGTTTTATCAGCAGCGTAGTGGTTTTTAAACTGCGCTCAGTTCATAAAATAAAATAATAAAAAATAAAAAACGAGTACTCCGAGTGTCGGTACGTGCGCACTATCGCCTGTTAAAACACTTCCCTAAAAAACTATAGCTAGACATGATTGCATTTGTCCACGAATTCCAAGCTGTTTCGCCAATAACTTTCAAAAATTACTCTACTCAATTACTCGATATGAAAATCTATTATGACGTATCCAGCCTGTTAAAAAAAAATTAAAAATTACAATGACAAAAAAATAATTAAAAATGTGTGTGATTACGTCAATATGATGTCATTTCATAAAACATTCCTCAAGAACTTCCCAATATCGAACACCCATCTAAGTTTCAGCACGATCTCACCATTACTAAAATAAGAGCTGTTTCGCTACACTGCGCTACGAAACAGCTATAGATTGTTCATGTTACACTCTGCAAAATGTCAAAAACAAGGACTTACCCATTGCCGTTCAATGTCTTGGTTACCTAGTTTGTTTATTTAGGCAGGTCTCGGTTAATGGTGGGCTGTTTGGTCTGACGGAAATAATCAATGTTACTTTGAATAGGTTTGGTCTACTTCATGAAACTAACAACATTTTGCATATTAGACCTTCGTTTCTGAGAGAAAAATCCCAATATTAGACGACAAAAGCAGGAAACGTACATGCGGGAAGTCAAACCAATGGCGATTTAGGGACTTTCAGTACTGCTACTGAACTTTGTTCGTTAGATGTTTGTTTTCTTCCTCGACTTGTCAAAGCATAACAATTGGTAGATATGTGTGTCCTAACAGTGCATTTTGATCGAGCGTTGATATGTTCATGTGTTTACACTGCAATTATAAATTGATTTGTGTCAACAATCAGACAATTGAAATAGGTCATGGTATTTTGTACTTTGCGAAAGATCGAAAATCTCGGTGTGTTATCAGTAGACATTTGACGAACAAAGAATTCAAGATATTCACCCATAACCGCCAAACGAGTAACAAGTGACTATGTTAACCTGCAGAAAGCCAAATTGTCTGTTTCTAAAATTGAAATACAAGCAAGGTAGTCTGAATAAGATAAATTCCAATACGGTAACAAAAGACATAACCTATAGGTATTGCTTTCTTTGTCATGTACATAATTGGTTACATGTTCCATTCTCAGTTCAAATGTTATGATGCATGAAAGCAATGATATAATTCACGAATTAATTTATCCGAAAAACTCTTTAAACCGGTAATTTCTTCACTGCATTTTTGTATTTTGGGGTTATTTTTCAATATGTTTAGCTTGAAATTGTCATTACAGTCCGGAAATTGCTACAAGACTATAAGGCAACACATTTTTCTTTAACCATTTTCTCAACCAAATTTCGAAAAACATGCTCGAGATTTTGCAAATCAATCTACTTTTGTTGGGTTAAAATTACTCAATTTTTTTTTAATTTGTCTTTAATTTGTTAGCAATATATAGCACATTTTTGTTATGTTTGAGTTTTAAGGGAAATACACATTTTATCCATTTCTCGTGTTCGCTTGATTTTAGCAGTAATTGAAAACGAATCTATCCCCTTCAACTTTGTGCACCCACTTCGTATGTTGTTCTCCCATAAATAAAGCACAATTTCATTTGAAAACATCTGCAAGTTGCTATATAACCAACAAGTAAACATGAAATCTTGTAGTTCAAGATGGACCTGTTATTTATAACTTAAAAACAAAATGATATAGACAATTTTCAAATCGATACAATTATTGTTCTACAACTATTATAAAATGTATGATACATTGTGACACTACTGTATCCGAAAACTTAGTTTATAAAAAATATATATTATTTTAAATATATCTTAAAAAGGAGAGAAATTTTCCATTCAAGGACCTGCTATGCTTTCGATGTAGTCGGAATATTAGCACATACATTTCCAAAAAAATATTCTCTCTAACATTTGGTTCGATTGTTGCTATTAAGAATTTGTTGTTGACCCAAGATTTAAAATGCACGAAAATTTTACGAAATACAAATATCAAAACAGTTTACACACTAACCAAAATGATGATCCACTTACCGATTTTAAGATAGCTTAACTTAGTATGTCACCTTCTTCACAGGAGCCGGATTGGAGACAACTTTCAAACTGAGCTGCAGCCGTTGCTAGTCAGAAATGACACTACTGCAAAGATTGTAGTTCTAACATTTTATTTCCTTTAGTGCGTGGAACCAAAGCATTTCATATCTTATCAAGCCTTGGTACTTGATACGCAAATGAGTTATAGTGACGTACTCCGAATGGGCGGGGCTGGGAATTTGCTAGATTTTGCACTGTCGGGTGATTGAGAGCAGTTAAGAAGTGCGTTTTGACAAAACGTTTCTACGTTTAGTTTTTTTTTTTTTTTTTTTTTTTCTGTGTGTGATTGGGATCTGAGATCAGAATATTGAACTCTTCAAATAAGCCTACTCTGCAACCAAAGCCCGTCGTTTTAACCCATACCCTAACAGCAGGAACTGCTATCGTGGAACACACACGTTATGAGCAAGAAGTTAATGTCTTTTTTCAATTACCTGTGATCATTTTGCCTTTACTGATAATATGAGTGGGGAAACATTAGTTTAATGTTTCCATCATGTACGGTCTCAAACTTAACACAACATGTTATGTTTTCTTATCACCTTTCGTTCTCTTTTTCACCTGGTCACCATCCACGATCAGAGGTCTCAATTTTAACACTAAAATCTTATTTAATCTTTACTTCACCGAAAACCGAAATTGTTACCAACGGTATTAATACAAACAAATGGAGTCTTTCTAGAGATGCAAAATGACAACAAAACGTAACAAACAAAAACAGGTTTACGGCTGTAACAAAAGTAGTCATAAAATAGATGATGTGAGAAGAAAGGGCACAGATAAATAAGAGGATGAGCAAAGAGGAGAGTAACAGCAGGGGATTCGGGAAGGAGCTTGTTTGACCTCAGGGTGAGGGAACACAAAATACTGTAAAATCAATGATGGGAAGAGTGAGAGAGAAGAGTAAACTAAAGGGGATATCTATTGGGGAAAGACAAAGGGTTATTAGTCATTTCCCTCTTGCATGTTTAGACCATGGGGTTAAATTGGCTGAAGGCGCCTTATCCACAATTTCTGCCCATTTCGACGAACAGTCTTTCTGTGGTTACCGTGTGCCTCAATGCCCTGTAAAATCATGTCAGAAATAGAGTGATTGTGAGGATTGAAGTGTTGTCCTAACGGTTAACTGAGCTTGTTGGGATTTATTTATTTGCAAGGCAGCTGGTTATTTATTATAATACAGCAGTGCATGTAAGCGCTACATGGGCTTGACTTGACATTCAGGCGGATATGGGTTAATGGGTGAAACGAATAAGGAATAAGGAGCCACACTAGTCATGTAAGTTACATTCAAGTACTAAAACATCCTACTTTACAACACGTTGTATGGTCACATGGTACTTCAATGTACTTTGTAAATCGAGGTTGAGATGACATGAACATTATACATGATGTGTTGATTACAACTAGAATTACTTCAAGAGGTGTAAACACCTTGTAAGTTCACATAAATGACAAAAGCAACATCCCACGTGATGTCAAAGTCTTGTCATTTTGACGCACGCCGTCAGCGGCAGAAGTGTTTCTTTATAGTTGTTCACAACCATGAGGTTTGGCCCTTTTGTATTGATAAATGACGAAACATCCAGAAGTGTACACAATATCGAAACTAAACTCAACTGACAAGCACACCAGAATATAAACAAGTTTAAATAGCATTCCCGTTAAATGTTGTTAGTTCAAGTATATATAGGCGGTTTCAACGGGTATACAGATGATGCATGCAGACAAATCATTCATCTTCGCAAAACCATCGAAACCGCTAAAAAACGTGTTTACACAATGTAATTGGAGTGAGATAGTTAGGCCTATACTCGCAATAACCCTGGGGACATACATGGTGTATAGCTCGCCAGGCCAAGCTGAGTTACGAAGCATATCAGTAACTAAGCTTTTGGGCACGAACTGGTTATCTGGATAGGTTTCAATTATGAGGAAGAAACTTATGATATCATATTTATAACCTACAGAAAAAGTCATATTTAAAACTTAATGTTTAAAGAGTATGAGATATCCGAAATTATGACATCGTGTCATGGGTCATTTCATGGGTCATGTCAGACCATGTCAGACCGACGCACTTGTTTACCTCGTGTTTTCCGATTTTGAAAAAAATTGCTGTGCTTGTAGGTCCTAATGAGCAATGAATGCACACCAATTTTGAGCACAATCCGACTTGTGTGGTCAGGGCAGAGACCGCTAAAATCTGCTAAAACCTTATTGGTAAAAATAGTGTCATACCATGTAAATTTTCATCACATATGCAAATTTGGTTTTAAATAATTAGAATGGCATACATTTTACCCCCCCCCCCCCAAAAAAAAAAAAAAAAAAAAAAAAGTTTCAACAGTAGGTCACCGTGACCTTAAAATATGTATGTTATCTTGACCTTTGATCAATTTTGCGCTGATTGACAAGTCCTGCAAGCTCTATATCTTTTCTTTTTTACAAAAGTGTTGCTTGTGATTTTTGATTACTTACCTCCATGATACAGCAAACTTTCAACACCAGTGAACACAAACCCAACTAAAGATAGTTTCACAAAAAAAGTTATTTTTAATCAGTTATGAAAATAAATTGTTGAAAAGTATATCATGCATAATAAATGGTATCAGTATTTGCTTATAGAAATGTACCAGTTTCGTTATCACGCACATGGGGAGCACTCCTGTTTGATATGAACTTACCTAACAGCGCATCTCTACCCAAAATTGTCTGCATTTGAGGCACCTTTACCTACGTTCTCTGCCCTCCCTTCAAAAACAAATATTAAAGAAATAAACAAATGGCGAAATGAAATGAATAAAATTAATTAGCCCCCCCCCCCCCTCTCTCCTAGTTTGTCCCACCCTGATCGTTCCAGCCCCGTAATGTGGCTTCCACCAGTTTGTACCACCTCCAGCTGTGAAAAAGGGACAACAAATAACACTCGACACAAACCGATTTCAGTTAATTACGAGTTGTAACAATCCACAGTCTCGCACGTACAGAAAACTGCAATTTGTCTGAACGCGCTCACCAATCACACCCTTGAGCTTCAAACCAAACTCCAAACTATTGCCAGAGTTAAACATTTCCAATTCAATTTCGATCTATTCCAATAATGGCGGGGCAAAGCGAGAGTGTTATAAATTACGAGCTGTTAAATTCGATTGCAATGGATAAATATTTCAAGTGGACGTCCTCTCTGACAAGTGTTTTTAAAGAGCAAATTGTTTCAAGCGATTGGTCGCAATTTGAGTTCTGTGTCCTTAAAGAATGTGATACGGATTGTAACAAATTATTTAGGGAAACAAAGTGTAAAAAACTGTGAACCATCAAGACGTATACATTACAAATTTATAATAATGATTTCCCAATGTCGTACCATATCTTGATTCCAGAGCGTAATCACCACCATAGATGTAAACTTTTGTCAATTTGATTGCCGTAAAACGCTAGCTTTAAACAACAATGTATTGTTCGTATAGTAGGAAAAACACTTAGTACACCAAAATTAGCACACATTTTGTTTGTCGCATCCCTGTGGATACATATTTTTGTTCTTTTCATTCCCCTATACGAAAACATTTTGTGTTCCCTTTTTCTGATTTGTTCCCTGTCTTCGTAAGGCAGTGAATATGAAACTATACGCCCATACTTATGCATGACGTCATAATTCTTATCCAAAATGAGGCTATGGGCGCATTTCCCCCATCACTTGCAGTGGCTGCGCCCATCGCCTCGTTTTGAGTTAGCATTGTGACGTACCTCATGCATAAGTATTAAGAGAGGCGTATGGTCAGCTTACCTTGTTTGATCACAAAAGAGCAACAGAAGTATCCATTTTGTTAGCAAAATGTCCACCTCTGTTGTTCAAGAATAGAGTTCAAGCGTAAATATTAAGGTACTCGTTCAGTGCAGACCCTTTTCTATGAAAACCAACGATCTTCAACTCTGTATGCGTGAATCGCTAGCAAGCAAACAAACCTTTCACGAGCCCCGATACGAATGTGCTCAACCAGCACTCTCATTGAATTATGTGTTGAGTTGGATAAATAAATCAAATCAAATTCAATCGAAGAGTCTAATTTTGGAAACGTGTGAGTCGTGAGTATTGTTTACTTGTGTCTGAATGTGTGAAGGGTTTGGTCATCAAGATGTTTACACAGTGTCTGATGTCGTTAAGAGTATCGGGAATTTGATAACAATTCTGTGTATGAATATGAGATGGAGAATTGCCATGGTAAATCCGAATCCAATCGGTTGGGCACGAGCAATGGTCGTAAACCCAGGATGAGGGGGTGAAGACACACTCATTTCATAGGGCAGAGGGCCTTCAGTACTTCCCGTGCAGTGAACAAATCATTTGACAAAGGAAAACAAAAGAATAGACTTTTCTCAAAACAAAATGCAGCATTTCCACTTTATTGTCTGCTGTTAAATCCCGCCAGGTAGGACACATACATAATTTGTTTACATCAAGCCGGGTAAAATGGGCAGTTAGTTTCAAACGAACACCATGAATCTCAGAAACTGGTAGCCGATTTCTAGAGTGATTATTGTGTGAAATGTTTTCATTTATAATTCCACCAACAAAAAACATCAGTAAAGGTTTTAAAACTGTTTGTAATTCTTCAGGCCTAAATACTTTAAAAGATACATTTCAGTTTGAACTGTTCTGTATACAGTTATTTCTTCTTCCTCCCCTCCCATTCCAGTGTTGTGAACTACACATCTGTTAAAACAAACTTGACCAGTGCCCGTCGTCAAACAATTCGAGTGAACTGCTGCTTAGAAGCGATGAGACAGGAGACCCACTTCATATCGCAGACCTCTAAACCAGAACTGCACCCACCGATGTATACCCAAGTTGTATCCATTATTTTCAATTTTTTTCAACAGAATGGTCAGCCTGTTAAAAGGCACTGGACGTTTTTGGTATTTACTCAAATAACTGTTACCATACTTGGCAGTAAACGATCAAAGGAGAGCTGTTGATAGTATACAACATTGCGAGAAACGGCTCCCTCTCATGAAGTAACGTAGTTTTTGAGGAGGAAGTAAATTCTCTCGTTTTGAATTGAAAAGGAAGGAGGACATCGAGGTCTCGAATTCAAGGCATCTGAAAGCACACAACTTGAGCGACAAGGGTGATTTTCCTCTATTATTCCCTTGCAACTTCGACGATCGATTGAATAAAAAAAACTAAATTTTTTTATTATTTTTGTTTACACATAAATTTTTATTATGTTGAGATACATCAAGTGAAAAGACTTGTCTTTGACAATAATACCAATAGTGCCCAGTAAGTTTTTTTGGCTTACGAGAATTGCGACTTTCAGTCTGCCAGGGTAACTTAGGCCGTGTCCGAAACGGCGACTTCGGCTACAGCTACGGCTAGATCGCGCGCGTCTGCCTATTCTTCAACACTGGTAGACGCGCTGATCTAGACGTAGCTGTAGCCGAAGTCGTCGTTTCGGACACGGCCTTAAAATCGCCAACGGACTTAGTCTGGTCCCCTGACCAAAGATTCCTTGACGTCTCTTGTTAAAAAGCTTAGGTCAGGTATCACCCACGGTTAAAAACAGAGCATGACGCAACTTGTCAGGGTCGGGGTCATCTCCAGGGAAACCATGTATGCACAAGTTGCGATAACGTAACCCTCCTCCCGACGGCCGCCAGGCCGGAGGGTGTCGAGATTATTTTGATCGGCAATTAATGACAATCTGGTTTAACACGTATAATTTCGACAGCTAGTCACCAGATTTGCGCCATTTTTACCACTTTCAAAAATCATGAAACTTTATCCTCAATCAATGTCTAATTAACACTCAAGTCAAAGCACCTTTGAAAAAATATTTTTGAAGAAAGAGGACGAAAACTTACTAGATCCCGGAGCGATTTCCCAGGTTTATATATTTTGAACTTGCATTGGCTTTAAATAACAATAGCTGGCATAAAAACCCCTGGATCTACGGCCGACAGGACTGACATTATGATTCCATACCGAACATCAACGATACTGTCCGAATGTCGACGACAACACGTTCGGAACATTTCGGATAACTTCGAAAAAGGAGGAATTCCTCCTTTTGGTCACGTGATTTTGGGTGATACCGGACCCTAAATTCGACAGAGCCTAGTTGGACATTTTTGGGTCTGGGAACCAGACTACAACGGACTGCACTCAACTTAGAAAAGGGCGCCCTCTTCCACTCGCCCAGCCCAACTGGTCTCGTTATATTTTGGGTGGCACGGTTGGCTTGTGCGTAAAGCGCTCACCTCTCACCAAGGTGACACCGGTTCGATTCCCGTCGGGGCCATATGTGAATTGAGTTGTGCGTTGGTTCTCTGCTGTGCCACGAGGGTTTTCCAGACTATCCGGTTTTCCTCCCTCAGGAAAAAAATCAAACACTTTCGATCTTGGCTGTGCTCCGTGGTCATAATGGGTTGATGTGGCTGGCAGCTGAATGCGCCCTTGCATGCCTGCTTCTCGAACACGTTGTAGCCGCGTCCTTCGCAACTCAGCTCTAGCTGCGAGTAAGGACGATTAGCCCCCCAAACTGTTATTATCTGAATGAGGCGCTCTAGTGACCATGCGAGGATTAACATTGCTTCACATGACGTACTTTCCGTCCACATTCATCGTTCAAAGCACGGCAGGTTCCATCCTCCCTAAAATACGAAGAACAAGTTTGGTTCATTACCATGAATAGGTATTCGATCTCAGTACCCGACAAAGCAATGATCAAGGGGAACGAAACCTATAACGGTTGCAATTTAGGGGAGAAAACTACCACGAAGAATTGTTGTTGTTGTTGTTGTTGTTTGTTCTGTAGCGAGATTTCGTTGGAAAACAGACACCCTGGTTGAGGGGGGGGGGGGCGGACTTTTTACAAGATATTCTGTCAGTTGTGGCAGGTATTCTTTTTCTAATAGCGCCCGCTTTTGAATTATCATCCTCCAGTTTTATCCACCTCACCTACATTGAGGACAGAGTCTCACGCGAACTGATGTAGTCGTGAGGGCACTAGTCTCGCGGGGCCAGCAGTCTCGCGAGAATACCGCGGGAATCGCGTTGAGATTCGGGATAGAGTCGGAACGCTGCCACTGCGACAGACATTTAACGACTTGTCCGAAGGTCTATATGGGGACCTATACCAAACCGGCTAACAACAAATGCAAGTGCGACCTCTTGTGGAACATCGTGGGCATTCGAAGTGGTTTGCTCAAGTCAAGCTAGATTCCCCACATGTGTAGGCAGTAGTTATATCTCTGTCCTTACTCTATGGTTATAACAACCTTCCTTGTTCGATAAGATCATCCAATTATGCTAACCTTTTATTGCAAAAATTAAACGACCTAATTTTAGCCCGAATTCTAAAAGTAACGTAACTTAAACGAGACTAATTTTTGGGGATGATTGATATGAAGATTAAACAAACAACACAACAACTCAACAACGCAAAGGCAACCCCCCCCCAAAAAAAAAAAAAAAACACGAAAAAATTAAGAAAAAAACACAAGCGACAGCCACACACCAGTAGGCATTTTGTAAAAAATAAACGACATAATTTTTGATAATGGCCCTATCCCACCTTGACGTTTAAGTCAGCGTATGACGACGTATGAAAATTGTGGCGATTACGCCGGCGTACGTCGAATAAGTTGTGGGTAAGTTTTGTATACGTTAGGAGCACGCTGAAACACGCTGAGATGCGTCGTTGTAAGGCGAGGTCGTCGTGAAAGTTTGCGCATGCACACACATTCTCAACGTATGCAAGTGTGCGGCTCTTACGGCCCTGTCACACCATGGTGTATCGCCTGAACGTATGCCAACGTAAGCACAAAATAGTTCGAAAATTGTCAAAGTCCGAGATTGTCCAACTTCCCAACGAATTGCATCGAAAAAGTCGACATCGGTGGTGGAAAGGACGTATCCATAGCGTATCCATAGCGTATTGAACGTCGACTGTACATAGCGTATTGATAGCGTTTTAATAACTAATAACAAAGTTATGACAGCGTATCACAGCGTATGCAAGCGTATTAGTAACGTAACGTATGCCTAAAGCCAAAGCAGTGAGATATAAACGAAATATTGTTCGTGGATTTTTAAAGTGGTAATACTTTACAGTAGAAATAGTCACCGACGTACATCAACGTTTACCAACCTACGAGTAAGGTTCCTCTAACGTATGCCAGCGTATTTCAACGTATGCCAACGTATGTCTAACGTACCATGAACTTACGTAGTAGGGTCATATCTTTGGATACCGTGACCATTTTTTGCTACCTTTTTTTCTCGATTGATTTGGCTTCAGGAACCGTTTAAAACGAAAATTAGCTCCTATGAACCTCTGAAATGTGATAGGAACTTTTTTTATTGCGCAATACTCAAAATGGCCGCCGACGCCATCTTGAAAAACATAAATGGTAATAGCTCTGGCACCAGATGACCTAGATGGACAAAGGAGATGTCCTTTTCCACTATATCTGACATGACAAATACACTGGAGTGGTAATTGTAAGGTTTGGGGGCCATCTTGACCTCTAAATCCAATATGGCCGCCGACGCCATCTTGAAAAACATAAATTGTAATAGCTCTGGCACCAGATGACCCAGATGGACAAAGGAGATGTCCTTTTCCACTATATCTGGCATGACACATACACTGGAGTGGTTATTGTAATGTTTGGGGACCATCTTGACCTCTAAATCCAATATGGCCGCCGGACGCCATCTTGAAAACTATAACTTTTATTAGCTCTGGCACCAGATGACCTAGACGGACAAAGGAGATATCCTTTTCCACTAAATCTGGCATGGCAAATACACTGGAGTGGTTATTGTAAGGTTTGGGGACCATCTTGACCTCGAAATCCAATATGGCCGCCGGATTGCATCTTGAAAAACATAACTTTCATTAGCTATCGCACCAGATGACCTAGACAGACAAAAGATATGTCATTTTCAACTAAATTTGGCATTACAAGTCTACTGGAACGGTTATTGTAGAGTGTGGGGATCATCCTAAACCCCAAATCCAAGATGGCCGCTGTCGCCATCTCACAAATTATGAATTGTAATAGCTCAGGCACAAGAAGAGAGCTGTACAAACAAATATGGTGTAATTTTCCACTATTTCTGGCATTACAACTGATTCTAACTGATTCAAGCACTCTCGATACATACGGGCAAAGAACTCGCGGTGTAATCCTTGCATTGGCCCAGGGCCAAAGATGACCAAGTGAGACCTAAACCAGAAGAACAGACTGTGCCAGGGTTTTCAGGGCTTCAGCCAACATGTCAAAACCAGAGGAAAGTTGAGCAATTTCATACGACATACCCCAACCCACTTGATAAGACGATTTATTTGATGTGATGTGTAAACTTGTAAAGCCAATCAATTCAAAGAGATAAAAATGCCTTTCGCAATAATTGTTGGTGACCATCCTGTAAACTTTCCACAAAATCATACCTTTCACATGACCTTTCCACATCAATATGTCACTCATCTACGCTATTTCAAGAGGTTTAAAGGGATCTGGCATCTTAGATGTTTTGGTTCCAGTGGGTGTCATTGCAAATGGTTCTTTTTTTCGGCCCTTCGTGGGAAAAGAGCGGGTTCGATGCCTGTATAAATCTACTACGAGACTGTTCTGTCATGCCAGGACAAAAACACATGACTTGAAGCGTATTTGCTATTGACGCTTTACTTGCCAAGCTCCGACTTTCAATTAGTGCTCAAGAACTTTCAGATTCACATGATGAACCTAAGTACAATGCTGATCTGATTGACCTACATGATTGTAGTTGACACTATCTTCAAGGACTTTGAGGGTTCCCAACAAGCAGAATACTGGATTTCCTTCATGGAAATGGTGGAGATTCTGACTCAAAGTACCCATGTCATCAGAACGAGCAACTGGACAGAGTTCAAGTCTTCACTCAACCTCATGCTTCCATGGATGTGAATCTATGACAATGACACGTATAGTCAGCATCTTCCCGATTTTACGGCAGTACTTGATACCCTTCCTGAAGACCAGGCTGCATTCAAGGAATATGGTATGTTGCGCACTCAATAATTGGAAAACCATATTCATGTGTCGTCCTTGACATTTGGATAGAGCCAACAATGAATAAGGGCTCTAAGCTGACATCTGGATGACTGGCAATTCCAAACAATGAAAAGCAACTCCTTTCAGACACTCGAAATAGCAAGCATCAGAAGAACTTTTCAACTCGAGAATTGCAGTAAGGATGGAGGAAATGGAGTGTAAAGCTTTGGCCTCTGTTCTCTGGCTGGTCAAAACGAGTGGTGCCCAATCTTGAAGACATCCTGCAGAATCGTGTTGTGCCTTCCGTAGCAATCTTCAACGTCAATGGAACCATGCATAAGACACAGAAAAGCAAGCTCCCGCAAAAGTCTTACTTCGACTGCCATTCCAGAGCCTGATGTATACACATAGATCCTCGATATGGGCCTCATATGGCGCTTGACCATTCCTACCACTGAAGACAAACTGCCAATCAGCAATGTTTTCATGAAATCAGAAGATTTCCATGCTCTCCTGAGCACACCAGAGAACAAGGCAAGATCCGCCTTCAAGTTTTCCTCCAAGAAGCTTTCCTAAAAACAGCAGAGTCAACCAGTATTGAGATCATCTACGTGTAGTAGGCAGCACTGCTAAGAATCTCGCAGGCAGTCTGATGCCAGAGCTTAATATTGTGCCCATGCAGAGGCAGACACTGCCATATTCACCATTTACATTGTGCTTTGTTCTTAAGGCTACTCAGAAGCAGTCATTTTTGATACTAAGAACACTGACAACTTTGTACAAGTGGCATATGTTTCTCAGAATACATCAGGGCTCATGTGTGTGTATAACGCAAACATCAACTAATCGGTGCCCGGTGTTAGTGAGATGTGGCAATGGCCACTTCCATTATACCACTTTATGTTCTTTGGGTGTGACGATAACTCTGGTTTCTATGGATCAATTAGGTTGAAAAGTCCAAAGAGGCACAAGACCTGCTAGATAAAACAGCTCCCTGTGACACAAAAGATTATCAACAATTTGGAGCAATTTGTCATACGTGTATGGCGATTGTAAAAGCAAGACCCTGGGAGAAGTCCGAGCTGCCAAGTGAAGAGTGCAAGAAAAAGAGCACTATTTGGCTTGTGCCTGACTTGGACAGTCTCTGTCCACACTTGGGAGCGTGCATACTAACTAAGTTAAGAAGTCACCCCTCACCATTAGGCCATGGGTTGCATCTTGCAAATGGCTTGTGTCTGCCAATCCATTATACTAAGCCCCCCCCCCCCCCCATTCCCTGATCCATGTCCCTACCAACAAACCCGCAGACACATGACAACAGTGATAGCGGCAGCTAAGTGAAAAGTGAGATAGGTTGTGATAGTGAAGCTGCTATGATGTGAATCTTGGATTTAGAGGTAAGGATGGTTCCAGAACTATAAAAAAAACATTTTAAAATTAATTTGTAATGCCAGAAATAGTGGGAAATGACACACTATTTGTTCTTATAGCTCTTCTTGTGTCACAGCTTTCACATTTCAAATTTTCAAGATGGCGTTCGGCGGCCATATTGGATTTCGAGGTCTAGATCGTCCCTTTTAATATTACCACTCCAGTGTATTTGGCATGCCAGATATAGTGGAAAAGGATATCTCCTTTGTCTGTCTAGGTCATCTGGTGCCAGAGCCAATGAATGTTAGTTTTTTCAAGATGGCTTCCGGCGGCCATATTGGATTTAGAAGACAAGATGGTCCCCAAACCTTACAATAACCCTTCCAGTGTATTTGTCATGCCAGATATAGTGGAAAAGGACATCTTCTTTGTCCGTCTAGGTCATCTGGTGCCAGAGCTATTACAATTTATGTTTTTCAAGATGGCGTCCGGCGGCCATATTGGATTTGGAGGTCAAGATGGTCCCCAAACATTACAATAACCACTCCAGTGTATTTGTCATGCCAGATATAGTGGAAAAGGACATCTCCTTTGTCCATCTAGGTCATCTGGTGCCAGAGCTATTACAATTTATGTTTTTCAAGATGGCGTCGGCGGCCATATTGGATTATGAGGTCAAGATGGCCCCCAAACCTTACAATTACCACTCCAGTGTATTTGTCATGTCAGATATAGTGGAAAAGGACATCTCCTTTGTCCATCTAGGTCATCTAGTGCCAGAGCTATTACAATTTATGTTTTTCAAGATGGCGTCGGCGGCCATTTTGAATATTGCGCAATAAAAAAAGTTCCTATCACATTTCAGAGGTTCATAGGAGCTAATTTTCCTTTTAAATGGTTCGTGAACTCAAATCCATCGAGAAAAAAAGGTAGCAAAAAAATGGTCACGGAATCCAAAGATATGACCCTACTATACGGGGAACTTTAATATGCAGAACATGCTCAAAAAAATTCAGGCTCAACGTGTTTAAAATTTTAACGGCGTATCACAGCGTGCTCTTAACGTAAACGACGCATCCCCAACTTACCCCAAACTTATATCAGCGTACACCAACGTATTTTCGATGTTCCGCATACGTTGGCTTACGTTCAGACGATACGCCATGGTGTGACAGGGCCTTTATTGCTGCCTAAAATGTGGGTAAGTTATACGACCGTTGACAAACGTTCACACACGTCACTTGTAAACTCATAAGTCGAAATACGTCGGGAGAATGACCAGCGTACCCAAAACATATGAGTGACGTGATTTGAACCTAAGTCGAACGTATTTGACGTGTCCCGGACGACCACAGAACTTACTGAACGTGTTCATAACTTACAGCTATACCGTTTGACGGCAGCGTTTATGGGAATCGGTGTATACAATTTGGGTTCGCAGGAGGATACGACGATGTCAAGTGTAGATATTATTTCAATTGTCGAGAGGCACTTTTTGTAGGTTACTAAGATGTGATCGTCGGCAATACCCTGCCGCGCGCTATGCAGTAGTTAGATTATCGTAGGACATTAAGTTGTGAACGCCGGCAATATGCTATAAGCATTCGATATGGAAACGTTCTATATTGTTACTAATGCAGTATTCATACGTCCAACTCGTTATGAATTCGCTTTGAATACGCTCAAATTTGAAAAATCCTTCGAAAGTTCAGCGTATGCCAACGTTTTAGAGAAATTTGCATACGTCGGCATATACGCTGACTAAAACGTCAAGGTGTGACAGGGCCTTTAACACCCGATCCGAACGTCTTCCGTGCTGTTGAGTGTCGTGCGTGTTGTTTATACTGCACGCATGTATAAATTTCAATCCCAGAATAGTGTTGTGTGGTATTTATTTGAAAGGAAATCCAGATCCGTTTGCCCTCGAAGTTTAGTTTGTGTAGGTGTTTACATTATATTATCCTATATCATAATTTCTAAAAACCCTCAATTTAATTCCCCTTGTACAATACTTTATAAAGTGTCGCTGTTGTTTTTGGTTTAATAGCTGTAAAAATGTAGAATGTGGATAACTGTTTGGTTACCCTTACACCAACGATAGTTAGCACTGTATACTCAGTACTTTCCCGAGTCCTGTGAAAACAATCACAGGCATATTACTCCGGTGGGAGTCGAACCCATGACCACTGCAACTCTACAGCAGTGTCTTTCAAACTAGACTACCGAGATTGCCCGGTATCTAGAGGCAGTTCGAATCCTATATTTTATTAGCAGTGGGTACCGTAACGATTTAACAGATGTTAAATTTCTTTGCACTTTCACTTACAATTTAACGGTAGGCAATTGTGTTAATCCTTTTACCAAATAATAGTTATGTTATTGTGTGTGGGATGGATCAACCAGTGACTATTTCAAAGAAAATGTTACAATTTTATGACCAATTATTTATCTGGCAACAATAATTATAACGACGCAGGTGTTTTGTGGCAATGAACAACATTTCCGTGTTCATGGAGTGTTCATCCTTAATACAGACCACATTACCTATTCAAAGACCAATGGTCTTCATAAATCCGATTACATAACTTTCGATTGATTTGAAAGCCGGCCTTTATTTTGCCACTGTTGTGTGATCATTGGCACAAGGGATAATCTCGTATTGGTGGTAGGACCTTGAGGTAGTCAAATACCGTCTACACTGATTCGCCCCACGTACTTCCGCGTATTGTATAATAAAACTCCATACAATAATAAGCTAGTGAGTCTGTAACAGTTATAACGCAGAGTCTGGCTCAGTCTGTCAACAGTTCAACCGAATTACAATATCCTTCATATCTCAACAGAAAGTTTGATCGCTACACTACAGCGATAAACAAGAAAGTAAAAGTGAATTAACGATCATCGTGATGACCGCGTTGCTTGACTTGTGTCCCCCGTCGACATACAGATGAAGCGGTGCGGAGCCGGACTGTTATTACCTGCATACAGTAATTGGTCAGTTAATCGGTGTTGTGGGACTCTGTTAGTCAGACAGAACTCAGGAGCAAACTACAGTGAATTACTGTGAACAAACAGTAAGTAATTATCATTATTGCCTTGTTTGACTAAATGAACTAGCATCATATGATTAATCAGTGAACAGTTTTTAATCGGTTATTTAGCCGGCTTCATTTAGGTAAAATCAACACTTGTTTGAAGGTGGTTGGTAAGGAATGGGATGGATGGGGGAGATCGGCCATCATCCACGGGTTGCAAGCTGTCATTAATCATACTTGCGCCCACAACAATGTGTAATGTTCACTTAGGTTTTGCTCTTCTATGGTGTGTGTTTTCAATTCTGCTGAGGTTGATAAAAGAAAAAAATAAATGCAACACAGTTTGACCCGGCTGATTGCATTATTGCTTTTTGAGACAGCACACTAATAATGGTTTGCCCGTCTCTCCTTCGCAACGTTTGGTCTAGTCATGTGGAGAGAGACAAGCCTGAATGAAGGACATATTCAAGCAATGTTTTCATTGTTATAGGAATCAATGGTTCAACTTAGATAAAACTGTAACACAAAGTGCACCCCATTGGACAACCAACTATAGTATTGGAAACCATGGAATTATGTCTCCAAAGGAAAACGCATACAACAAGATATACTTGATCTTAACTTCTTAATCCATGTCTTGTGTGTCCTTACACGTTGCTGGGCCAATGATCTAAGATAAGTGCCAACATAACCCGAAAAGGGTCATATTGACACATCATCCGAATCCAGATCTTTTTAGCCAGTTTACGGGTTAGCCTGAGCCAGATATGTGTCGGTTCCATCCCATCACTGGAACGTGAAATCCTGGACTATCTAACGTGTACATTTTTGTGTATTTATCTTCTTCTTTTTTTTTTTTTTTTTTTACATACGTCTATATCTCTATTATTGTGATACTGTCACCAACAGCAAAGGGATAGATGACGCAGTTTAAATAGCTCTGGTGATGACGCTCAATCCAAAATGGTCTCGATAAAGTCACCATCACACGCCTTGTTTTTACAAGGTCCTTCCCTTTTTTCGACCAGCCTTGAAATGAAATGACGCAAGTGAGGAGAAAGTTCTTGACATCACTTTTTATTCAGAATATTTGCAAGTAGTTCATTACGACGGTCGGGATCGCCATTCACTGTTACATGTAAAGAATAACCTATAAGGAGAAGAATTTGCTGCTGCACTCCAAACAGAAACTGATGTGACAACCTGTCTCATGTACTCCGTCATGTAAATCCGTCAATCATGTTGTTGATTCTATTGGGGATGAGAAGGATTGCTTGCGTGCATAGCTAAAACCACAACATTCATCAAGATAGGAACAATCAGGCCTAATGAACTGAGCCCATCCAATAATTGCATGGACCGACGCATACAACAAGAGGGGGAGGGGACAGAAATGGGGGGGGGGTAGCCAGGTCTCTTGCGAAAAACCAAACTAATCGTTATTCGATGCAAATAGTTCTTCAGAACTGTATGACGTCACAGTTTGTTTCGTCTTGCATAAGAATTGTAAACCATTGTTTTGGACTTGCGTAGCAATGCAGTAACCGAACAGGGACATCACCAGCTGAAGGGTCTGATGAGTCCAGTTGAAACTTTCAGTCAAGTGCAAGCCTTTAGTTGCCTTTTCCTTTCTTACGGTTGTAGATTGATGCATGGTGTTGACATCTTAACTCTGGTTCTACGCCCGATTTAATACGGAAGACAAAAACAAATCTTAAAAAACAAGGAATATTCCTATTTTAGGGTGTGTGTGGTTTTAGCAAAGGTACATTTTGTGATGAATGTTGCATGCTATGATGCCAAGCACACCACACCTTGGTGATGGAGTCATCACAGGCTAGGCCCTTCTGCATAACGTGACTCAAGCTAGTCATCTGACAGCCTGCGTGTCAAAGTTCACAAAGGTCACCAGTAGTGAAATAGTTTGGTTTTATGTTTGTTTATATGCACGAACTCGGTACAGTGGATTTCCGTAAAGATGAGACTCCACTAAAGATACTTCAGGATCACTGATGCTGCTATCACATTATTTGGCTCTCCTTGCTTCTTTTAATTGTGTGTTATTTACATGAATATTGCAACATCTTAGCTGTGAACCTTTGGGCTATCGTTTCGTTTCTGCTGGAAACTACGAGAGTTGGTTGACAAAACCGCTGGGCAAATTTGGACAGCCTATATTGGTTGAAGAGATTTGAGGTCTATTCGGCACGACACGGTGTAAGTTCTTCTTGTGCCTCTTTTTGGCACTTATGTGCTATCGAACCAAGGAGCAAGAACTTTGCAGGAAGGATCAATGGATAGAGCATGTTCTGGTAGGTATATTCTATACGCAACAAATCTTGCCAATTTGCGGCGATTTATGATTATTTTGAGGGGCGTGGAGGTTGGTTTGGGGAGGAGGCTGGATGGGCTGTCTCTGATAAATCAAACTAGGTTTGTTCATACAAGTCCCCCCCCCCCCCATTATGCCATTTACACACTCTCATAATTGCCAGGCATGAATTTTGCCGAATTTTTGTCTTCTTTACTTTCACTCCGAACGAATTTTGACAGATGGTGCTGTTTTAAACCAAAAACATAATTATACAAACAGTTTGGTTAAGCCCTTCGCATGACAATGTTCACAATCTGTCCTTACTCTATGATCGTACATGACTGGTGGACGTGAGATATTTTGGAATCGGACATTAGTTCATTGTTTTTGATTGATTTTCAGTCATGAATCTGGTTGACGAAATGTATCACCTGTTGCTAGTACCAGTTTGTACAGTTTGCTGGATGTACTGGTACATTGTAACTAATTGGGTCTTATTATTGGAACACAGGTCCGTATCTTGTAGAAAAAGTAATGAGTGCTTTGAGATGCCCTCGGGTGCGACCAAGCACTATAATAAGACCTGCATTATACTCCAGCCATTACACAATCATGTGTCACAAAGCGAGTGTGTTCTCATGTTAAAGACACTGGACACTATTGGTAATTGTCAAAGACCAGTCTTATCATTTGGTGTATCTCAACATATGCTTAAAATGACAAACCTGGGAAACTTGGGCTCGATTGGTCGTCGGAGTTGCGAGATAAATATAAAATAATTAAAAAAAAACACCCTTATCACACGAAGTTGTGTGCTTTCAGATCCTTGATTTTGAGACCTCAATTCTAAATCTGAGGTCTCGAAATCAAATTCGTGGAAAATTACTTCTTTCTCGAAAACTACGTCACTTCAGAGTGAGCCGTATTACTATCAACCTCTCCCCATTACTCATTACCAAGTGAGGTTTTATGCTGATAATTATTTCGAGTAATTACCAGTCGTGTCCACTGCCTTTAAAGGAAAGGGCTACGTTTGGTAACCCCTCCTTAAACTAAAAAGCAAAAACTTTCTTGGTTTGAAATATAACCTTTCGATAAAGCAGTTTGAGAACCATTTCACGTCCAAGTGTGGTGATAGAAAAAGAAATCAATTTGTGTCCCCAAAATTTGAATGTGAGAAACGGGAAACGTTTCTCATATTGTGATTTCCAGCTCCGGATTCTTCCTGGTTGGACTCAACCGCTCTGGATTTTCGGCGATAAATTGTCTCGAAAACGCCACTGTACGTTTTGAATAAAATCACATTTTTATTGAACATACCTACATTTAGTTTAAGATATAAACGAAAAGTATACGTTGCCTTAAAGGCAGTGGACACTATTGGTAATAACTCAAAATAATTGTTTGCATAAAGCTTACTTCGTAACGGGTAATGAGAAGAGGTTGACAGTATAAAACATTGTGAGAAACGGCTCCCTCTGAACCGAGAAAGAAGTTGCATTTGATTTGGAGACCTCGGATTTAGAACTTTAGGTCTCGAAATCAAGCATCAGAAAGCACACAACTTCGTGTGACAAGGGTGTTTTTTCTTTCATTTTTATATCGCTACTTCGATGACCGATGAGCTCAAATTTTCGCAGGTTTGTTATTTTCTACATATGTTGAGATACACCAAGTGAGAAGACTGGTCTTTGACATTTACCAATAGTGTCCTCTGCCTTTAAAGCCTGGTTCACTTGACCTGAAAGCAGACCTTGTGACGCCTAATTGGGGCGACTTTTCCAACTGTGACGAAAGAAAATTTGCTTCGCTTTCACTTTTGGATGAAGTATTTATGGTTGAATCACGGAACCATTACACGAGCAAAAGGTTGACACCATATTCAAATTGACACAAATCGGGCTTTTACTGCTGTTAATAATACTCATACACCGTTGCGGTTTCCTGTGCCCGAGTGGGTTAAGATCAAGCTCATAATTTTACGGACAGAATCATCGTATTATAGTTGTAGAATTTGAAACTCTGCTTCGTGTAATAAATACCATCTCGTGAGATTTGCGATGTTACACAGTGGAATTCAATCTATTTGTTATCAACAACAAGTTTTGTCATAGGATGAGATGTATGGTAGTATCTATTCCAGGGATAAACTGACTGTATTTCCGCATTTGATAGATAGGTAACAAAAACACCGTAAGCTGGTATAGTTCCAGTATCGCAAACATGTTGTGGCAGATCGTGATGGCCGAGTGGTTTATTGCAAAGAAAATAAGGAATTCCCATAGAAAGTCTTTAGGAATGGTCTAGGTATGTCTGTGATAAAAGGGATAATGTAATGGGGTGAATGTGCACTGGTCACTATTGGTAATTCTTCAAAATAATTGTTAGCATAAAAACTTACTTTATCGTAAACACATATTGAGAACGGCTCCCTCTGAAGTAACGTAGTTTTTGAGAAGGGGGTAATTTCTCACTCAAGTATTGATAGAATTCAGGCCTAAAGCCTTTTTTAGGCATCTAAACGCACACAAAATGTGTGTAACAGGGGTATTATTCTGTCTTTATTCTCTTGCAAGTTAGATGACCAATTGGGTCAAACGTGGGTCAAAATTTACACAGATTTGTTTTTGTATGCATATGTTTGGATAAACCCAGTAAGAATACTGGTATTTGTTGACAGCCGTTCGCTGGCCAAAATGCCATTTAAACCCCAGTCAAAATCCACCCCAATTGGTCCAACTGGCTTATTATAGTTTGAAAAACTTCCATATTTTATTTGAAATATGGACCAGTAAAAAAATGTGAATTAGACCAGTGAAATGACAAGCTTAGTGATTATGCTGGCCAATATCTTCTGCTATCGTAATTCTGCAGCTAAGTAAAGTAAGTTCGTGAATCAACAACGTGTTCATAGTTAACAAGATTTGTCTGTGCTAAGCAATTTGTTTGTGATTGGTTGATGAAGTTAAGCCCATAATCAGCTCTATAACTCAATGCTCTTGTGTTTCCGACCCGGGGCGTGTGTTCGAGTCCCTGTCTTGACACTTGTTCTTGAGCAAGATACTTCACCTTTAATTGCGTTGATTCAGATGCATTGGACAATATTGCGCCGTATGCACCATTGTTAACAGGTTTCCTCGGGCTTGCTTTAAGGAACACGTTGCCTTGGATCGGACGAGTTGGTCTATAAAAAGCGTTTGAAACCGTTTGTTATGAAATGTATATGGTTAGAAAGATGTTTACAAAGTAGAATATAATTATCCACACAAGTATCACTCAAAATTGCACGATTTTCTTTTTACGTCGCGAACTATCACGGTCGGCCATTTATGGGAGTCAACATTTTGACTCCCATAAATGGCCGACCGTGTTATTGGACGAGGTAAAAAGAAAACCAGGCAATTTCGAGGCACATTTGTGTAGATTATTGTATTCTACTTTTACATCATCTTTATAACCATATGCATTTTATAACAAACGGTTACAAAACGCTTTTCAAAGACCAACTCGACCGATCCAAGGCAACGTGTTCCTTTAATACAGTAATTTTAACTATTGTGCACTTCTGGGACATCATTAGTGCCATTACTTCCAAGCGGAAAGTTTTACACACAATAATTATTCCTTTATCCCCGTTTATCAACAATATTTGTTGTGAATACTGTGGAATTGACGTCATTTTACGAAGCTGTTACGGATTGTTCTCTCGAAAATCTTTCTATGAAATGGCCTGAAACCTTTCAGAATGGCATTTGAATTATAGATTAACTCATATCATTGAGATAGATATTACCACAGATGACGCGTTATTTAAATTTCTTTTATTGTGAATCTGTTAAACATGCATCAATTAGTGCACTAGTGAGAAACTGCAAACAACAAAAAACAGAAAATAAGGGTTCTCAATGCAAGGTCACCGTTAATATGTTGCCTGTTAGAGTAAGGCCAGATAATCCGTATGTTTTAGGCTTCGGGGTTCATTATCATCTCATCTCATAGTATCGTTATTCTGTAACTTTGATGTATTCATCTTTTCATGTGCATATGATGTCACATGTTGGGACAATTATTTTATTTCTCCACGGCCTCTATACAACTTATGGATGCAAACATGATGTTAAACGTCTCATTGTATATGTTCCCCACTTGTCTACTAGGGTATATAAACGCTACATGATAAATATCAAGTTATTGTATATAATTTATATAGACGAAGCAATAACTACCAGTATTGGTCAAAACACTTTCTTTTTTTTTACCGAAAAGCCGGTGGCTGTTCGCAATAGTATATTTTTCTGTGCTACACTTTCTGTTTGACCGCAAACCTTCCGGACTCAACGGTGCTGCTCCAACTCGGGAACCCCTTGCTGACAACCCTATGTTCAGACATCACCATGTTCCGAAAACCCCAAGTTCCGACACCCCTATGTTCCGACAACCTTATGTTCCGACAACCCAATGTTTCGACACCCCCATGTTCCGGCACCCCATGTTCCGGCAATCCCAAGTTCCAAAAACATCTCAAGATTCACATGAACGATTACGATTAGGGTTTCGAAAATATACAATGGTTGTCTGAACATATGGGTGTCTGAACATGGGTGGTAACCGACTCATGACACGGGTCGAGTGTGGAATCAGGGTGGGTTTAGTCATCGTACTCAGATAGACCGCCTAAAGCTATTCATTCACACCCAAGACAAAACCATGTTCCGGCAATCACTGTCCCTATTCCGGCAACTATCCCATTTAAATTGAAAGTATTAACGCCTGCATCAGGCAAACATTGGAAATGAAGTTGCGATTGTTACTGGTTGATGACGTGAGAAGAGATGACGTTTGGACAGTGATGATGTTTGATACTTGGTTGTTCTTTGTGATTGCAGAATGACACATAGGCGCTGGTGGTCCGTGTAAGGCTTCTAAGTATCCGGCGCGGCACATTGTCGTGTACACAGCAAATATCTCAGACTAACATAACAAAGTTTGCTACTCACAATGGTAGGCTGTCCAAAACTTTGAAGGAAATAATAGTGTAACTGCTGAAACGATAAGATGCATTGAAGAGTACGGTGCAGGGCAATGCGCCCGACCGTTCAGGTTGCCCGTAACACCCCTCTTGTCCGTAACAACAACAACAACAACAACAACAACAACAACAACAACAACAACAACAACAACAACAACAACAGCAACAACAACTACAACAACATTAGCATGCAACAGCAACAACAACAACAACAACATTAGCAGGCAGCAGCAACAACAACACACACAAACAAACAAACACAAGAAATAAAAAACTATTATGAGAATGTCGTTTGGTTACGCTGGATGCTGCTAAGCTAACATTCAGACGTTGTTTTTAATATGCTAAATATAGATAGACACTTTCACAGTGCCATACGATGCCGTAAACGAACTGTTACGTAGACCTAATTGTGCCAGAGCCTTGCATGTTTTACACAACAGAGTCAGGGAGTTTCCTCACAGCGTACTAAACTGGGATAAAAAATAAACACCCACAATGGGAGTATTATGGGAGACTTTTCCCCAACAACTACCAACATTTACGAAAAAGGGCGCACATCTCATAGCTTGTCCCGCTGTTATTTATAGCAATATTATGGTAATTAAATTGTTAAAAGGCCATGTTTAGTCTACTTCCTTGTCAGGAAATGTCCCTGGAAAGCACAAGGTCATTTTTTGTGAACATAGTGAGTTGATGGTCTACGATCTCAAGTTGTTTGGTATCGATGATAACAACTGGCAGTCGGCTGCCTTCTCTATGGGTTATATGAAACTACATTGCGATGTTGGACATCATTGACAATAGGCTACTCGAACTATAAACCAATAAGGGGAAATCCAGTTATTTTAAAGCTTCAAGAGCGGTACACAAAACCGCCTCAATATAGCTTTTATTGCATCGTACACTCAGCGGGCAATTGTAAACTGATTATTGGTGTATTATGTGTTTGTAAATGTACATGTGGCTGTAATAGTTAAGTACATGTCTAAAATGTCCAGATTCACTTGTGGAATGGAATTATTACCATAACAATATTTGCACAGTACGGTGAGGGAGAGTGCAGCCATAAACCGCCTTTACTTGGCGAAGGCTGTATTAACAACAGCTTCCCCAAGTTGTGAAAGGTTACATCAACAAGTACCACTAACCCTGTTCAGTTGTACAACGATTATGGGTCAGCGCGAAACAATCACCTCGAATCAAAACTGTTCACCTTTTTCAGTGATATCGTTCTCAGCTGAATAAGTATAGGTTTTAAAGACAGTGGACACTATTGGTAATTGTCAAAGATTAGTCTTCTCAGTTGGTGTATCTCAACATATGCATAAAATAACAAACCTGTGAAAATTTGAGCTCAATCGGTCGTCGAAGTTGCGAGATAATAATTAAAGACAAAAACACCCTTGTCACACGAAGTTGTGTGCTTTCTGATGCTTGATTTCGAGACCTCAAATTCTAAACTTGAGGTCTCGAAATCAAAATCGTGGGAAAATTACTTCTTTCTCGAAAACTGCGTCACTTCAGCGGGAGCTGTTTCTCACAATGTTTTATACTTTAAACCTCTCCCCGTTACTTGTAATCAAGAAAGGTTTTGTGATGATAGTTATTTTGAGAAGTTACCAATAGTGTCCACATCTCCCCATTATAATAAGTTGTTATTGTGATTTTCGTTGAAGTGGAACAATGCCGTGTATGGAGGTAGAATTCTACATCAGACCTTGCTCTGTCAGATTAGATTGGGTGATTGGATTGGATTGGGTGTTCAACTGGTCAATCTACAGCATTTCAATTTAACAAAAGCACAAATGGAACTAATGGCTGTCTAAAGATTACAATAAAAGTGTTGGTTTTTGCAAATTTAAGTAAAAATAGTATTAAGTAAAAATGTCACTTAACAGTTATTGGTGCCACATTTACTATCTTGCTTGCGCATAATTAGTTTTCAACAACATCATTAGGTTATCAAATTCTATGTTAAAAGTTTAGCCTAGGCGCAAGGAAAAAACATGAAATAATTTCCCACTTCTCATGATTGTGTCCTCGATTTCTAGGCAACAAGGGACAAGTTCTTTCCCAGGATGTCTTTTGTTTTATCTCGTATGATTATTTAGGGAACAAACTACTTGTTCGTCTTGATGAAAAGCTACCCCACGAGTGATAATGATTTTCTTATGTGGTATCCACTCATAAACCACGATGTTTTAGGTACAGGCAAGAAACGGTCAGATTCGGTAGGACAAACTACACTGTAAACATAAGTCAGTCATTGGTGCCCATAAATTAGTCGAACATTTTATGTATTTTTTTGTTTAATATGAATAACGTTTTTGTTTATTTCAGAAAATAGTTGATAACTCGTAACTCAATGTTGATGTCCAACCAGTATCAATGCAGCATGTACTCATTACGACTGCTGCTTCTGGTGGTTGCAATCATGTATGATGCGATACTCGTCATGGGGCAAACGGCTTGCAGTGTAGCGGACCCTATCTGCCGTTGTACGTACGATACAAATAACGAGCTGAGGGTAGATTGTGATGGCACTGGGCAAGACCTATTAGAGGTTCCACCTGGAATACCGGACGACACAGTTATCCTGTAAGTTAATGGCATTGCAATTTGTCATTAAATAAATAATTATCTGAACGCAACCCAAACCAGACTCGATTTCTTCAAAGTTGTAATTTGGAAAGGTGACCATGGCTCGAGCCGAACCAAATAGATTGGGGTGGGGTTCCAGGTTGGCCCAATTTGAATGATTTTTTGTTTCAAACAGGCTCTTGTTAATTGGTTTAAGAAAATAATTATTACAAACAAATTTCAAGCAATTTTGTTCATAAAATATTTTTCGTTTTTTTTTTTTTTCCAATTAACAGGGTTAACAACAGATGTCCGTTTGACCTCATGGTTTGAACGACACACCCCGGGCCACAGAAAAAAACGAAACAACAACAACAACAACAACAACAACAACAACAACAACAACAACAACAACAACAACAACAACAACAACAACAACAACAACAACAACAACAACAACAAACAAACAACAAAACAACAATAACAACATCAACAACAACATCAACAAAGTAACTAAGGGAGGTTTGCGGTAAACACGCATTCGAGTCAAGTAGTTAAGCAGCATTCAGCAATAAACAGAGTCCAGCATTCTCCCGAAGTCTATTGTAACCGTTACTACCCAAAAGGAGATATTCACAAACCTATCTTTAGTTATTTTCCACCATCAGTTTCAAAAACCTATACTTAACAACAATTTAGTTAATGTCTGGAGCTTGCAAAATGGCCTCCGTGCTATAATAGCTGAACGGTGAAGAGGAATGTAAAAAAAAAAAAATCCACTTCTTTTTACCTTTGTAAAAAAAAAAACTTCCACTTCTTTTTACCTTTATTATCATTTGCATTATTTCGGCGGCTCATGAAAATATCGGCATCTGAAACCGTCCAAGACACTCGTTTTTTAAACAACTGCAACGGCCGATCATTTGGTCGGGAGGGGGGGGGGGGTCTTAACTGTCGAGGTATAACGGACCAATCCTTTAATTGGCAAATTATATACCGGATGTAATAGTGTGTTCTTGATTTCTTTCATACAGGGTTCTAAATGACCACTCGATAGAGGCAATTGGGGCTGATGATTTTACAAACCTTGTTAATCTCCGAGAGCTGTAAGTCCACATTCCATGATTGTTTTACCTGACATATAGAGGCTTAATCAATACAGCAACGTGCTTTATAATATTCTGATTTTATATTTAATACCCCCCCCCCCCCCCGGAGATTCTGTTCTCCACTGTTTTCCCATACGGGAAATGTAATGTGCGCTGAAGGAGGATGTGGCAAAAGAGGGCGCTATCAGAAGTAATCTGTACACAGTTGGCTATCTCCATGGTTTGCCATTGGACGGAATCTCCTGCCACACCGGTATGACCCTAGACTTGTGGACAAGTCGTTTAATGTCTGTCGCGGTCATAGCATTCCTACTCTCCCCGCGATTCCCGCGGTATTCTCGAGAGACTAACTGCTCCCACGACTACGGCCCTAATGGGTAGTATACGTTGGGCCACCAGCAGTTCGCGCGAGAGCAGTGATTTCGCGAGAGCACCGCCACAACTCGACTATCTCACCGCTTGGGACCATTAACGACTTGTATGCCCCTTTAAAACAATAATTCGATACCCCTCCTCCCACTCACCTTGATAATGACTGTGCTTTATATTGTTCCTGTTTCTGTTTGTATAGCTACCTCGTGAACAACGTCATCCGCAGTGAACTTATTCACCAAGATGCTTTCAAGAATCTTCAAAACCTTGAATTATTGTAAGACATTTTGTTCTTTTTTTAACTCGAAACATCACTGTGTAGTTTTCTTGCAGTGAAGCAACCCAATTAAATATAAATCGATCAATCAATCAATCTTATAAAGCGCTGAGATCTAGAAGAAGAAAAACATATTTGTTGCGCTATGACCAAGGGCAAATTGGCTTGACTAAAGAGGTACGTTTATGATTTGAATAAAGAAATGTCAACCATATCTTTATCTTTGATGAACATACTTTGTCTGTAATTGGTAAATTATGACAAAGAAGATTCGATAGTTCACCGATTTCTAAAAAGTGAACTTATGAGCGACGTTCCTGTTCCCTGTGACACTGATAGATATGGCACCTCAACCCAATTAAAATGCCACTGTGACATGCCAATAAATTTGCATTTTTATTTCCTGCGATTGACTCGATACTTTGCACATTCTTCTGTTGTCACCTCTGATATGCCTATCCCAACTCCATACAATGGAATATTCATCTCAACATGACATGCAAAATATGACACAAGTCTCAACTCTCGGGTCTTGATTTATTGTTTAATGGTGCACTAAGAAGTCGTGCCTGTCTACTCCGTCCTTGCCTTTTCTACTAAAAAATAATTGCAGACAACTATCGATTTACGATGTAAGAGTTCGTTGTATTATAGATTAACCCCTATATTATATGTGGCAAGTAAGGAGTAACTGTACTTTTTGTTAAAGTTACCACGTGTCAATCTTTTTCCATTACCCTCACACCGATGTGTTTTAAGCTCTGTACTCAGTACTTCCCGAGTTTTGTAAAAACCAATCCACTCGATGTCTCAACGCACTGGTACTGCAGGGATTTAAGAGATGTTAATTTGCATCGGGTATGAAAATAATCCCAAATAAGATAAACATGGTTAAACCTACATGATGGACTTGCAGTTACTCTCCTACATTGTATTATTACCTCTTTAAAGTGGTCAAAATACTAATTGTTTTAAATGTAACCTTTTCTTCTGTATTTTGAGAAAAATAACGATGACTTTAATTATTTGAATAATTTTTTTGTTTCCATGGTACTCCAGGGATTTGAATGGTAACCGCATTAGCCTAGAAGCAGCATACGCAAACCAATTCAGATTCTTGCAACAATTAAAGCACCTGTAAGTATCTGATAAACAAATACATATAACACAAATAATATTTTATGGGCGAGTCATTTCTCACATTGTTTTATACCATGATCATCAGCTCTCCATTGCTTACTACAAGTAGGTTTTTATGCTATCAATTATTTTGAGTAACATCAATAATGTCCAGTGCCTTTAATGCACTGCAATGTTTTATTATTTTTTTAATCATGTTTTGCTATATTCAAATTTACAGCTTAAAACTGTCATTGTAGTCCGAATAGATGATGAATCAATCTAATTTTTCGAGGCTAACTTTTTATTTAATTGATTAACACCACTTGTTTCATGTTGGAATTAAAGGGTTAGACAAATCGCACCTCTTTTTCGCTTGGTTTGAGCAGCAAAGGATACAAAAAATAACCTCCCTTCCATTTTTCGGCTGGGTTTGAGCAACAAATGCTTTGAAATTCTATCCAACCCCGTGTTCTGCTAGCACCCGATTCTTACTTTGCTCTCACAGAAATATATAAGGAGAAAACGACTTCAAGGAAAGTTATAGTATATACTACCAACAAAAGTGAAAAACTAAATATTGTTGTTTAAAATGAACATGTGAAAATGGTATTTTCCCGTTATATTAGCGGTGTTTCTCTTGAAACTAGAATCTGTAACCAGACTCAATGCACAGAATATTCTGACAAAGTGTCGCTCGGAAAAGTTTGAATACCATTTCTGGTCAAAACACAAGCCCTCATCTTTAAAGACTTTGACGCTATTAACAAAATAGTGTGACTGAATGGGACTGTTTTCTCCAGTCGACAACAACATTAATGTAGTCTTCTTTTGTGTGTTTCTGTTTGTTAGTGATTTGGGAAGTAACGGCATTGCCACCATCGATGCAGCATTTGTTCATCTGTTTGATCAGCTTGACTACCTGTGAGTAAATGAATGTTTGGGGTGTCGTATAGTATCTATTGAACGTCCATTCATTTCCAGGTGTAGTCTCTGCCATTTTCCTTATTCACTTTTAATGGCCCATTAGTGAGTTTCAATTTTCATAGACTCTACTTAGTCCTCTCACTGTAGTGGTACGGTCATCCAACCAATACCAAATCTCTTAAAATAAGTTGCAGCAATGTTTAAGAGACCTCATTTGAGTTGGTTCTCATCGCATTGCATTATCAAGTAAACAAATTGAATGTTTTCTTCATAGTGTATAGTATTTGTCATCCCCTGTGCATCCTATGGGTGCTGTATTAACGGTGCTCCGTTTAAATGGATTGGCAACATGGCTCCTAAAATACAAAACGGCTCTACTCAATTTCTAATCAGGTTTTAACGAACTGTATTGCATATTATACGCTAGTCATTGTTGAAATTGGAATCAATTAAAATAAATACATATAAAAGGCACACTCTCAAGTTATTACTAAATGGAATAATTATCAGTAACTGTGCATATTTTGTATCTTTTACAGATATTTAATTTCCAATTCTCTGGTGTGCGATTGTGATCTGTTATGGTTTAAGAATTGGTTGATTAATAAACAGATTACATCCTTTGTTGTATCTGGTGCTCAGTGTTACACCCCAGAGTCTGTACAACGGCAGACTATCCGTGAAGCTCCCTTCTGCATACCTGGTAAAGATAAATACAACATTATTCCTGTTTGTTTGTTGAGGTTTAGTTTGGGTTGTTTGTTTGTTTGTTTGTTTGCTTTTTAGTTGGGGTGTTGGGGTTTTTGTTTGTTTGTATGTATGTTTGTTCGTTTGTTTGGGTGTTTGTTTGATTGTTTTCTCTTGTTTGTCTGTTTGTTTGTTGTTGTTTTAAAGAAGAAAGCAGTAAAATGCTTGAATGCTTTAGTAACAACAGTCAACAGGTTAATTTTTAACTACAATTTTTTATATTGACTTTAATTAAAGCAGTAATACAGTTTATAAGATAGCATAATGTTTGGTAGCTTGAATTTGTAATATTTGATTTGCATTAGGTGTGATTACTCAGTGAACAAATCGAACAAATATTGGTTAATCGATTGTTTTATTTATACTGGCTTTGTACTATTGAATAGTAAATACTTTATTTGTTTTCTTCCTTACAGTTCAACGGTGTTATTTCTGTGATCAAGCGTCTACCAATGGAGCGTGTAACTTCGCAACACAGCTATGTTCCGGGGCAAATGTAGGAATGGATGTATTTTATTACAATAGTCATTGTTTGGATTTGGAATGCTATCTGGAATCGTTTTTGTGTCATGAGTTAAATAAAGTTTATGAACCGTTATGCCCCGTTATACACTATTGTGTATGACAATCAAATTGTCAAACTGTCCATTGTGCCGCATCCTGCAAACAAACCCTTATCTGGTCATTGTCTCCGACAGTCCGACAAACCAATTAGTGTGTTCCGGCGTACGCCATAGTCATTGTTTTCGACAAACCACGATGTCCAATCCATCCTCACCGACCATCACGTCAACCAAAGTGTCTGACAAGTGTGCAACACTCCATGATTAACACGCCACTGACGGTGTTCGATAAGCCATTGTGTTCGACAAGCCATATAGTCCGACGAACCATTGTCGAACAAGCCATTTTGGCTAAACAATAATTTTCAAAGTAGCGGTGTCCGATGAACCACGCATGCTGGAAATATTGCTGATCTAATTGATATTATTTATTCCTATAGAAATAGTAACTTTTTTGCTCCTATTAAATGTCTTGCAATTTACCTAAAAGCTATAAAATGTTGTTTTAATCAATGTCAAAGGAATCATGTTATAAGCGACGATTCCATGTTGATCCTATGCAACACATTGATCTAGTAATGTGCACCATGCCGACACACCTCAATTGTTACTTACTGAAATTATCTATCTAACCATTTGCATTTCAAAACAAACGGCTTCAAACTCTTTTCAAAGACAAACTCGACCGATCCGAGGCAACGTGTTCCTTTAAGGTTTAACTTCAAACCAGTCCTATATTTAACATAACATCCTTGTGCCGAAAGAGCATTGGCGGCAAATCTACTCGTCAGTCTACAGAATCTTAACTTTGTTTTAATATTTTCCCATGAATTTAATTTATATTTTGTTATCAGAGTGTTTGTCAGAATACTGTGCGACTCAATAATGGTGAGTTTAGAATCACCAAGGCGTGTGAGCAACTTGATGCCTGTTTGCTCTCTGCCCAAGCCAACCAGAATGAATGTAACTCTGGTACTGAGAACTCTGTATGTCGCTACTGCTGCCAGGGTAACTTGTGTAACAGACCAGAGTCAGCCATCTTAAGTAAGTTCTCATTTATCCTATATAAATGTAGATAATAATAAACAATACAATTCATATGTGAACATTTCATTACAAAATTCAACATACACTATTTGGAGGTAAACATTAATATCATAATAATATTGATAAAAAGTAACTGGTGACTCAATAAACTTTAAACAAAACATGTACTGCAATGCATCTTCTTTCGGTGCAATCAACTAAACATGAGAAAACTGAGCTCGGATTTAATCCAGAATCTCAATGATGCAATAAAGTTTTTATATACTCTCCTTTTTTCTCAAGATGGGTATCAGTTTCCGTTTCCCAATGTCTTAGCGACTACAGGACCATCGTCCCAAGGTAAGTGTCCAACAAACAAGAACTCTTAACACTTAACGCATCATTGATGGCGACGTTATGAAAGTGCACTGATCGTGCATCAACCGAGACGTCGTGGTCTACAGCTTGCCTTTATGCATGGCACTTCGCTCGTAATTGCATTATTTAGGTTTAAAGAAAACTCACCACTAATTTCAAAGAGGAATTCGTTTGTGAAAATTTAAGTAGATGGGAAGGGCACATTTTCTGGAAAACTTAAGTCACTCATTTCGATTATGTAAATTTTCATGATTGCTGGAAAGTTTTTAATCCAGATTGGTTCCTAAAATAATTAGCTTTATTAAAATAAGTTATCCTCACCAATCCTGTCACATTTAACACATTGACACGGAACTCATTATAGTCAGTCAGACATTGAATTGGTTGCATAGCAATGTGTCTCTGGGTACAAGACGTTACTGACATCTCGATATACTGTGTACTTCCATTGACATGACGTTTCTTTTCAAATTTCATTTGGAACTGGGTGAATATTGCATATTTATATTCCCATTGGTTTGTGTGTTTGGTTTTTGGAACTTTTGATAACAAAACTAACTTTTTTTTTTCTTCAAAATGCTTTATACTATCAACAGCTGCTGTGCTCCAAACCAAGTAAAGTAGTTGATTTTACGTGTGCTTACAAACGTACACCTTCCCTTTAATAATACTTTACATACTAATTGCTTTTGTTTAGCGCCTACATCTACGACATCTTTACTGCTACCTACCACCCCCAGCCTGACCACTCCCTTTGTCAACATTACCACCAACCCACCACCGACCACCCCTACCCTACCTTTACCAACAACCAAACCGCTGCCTTCAACCCATGCTTCAACTAATACGCAATCTCCGAGCACTAACCAACCACCAGCAACGACCCATCCGAGTACCGTGCCGCCTGTCCTTTCTACTTCCCCTTTAGACCCATCCACGCCGTCTCGCACCACGGCTGCCCCGTTAGAGACGTTCTGTCCGGTGGAGATTACACAAGGCGAAACTGGCTTGTTCAGCTGGCCGAGGACATCAGCTGGCGATTCTGCCATGGTACCTTGTGTTTACGATGCACAGGCAGGACCGGCAACAAGGAAATGGTAAAACTAGTTTTTTTGTTTTAGTTGTATGAGCTTACCGAAACCTGGGAATTTCTGATCAAAGCCACACTTCATGATCTTCGTTATCTCATGCCGTATCCGAATTTGCGGCTATAGCTACGGCTACAGATGTTGCTAAAGGTGTTGCTAAGGACGTCCCATACTTCAACAGATGATGACGCGGAAATCTAGCCATAGCCGTAGCTGTACTCGCCAATTCGCACACGGCCATAGTATGCCCCTTATGTGCAAAAGTAACAACATCTCAGTACCCCTAAGAATGACCCATCCACCTTCGTGATAAATTAAAGTCTTATAAAGCGCACGTACTTGTTTTATCTACCAACAAGGTACTCAAGACGCTAAGTATTATTTACAGAAAGATTTGATAGGTTATTGAAGTTATGAGTTCTGAGACCTGATCAGCTTGTTACAAAAGTGTCAATCTTGTTCAATCTTCTATTTGGTATGGTGCAGTGATCAGAGTCCAGATCGTCTGGAAGCAGCATGGCAAGAGCCGGATACCAGACGGTGTCCCACAGCATCAATGATCCTACAAGATATCGCTAATGTTACTATAGGAAGCGGTAGGTATTAACTATTCAGTGTGGACAGTGGTGAACAGTTTTCTGAAATACTCGCATTTTAATGAAGTCTAGATACATTTTTGTTTCCATTGTATATTTTGGTTTGTGGTACACCAGTATAGCTGGTAGTTGCCCTATGGCTGTATATTCCAATAACTGCGGATTAGTTTTTTGGGCTCGGGAGACTTCTCTACTGGCGCAAAGTAGCTAGATTATTTTGAAATTCCGGGGACTTCTCAGTCCTGCTAAAGAAGGTAGGACGGAACTGCTGCTTTAGCCAAGTAGATCGAGAGGACTTCAGCGTTATTAATTTCACTGTCGCGGGGTGAGTTCTTAAGTTATCTCAACGTTTCGAATAGCTTGCTTTAGTCATTGCCAGGCCTAAAAATGACCAGTAACAGCAAGCCTACACACAGCTAGCACGGTATTGTCGCAAACCAATTATACATTGATACCTCACCGTGTACTGTTCTCACAGCCACAACACAAATAATGTTAACTTGTACTTTTCTAACAACCAGAGAATGCCGTGAACGTCTCAGAGGCCCTAGCTGACGTCACGTCTGTCCCGGATGTTCTCAAGCCAAATGACGTCACTAACGCAGTAAGCACGTTTGAGAATCTCGCAAGGGCCCTCAGCGTATACGCAAATGATAATCAGGAGGTGTTTGGAAACGTTTTAGACTCCATCGATAAACTAACCCGCGTCCCAAGCCCACAGCTCCTGGCGAGTCAAACGAATGACGACTCGGCCTCAAGGTAGGAAGCCTATCCTGGTTTTACACTAAAGGGTTAAATCTCCATCCTCCGTGGCCTAAAGTTGTAAAGTAGTAATCCCAGGAATTGCAACCCGGGAAGGTTCCTAGCACCAAACAAGCTAAACAGCTTGAATGGCATATGGCGAGGGAAGCCTTAGAACCTAACACAGATTGTTTGACAACCCTGCTACAAAGACCTGGGCCCAATTTCATAGAGCTGCTAAGCACAAAAATTTGCTCAGCATGAAGTTTCTTCCTTGATAAAAACAGGATTACCCACCAAATTTCCACGTGATTTTCAGGATAAGCAAACAACAGCTGAATACCAGTAACAAGCAATATGCAACAAGTGGAAATTTGGTTGGTAAACCAGTGTTTTTATCAAGAAAGAAATTTTATGCTTAGCAAATTTGTGTGCTTAGCAGCGCTATGAAATTGGACCCAGATGGCTCCACTTTTACATGGCTACTGGTTGGGTCTGTACGTATGTACAATTAAGTGCACGAAATATAATTATGGGTGAAAATATATTATGTCAGCCCCTAAAAAACTACACATTTACTCTGGGTCCTGGGGTCGATTTCACAAAGAGTTAGGACTAGTCCTAACTTAGGACTAGTCCTAGGAGATATACAAATTGCATGGTTAGTCCTAAGTTAGGACGAGTAACTGGTCCTAACTCGAGATAAGACTAGTTCTAACTCTTTGTGAAATCCACCCCTGGTTCTATACTTTAGTGGAGTTGTGCCATTTTCATAACTATCAAACTGTCGGAGGCAATACACATTCTTTTCGCGTCATTGCCAAATTACGACCCAATCCTTCATAATTTGTTTCCTCTAGGCTTGTACGATCTATTGACGAGTTCAACCTGGGTGTCCGCTTCTCGTCCGATCTTCTCGTTGCGGAAACGCCCTCTGTTGATGTGATTGTGTTCGACATCGACGATCACATGGACAATGGACTGCTATTTTTTGGATCGGGACAGCCCAATGGAAATGCCCAGGTGAGCGTGTTATCTTGGGCCTCAAGTTTGAAGCCTTAAATTCAGAGTGTCAAGTTCCAAATACCAGCTTTCTTCACTTTTCGTCCAAATACAATCAAAGGTGCTGACGAAAAAAATCTTTATGGCAAAATTATTGAAAATGCGTTTACAGTGCATGCATTATACAAGGAGAAAATAGGTTAAAAAGGTAACTACCATAATAACTAACTATGCACTTCAGCTGTTGATAATGTACTACATTTTGAGAAAACGATTCACTTCTCATAAAGAACAGGGATTCAACGAAAAATCAATCTGAGAATCGTTTCTGCTGGAAATGTTTCTCAGATTGTGTATTCCAAAACGGATCCTTCTTCCTGCGTGGGCATTACCCCTCCATTCTATTTTTTTTTGTGCCGATTACTTTAAGTGCTGACACCCATTGATTGAAATGAATTGTTTTCACATGTTATACAACATCTATTGTTTATGTCTAGATATAAGATTAAAAACAACCGAACAAATCAACAACCCATTCAATTCCATATTTATATGTCAATTAAAAGGATAAAAATGGAAAAAGCTACATGTCACAATATTGATTAAAAAGCTCCAAGACGAACCACAAAAACAAATACAGGAATAGTTTCAAGACTAAGATTTACACATACACCGATGAAAGAAAGAACGTTGATACTTTGATATCTAATTTCTACTGATTCCAAATGGATTTATTTCTCACTCTATGTGAATACATTTCTCACCACCAGCCACACCTTATTACCAACTCATCCGCTAACAACCAAGGGACAGTGCCAAATGAAACCACAACCTCACCGGATGAAATTGTCAAAGGTTCACTCTTTATGCCTAACTCTCTACTAGAGTCTGTTGGGGATGAACTCAAGCGCTGCCAGTTTGTCATGTACGAAAAGACAACATTTTTTGATGTAAGTAGTTCTTGAAAACCTTTGTATTGTTATTCCACTGCCGCTCAGTAGACTTTGGAAGACGAGAGACCCGTTCTGACTGTCCCATTGGACACCTTTGGTAATAACTGTCAAAGAACAGTCTTCTCACTTGCTGTTTCTCAACATATGCACACAAAAACAAACCTGTGCAAATTTGAACTCGATTAGTCGTCAAATGTGAGACAACAATGGAAGAAAAAACACCCTTGTTACGCGAAGTTGTGTGCTTTCAAAATGCCTTGATTTAGAAAACCTCAAATTCTAATGATGAGGTCTCGAAAACAAAATTGTGTACAGTTACTTCGTTCTCGAAAACTACGTTACTTCAGAGGGAGCCGCTTCTCACAATTCAACATCTCTCCATTGCTTGTTACCAAAGTTTTTATGCTAACAATTATTATGAGTTTTACCAATAGTGCCCACTGCCTTTAATAACTACCTAGTAGGCGGAATAGAAGGTAGAAACCGGCCGAGGCTAACAATGTTGCTTAGTGGATCGAGGGGACTTCTCGTTATTATAGAGGTTTCGTTGGCGTACGGTTAGCGCAACGACTAGGCCTACTTTTAGTTGATGTGACGTCATCATTTGTTTGCGCATTTATGACGTTTACATCAATCTGTTTAATCTGATGAATGTAATGGTTTTCTCGAAAAGAGGGACTCGAAAGTAAAAAATAAATAAAAAAAGTGAAACTTACTAAAAGTCTGCAATTTTCTCTGAAGAAATAAAACTCTTACAGTCAGGGCCCACTTTCATGGCTCTACTTAGCTCCGAATTCTGCGCTTACAATCGCGATTCCCCGCTTACGTGCAAGCACCGAATTTTTGCGCTAACCTTGTATGCGTAGAATGCCTAGTAACGTGAACTACGCATGCGCAGAAGTCAAAATTCGCTGCTAACGCTTGCCGTAAGCACAGAATTCCCTGCTTACGTAAGCGCCGATTCTGTGCTTACGGTAAGCAGAGCCATGAAATGTTTCTTTTTGTGTGGTATTTTTGTCGGCGGTGTGATAGTTTTGGTTGTCAGTTTTGAATTTGTGTGATGTCATCGTGATCCTCTTTCTATTGGGCGCATTTTCCACAGAAAAGGTATAGAGTCAGTTCGACCACTTGCGCCATGTTTATATTTTTGGGAAAACGTAACTGGAGTAGTCATTGAAACCTAAACCCTTCGGGCAGTTACGTGCGCGGATAACTGGGCGTATATAAGGCAGCGGCCCTAACACTCCACCGTGTACCTACGAACCATCGCTTCTAACTTCACTGTCGCTGAGTGATTTATTAATTGGTGCCAACGTTTCGACTAACGTCAGAATACCGATGAAGAGTGGTTTAGATGCTGGTCTCTTTAGAGAGGGATTCACAGGACATTTCTCTTATATGTTTATTGTTACAACATTTAGACAGGTATTGTTAAGCACGCATATTATGTAATCACGTGATGTCAGGTATGTATATGTCATTGTTGTTTTTAAATAATTTATGCAGATTATTCAAGAATCAAACAGGAATCGAACCCAGGCCAGCCAGCAGGAAAGTGGGGACGATGGTATTCAAACTACTGACACCACTACGTCAGGGATGAACGGGGGTTCCAATTCCACCAATAGCAGCGTCGTCAATGATTGCATCTCGACATCATGTCGATTAGATTACACCACTGTCATTAATAGTGTCGTCATTTCCGGTTCAGTAGGAAATCTGAATATTCATGACCTGGACGAACCCGTGACTGTGACGTTTAAGAAATTCAGAATGGTAAGTCGGGAAGGTGATATATTGATGTCGGTGTGCAGTGATGTGTTGGGAACAAAACTTAACACAATTGTGAAGTCTTTTGCTCAATGAATCGTTATTGGTCTTAAAGACAGTGGACACAATTGGTAATTGTCAAAGACTAGTCTTCACAGCTGGTGTATCTCAACATATGCATAAAATAACAAACCTGTGAAAATTTGAGCTCAATCGGTCGTCGAAGTTGCGAGATAATAACGAAAGAAAAAACACCCTTGTCACACGAAGTTGTGTGCTCTCAGATGCTTGATTTCGAGACCTCAAATTCTAAACTTGAGGTCTCGAAATCAAATTCGTGGAAAATTACTTCTTTCTCGAAACTACGTCACTACAGAGGGAGCCGTTTCTCACAATGTTGTACATGTATACCATCAACCTCTCTCTATTACTCGTAATCAAGTAAGGTTCACATGCTAATAATTATTTTGAGTAATTACCAATAGTGTCCACTGCCTTTAAGATGGGTTAGTTCATTATGAGAAGAACATCCCAACGTGTATGATTTATTTAATGGGCGCTGTTGCAAGGCAGCCGCTCTTTTTCAACTGTGCTTGTGTTCACTTTTTAAATCTTTTGCAATTTGGCTGTTTTTTTTGTTTGCCTCCTGAGTCCATTTTGGTGTGGTGTGTTGTTTTGGACTTATTTTGCATCTTTTAAACGATTTTTTACTGATTGCAAAAGTGCCATACGGTATCTCTCCAGGCTTCTTGATAAACAATTAGTTTCGCAAACGTTTTCCCCCAATTCGTACCTGTGTCTTGTAAGTATATAGGCCTACATAATAGTGATTGTGTTTTGCATTTTTTTTGTCCTTTTATCCTATTAATGTCATTGTAATTATAGGCTGTTTTGCGGCAGTTTGCTACGTTAAATATAATGAATAAATTGTGATGATTGAATGCACTGCGATCGACGCAGTCAAACATACTGCTGTACCGTCAGAGAACTGTGCAAACTCTTATCATTACTGTTTCTACCACTTGTTACCTTTTACAGGATGCAGATAATCCAAGATGTGTATTTTGGAAAGAGGAAGGGAATGGTGAGTGATTTAATATATCGTATTGTGATATTGACTTTTCCCTTATGCTGGGAATGTTAATAAACGGAAAAAAAATTAAGGAAAATGAAAAAGTGATTTAAATTGTGAATGGGATTGAGACAGATGTGCTGGACACCCACTGAGGCTTCGCCCCTAGACCAATCCAGATATGTGGGATTCAGTGTTCGTTGAGTTCGTTGACATTACAGAAATTGATAAAAAGTGTGTCTATTTATCAGTATTATTTTAGGCACAAGGATTATTTGATTTTTCTCCCCAAAAACGCCGAACGCTCAAAGCTTCCAGGGGCCCTGGACCCCATCCGTTCAATTGCTTTGAACCCCTATACTACATAACTCTGAATGGTGCACCCCCACCCCGCCCCCCCCCCCCCCACCCCTGTTAAAACAATGTTGGATCCGCGCTTGCTCTATGTAAATTTTTGGTGATGTTTCATGTTACTATTTCAACACCGATTAGTATGTGTAAATCACTATTCTATCCGTAATTAACAGAGTAGCCTATTTTGTGGGGGAAAAACACAAGCACAATTTGAACCCTTCAATCTTTTATAACAGATGCTTCCTATCGACATTGCCCAGTAGCTATAATAGACAGGCAGTTAGAATCCATATTTTTAGCAGCGGGGACAGCAACAATGTACAGTTGGCCTTTGCATTGGAATTGGGGATACAAAATTAAGTTTGGTTTTAATGCCCATCATCAAAATTTCAAACTGTTTTTTTTTTTTTACCACCAGATGGAAGGGGAGGTTGGTCAAATGATGGATGCTACCAAAGTCTCGATAACTCTGACGATAATAACATTGTCTGCAAATGTAACCATCTAACCAACTTCGCTATGTTGATGGTAAGTGCCGTTTATAATAACCATCATCCTATTAGAACAGAAATACTGGTACTGGATCATGATATTTAGACTACCGTGCATGATAATGTGTGTCGTTGGTTCCTTGCCATCTCAACCGTATTTTTTCGCCAGCGTTCAATAAGATTGTGTCTGTTTTTCACACTGTATAATAACATCATCCTGTCATCATTGAATACAACACATTCTATACAATTTATTTGCGAGTACAGGTACTCTGTTTATAAGTGTGACGTCATTCCACTGTCGCCACGCCCACCGTCACACAAACTGGTTCCAGCGTTTATGAACAGCTAAGCATTACATTAATAATCTACTTACAACTAATAATACTGATGAAAAGCCACCTTCGCAAGGCTGTTAGTGCCCTGTGGTAATGAGAAACATATAATATATTGTGTACGAGGGAAGACAGCAGAGACAGACGTGTTGGAAGAAATGTTATTACATAAATTTCGTCTTTTTATTTGCGGTTGGTGCTTTTGTGTGATAAGATTATTTGGTAGACATTTTCATAGCATATCAATGTAAATCTGCAGAAGGAACATGTTGCCTCCGAGGCTGCTTTGGAATTGTTGAGCCAAAAATTTGGTTGTGCAAAAAGCAGCCTGTAACAGTTCAGGAAATCTGTAAGGAAAACCACACAACTAATAGATATATTTGTGTGAACTATTTGATTGTGTGTTAACCCTTTTAGGATGTGTACAGTGGCGACCCCATCCCTGAAGGACACCAACTCGTCCTCTCTATCATATCGTATGCTGGATGTTGCATTTCACTCATAGGACTGGTGTTAACTCTAATTACGTACACCTGCTGCGGGTAAGTTGAACAGTCCGATTGTGCTGGCTCCACACTAAGCCCAAATATGACTGTTGGTTAGCCGGGTGGGGGACCCTGAACCTAGCACTGGCTGTCGAAAAAAAACAGTTTTTGGAAGACTGCTGAAATTAAAGAACAGATGAATCCACTTTTCAGAGGGTGGATCTGTTGGTAGGTCTACTGTTTGTCTGTACAATGTGCAGAAGTATGAGTGAAAAACATGTCCACCACTCTGGGACATGACACCCACCTAGAGAATGGATAGTCCAGTCTGGGATATCAATGACGATTGTGAAGTACATAACCATGAACAAAAACATGTGTCATGACTCATTGTTACCAACACTCACTGAAGGTCTTATATTTCATAAGTTTAATTGAAAGTGTATGTCCTCCATGTGCCCAGTTTTGTTTAACATTTTGTTTAAAAAAAGTTATTTTTAAGGCCGTCTGTGAACAGTTTATAGCTAATATGCTTCTTCGATTTGATGTATTTCAGTTCAAATTCAAGATCAAAGGCAACCACGTAAGTATCATACTCTCGTGCATATAATACCATTCCTAATTGGTGTTAGCTTGTTTGATTTGTTGGTTTTTTTCTCGTTTTTCGTTATGGGGTTGCACTGGGATGGGCGGGGTTTCATTGTTATATCTGAGAGTCAATTCAAATTGTAATTAATGATGTGTGTACAGGAGACATGCGATTCGAACTGTCTCCTATTAGATACCCGGGTAGCTTGTAGCTCGGTAAAGTACTACTAACAGTGCTCAACACACATCGGTTTGGGGGTAAAAAATAAATACACAACAACTCTACCCTTATATGTCAATTTAAATAATGTGCGTACGTTGTGTGACTCTTTAAGATGTTTCAATTAATTTCACATGATTTAGCTGTGTTTGTTTGTGGTTAATAGTATTTCTTTTCCTCAAACAGTGGGAAGAATATTCGAGGAGACAAGCGTGCCAAAGTTCTAGTCAACTTCGTCATCTCACTAATACTCGTCAACTTGTTCTTCATCGCCGGATCCCTCACAGCCGAGTTTAAAGACTACCTGATCGACGAGCTGTGTACAGCGATGGCCATCTGCCTCCACTTCTCCCTGCTGGCGGCCATGGCGTGGATGGCGGTGCAAGCTTTCAACCTGTACATGGCGTTGGTCAAAGTGTTTGAGGTTTATTATTCTCACTTTATACTGAAGATAATGCTTGGAGGATGGGGTAAGTGACACATAGGTGCACCACTTATGGGGAAAGAGAGGGATGTGGACGGTTGATGCGAGTCTATGATGGTCTCGCTTGTCCAAATCCCATGAGATTGAGACTTTGTGATCATTGATTTCACACAACGAACTAGCAATAGGCCTAGTTCTCTTTCCAAAGTTCCCTTTCCAAAGATGGGGTCATTTCTATTTTCAATAGGGCGTACTTCAACGTATATTATAGCTTTTCATTGATTGGAAGGAAACTTAAACTTCAAAAGCACCAACTTTCAGGAAATAAAACCAACCGAAATGTCTGTCTGAGTGATTACCCTTACATCTTTTACTTGAAGTTACATTGCTTACTCCCAAACCGGGGGTTATTGTTTCCCTAAGAAACCGGGGGTTAATGTTTCCCTAAGAATATTTTATCTCGAATGAGAATTTCATGAGAATTTATTCTAGGAAGGGGCATTACGCTGAACTGGTATTCCAAGATCTCTCCCATTACTCGAAATTATGAAAATGTCAACATTGCATATCAGCACCTCCTCGTAAATTGGGTTGGTACTCCCCCCCCCCCCCGACCCAAACCCGGGACTTCGACTAGGTCCCATGCTGTGGCGTGTCATGGCCGAGCGGTTAAGAGCACCGGGTTCAAGCTCTGGTGTTTGATCAGCAGAGTGTGGGTTCGAATCCCGCGGTCGTGACACTTGCTAACGTACAATTGGGGAGGTAGCGTTTTCTGCTCTACCGGCCAGATTTCGGAATGGTGATACCCAAGCCTACATCCGTATATGGACTGTAAAAGGGGTAACCCTGTTTCAGCCCTAGGAGTAGGTGGCAACGCCCTCTGAAAAAAAAACTGATGCCCACACCCTGAAGTGCCCTTCAGGCAGTGTGTGTCTGGCGACTTGCATAAAAAAATCCTTTTTCTCGTTCTTTTCAAACTTCAGGAAAATACGGTATTGCATATTATTATGAGCAATAACAAATAAATTCCAGGCCTAATTTTTATTTACTGTTTTTTGTTCATGGTACTCAGGTATACCTCTGGTGATTGTTGGTGTAACAATCGGAGTAGATCTTCAGAACTACGGATCCACCAACGACATGTAAGCGTGTATTCCAGTATTCTTATCACAGTTGAATCTTCAAGCAAGTAGAGCGAGGACACTTTTCAAAAGTAGAAAAGAGTGTTTAGTGTTAAACATCTTTCGGGACATCGATCGACGGCTTTTCAGTTGCCTATAAAAGGGGGATGTTGGTTTTCCAAGTGAAATAATTTGTACTTTTCGTCTATGGTTTTATCATGTGCCTTTTGTGCTTTGCTGCGTCATTGAGCATTCAACTTGCATTTTTTTTTCGTCCAGTTTCGTATGTTTTGGGGCATAAGTAGGCCTAGACTGTTATTCATAATAATAATAATAATAATAATAATAATAATAATAATAATAATAATAATAATAATAATAATAATAATAATAATAATAATAATAATAATAATAATGATAATGATAATGATAATGATAATGATAATGATAATGATAATGATAATGATAATGATAATGATAATGATAATGATAATGATAATGATAATGATAATGATAATGATAATGATAATGATAATGATAATGATAATGATAATGATAATGATAATGATAATGATAATGATAATGATAATGATAATGATAATGATAATGATAATGATAATGATAATGATAATGATAATGATAATGATAATGATAATGATAATGATAATGATAATGATAATGATAATGATAATGATAATGATAATGATAATGATAATGATAATGATAATGATAATGATAATGATAATGATAATGATAATGATAATGATAATGATAATGATAATGATAATGATAATGATAATGATAATGATAATGATAATGATAATGATAATGATAATGATAATGATAATGATAATGATAATGATAATGATAATGATAATGATAATGATAATGATAATGATAATGATAATGATAATGATAATGATAATGATAATGATAATGATAATGATAATGATAATGATAATGATAATGATAATGATAATGATAATGATAATGATAATGATAATGATAATGATAATGATAATGATAATGATAATGATAATGATAATGATAATGATAATGATAATGATAATGATAATGATAATGATAATGATAATGATAATGATAATGATAATGATAATGATAATGATAATGATAATGATAATGATAATGATAATGATAATGATAATGATAATGATAATGATAATGATAATGATAATGATAATGATAATGATAATGATAATGATAATGATAATGATAATGATAATGATAATGATAATGATAATGATAATGATAATGATAATGATAATGATAATGATAATGATAATGATAATGATAATGATAATGATAATGATAATGATAATGATAATGATAATGATAATGATAATGATAATGATAATGATAATGATAATGATAATGATAATGATAATGATAATGATAATGATAATGATAATGATAATGATAATGATAATGATAATGATAATGATAATGATAATGATAATGATAATGATAATGATAATGATAATGATAATGATAATGATAATGATAATGATAATGATAATGATAATGATAATGATAATGATAATGATAATGATAATGATAATGATAATGATAATGATAATGATAATGATAATGATAATGATAATGATAATGATAATGATAATGATAATGATAATGATAATGATAATGATAATGATAATGATAATGATAATGATAATGATAATGATAATGATAATGATAATGATAATGATAATGATAATGATAATGATAATGATAATGATAATGATAATGATAATGATAATGATAATGATAATGATAATGATAATGATAATGATAATGATAATGATAATGATAATGATAATGATAATGATAATGATAATAATAATAATAATAATAATAATATGAATAATAATATGAATAATAATAATAATAATAATAATAATAATAATAATAATAATAATAATAATAACAATAATATGAATATTTATCATGCACCGGTAGCCATCCCACAAGATGTTCATGGCGCAAACCAGAAATTTAATAAAAAGAGAAAAGTCTAATAAATACAAAGCTACTACAAGAACTAAATAGAAAAACAGAACAAAACTGTATGGGCTTGGAAGCTTGAGTGAACAACCATGTTTTACAAGTTTCCTTAAAACTACTCAAAGAAGATAAGTTGCGGATGTTTTGAGGAAGTTTGTTCCAAAGAAGAGGACCAGCATTAGAGAAAGATCGATCCCCCAGGAATTGAGATAAACTGATGAAATAAATCGAGTGTTACACACTAAATAATTTTCCGAACAGCGATAAATCATGTCTCAAAATGTCTCAATCATCAATTTTAAGCCTCGTATGTTCTCAATAGGCCATTAGTTTGTTCAATATGCGTTTTCATTGATTTTGGGAGTGCACTGTAATTGAATAATAACTTATCCATGATTTCAACTTGTTTACTTTCAGCTGTTGGCTGAGTGGTATCTCATTCTACGTAGCCTTTCTTGTTCCTATTTGCCTCGTTCTCATCTTCAACACGTTCGTCTTCGTCACGGTCACGTGGAAACTATGCCATCTACGCAAGAGCAAAATCAGCCAATCGAATCGCTTTGACCTAGGTGCCCAGTTGAGGGCGTCAGCCAGCATCACCTTCCTTCTAGGATTGACTTGGGTCTTAGGGTTCTTTGCCATAGGGGAGGCTAGTTTAACCTTCAACTATCTCTTCGCTACGTTCAACTCACTGCAAGGGTTCAGTGTGTTTGTGTTTCAGTGTCTGCTTCAGCCAGATATCAGGAAGCGATGGGTCATGGTGTGCTGCCCATCCTGCTCATCTGAACCCTACGATTCAAAGTCAGGTACGTATCATAGGAAGGGTCCGTAAACCATTCTTACATGTTAGGAAGAGATAGCGAATGCAAACTTAACTCTTAAGTGCAGACGTAGCCCCAGGAGTTAAACACATTCAAAAAGGTTTTATCTGACACCACATTGTGCCACAAAGTTTGATTGGCATGGGAAGTCGTGTATGTAGCCTGCTTCAAAGAACAGATGGGTCCACTTTATCAGAGAATTATGTGGGTAGGTCTGTAAACCTGTTGCAATGATTTCTGTGCACGAATACGCGAGAACAAATATTTTTTAGCCCCTCAACAAACTAAATTATTTTGGAACCCCCTTTTATGTAAAATGGTTTCTTCTATAGGATGATGAACTTTGACTAGCCTGATGGGCGTTGCAATTTTTTGAGAAAACAGTCAAATAAATAAAATGTACAAATATTTTATTGTTTAACTGACACGGATCCCTGTCGTTGATACAAAGCAATTTACAAAGTCAACTTGAGTTGCCAAAATAATTCTGGGTCAGATCAATTGTACCAAAAAACAATCGGATACCAAGATCCGGGTCACCTGTAACCAGGGTCTTTTCGAGTTTGGGTTTGAGAGCACTTCGACTGTAATCACATCCTAGTATATGGTCCAATTGTATGTCAATGTGCATTATAGGCATATGTTGGTGATTTCGTCGTCTTTGGTGTCTCTGTTATTGTTGATGCCTCTGAATAGGGGAGTCAGTACACAAAGGTCGACACGTATAGTTAATGTGTTATTTCGGGATTTTGACCTACATTTTTACAAAGGTTTCTGTCTTCTTTTTCTGTAGGTGCGTTTTCCACATCGACGCGTAACCGGACTAACATGGTTAAGCAAGGTAATAACAACACAGGGAAAACAATCAACACAGTCTCATCCTCCTACACAGGTGAGAAATTCATGTTTACACAAAGTAACGTTACATTATACAGTTAGCCTGTGTGAATCGAGGTTGTAGAAGTAAGCCCATTTGGAATCATCTCACACGCTCAAAAAAGACGTCATCCATTTTGTAATCTATGAGGGTGAGCGTAACCCATATATTATAGTATTTCTGCGGACACTATATGACATGTACTCAAATTGACCTTCTTATCTTGAAAACGACATCTAGCAGTGCTTAAAGGGCAAACGGGAAACAATAAATCAGTAACATCTGGTAACATGTGCTCGTCATTGATCCGCATTTGTATGTCATTTTTCCCAGATAGATATAGGGCTACATTTATATCACTGTTACGTATTTTCCTTTCCCATGTCACCGTTACAGTTCTGTTGAATGTTTTATCTTAAAAATAATATCAATATAATATGCGAGAAGATCTTAATATTAAGTTTCTTTGAAATCATAATTGTTGCAATTCTTATACAGAATTAAAGTTGGCGAAAAACAAAGCGAAATCACAAGGTAAAACAGTTATGGGTGTGTATGCGCATGCTCATTCAAACCATCTTTAAATAATATCATATATTCATCTATAACTGTACCTTTTAACACGAATCAACCTCAAGAAACAAAAACACATTGCTATAAAAAAAAATTGTATACAAACAAATAGTTATGGTTATACATGGCAGCATCGTCACAAAGTATAATTGCCGTAAAATGTACAGGTAACGAATAAGCGGTTTTGATACGTGTATTGCCCCCAGTGAGAAAAAAAACCCAGTGTTTTGAGTTGTACGGTTGGTCCGGCACGCTATGTACAATCTAGTTCCTAGTGTTGGTTGTTATTGGCATCTACGAAGCCAACACTGCATCTATCTTCACAAGCTATCCCCATAAGTCCGTTGCTTTATCCTGCATATAGCTCAAAATGGTGTGGGTTTATCTGCTTATATGGCATACAAAGGGTAAACCATTTATTTAGTTGTTTGTTTTGTATTAACGAGAAGACTTATCTGGAAGTCCAAACTGTATCCTTATACACCGTTTTTATAAAGTCAGAATACTCATAGAAGTATAAAAATTGAAAGTTTTGAGGGAGTGTTTTAGCTTGTTACTCTACATGAATTTGTGTTGTTCCATACGTCATACATTAAACCCCATTACTAACACCATCCAAGTTGCCATCATCTCATAGGTTCATAGGTGTGTGCTATTCGTTGTTTAACTTTGATCGGCAGCATCCCTGTCCCAATCCGTAATTGATGTAAATACATCAAGTACATCATCAGAAGAAAAAACGTTGAACAACCATTTGCTGCAGATAAATTATTGTATACTCGGCGTTTTCCGCGGATGAAAACAATTATTTGCATCTCACTAGCTCATAATTATTTTGGCACTATATTTCTCAAGTTATTTGCTGCAGACTTGCTGCGATTTTCCCGCTTTACTATACATGTATGTAATCAAAGACAGGTCTGTTTAAATTGTTGTTCTATTTATGAGTACTGTTACTGTTCCGTGGCTCAATACACGCCCTCATACCCATTCCGTCACCGAAACATTGCATGAACACTTACCATAATACATATACATATCAATCATAACTTTCTTTGTAGTGTCTTCGATCACATAAATGCCCTCAAACTAACCATTAGTGACATTATGTCACTGTGGTCCTCTTCCATGATTAACACACCATTATGTTTACTAATTAATGCAACTTAATAGGAATTAAAACTGTGCATGGTGAAGATACAATCTCGTAAGGTTTGCAGTAAAACCAAGAGTTTGGGTATTATTTGAAACTTTGCATGGTGTGATAGATATGAAGAAACTATTAATACATAGTAAACTTTCGGGTACACATGTGTAAATCTCATTTGTAAATCTCCAACACTCCCACACATAAGAAATGTACACATGGTTGCAGACCCCCAAGTTTATTATATTATAGTTTCTTCCTAACCATGAGTAGGATTTGAATTAATTTTTGCATGACACAGAAACAATTTTTGCAGTAACACCATGTGCACGAGAAGCATTTGAAATAATCTTGAAACTTTGCATATTATGCAATCTAGGAAGATTTCAGTCACACAATGGATAGGATTTGAAACTTTGCATATCGTGGAGATGGTTTGCAGTATCACGTGCTTGTATGGGACTTAACATTTTGAATGGGTGAAATACAACCCAGTAATAAAGGTTTGCCATAGTATAACACCGTGTACATGATGTGAAGATTTGCATGGTGGAGTATTATCTAGTATTATAAGGTTTGCGTTCACATCACGTATATAAAACTCGCCGTATGAGTTGTGATGTAACAACTCGGAGTTTCGGACAGTATGCTCTGATAGTCTTCAGAAAAGCATCACAATGCAACTTCCAGAGGGCGCTGTTGTATTATTTTATGTTAAATATGCATTTGGGTTTTGTTTGGATACATCACACTCATAATATTCCCGGTTTAGTTATCCCTGACTAGCCTATTATCTCGCACTCAACCATGAATATGACTCCCTATTGCACGAGTACGTCACAATTCTAACCCAAGACGAGGCCATAGGCGCATCCACTGCGAGTGGTGGCAGACGTGCGCAGATGACCTCATTTTGGGTAAGAATTATGACGTTATGCATGAACATTAAGAGAGGCGTTTACATCAAAGACAACGACTTAAGACAACGACATAATTAATTCACTTTTCAGTCGAGTTTCGAGTAGGCCTACAGGTTATTTTTCAGTAGCGTGTCAAGGAAGGACGTCAAAATGAGTACCATATAGTTAACTGGCCGAGTATGATTATTAAAATATTACGTGAATACTCCTACTGAATTCTACCAATCTTTTTTACAAATTGTATTATATTTTCCCCGCAGAAAATCCTACCTATGGATACAGTGAAGGCTGAGGCTTCAATTCATACGTGTTGGCATGAGCAAGAGGAAATACAGGACACTCAGAATCAACCTCGTATCCACAGTTCGTGGAACCTGTCCTTTTGTTTAGTTTTAAAAAACGTAGAGTATTTTGTAATACCAGTTTTGTAATCCGCATTGTTGTGTGTTTGAATTTAGTTCTGCCATATGCTAAAAACCAGTTGTACAGTTTATTAGAATTAGAAATAATTGTTAATCCTTTAATCCATAGTTTGCATGCAAGTGTTGGTATATTGTTCATAATTCACTAAATTCATATTTCTAATCTGTATTAAACAGTTATATGCAAAATTTTAACTGTTACAACATTTTCAATAATTAGCCAATGGTAAAGGTTACGCAGCACTGCAATGGTTAAGTTAAAGCCATTGGACCCTTTCGGTAAACAGTATTGTCCAAGGCCCACACTTCGTGTATCACAACTTATATATAAAATAACAAACATGTGGAAATTTAGGCTCAATTGGTCATCGGAGTCGGGAGAAAATAACGGGAAAACCCACCCTTGTATCCGCGCGTTTCGCCGTGTCATGACATGTGTTTAAAATAAATCCGTAATTCTCGCTTTCGAGAATTGATATTGTCTTACTGTTTTCTCAAAAAGTAAAGCATTTCATGGAATAATATTTCAAGAGAAGTCTTTCACCACTACCTTTTGTAAACCCTGTAAGTTATTTGTAAATCTGTGAACTTTTATTTTTGTGTCTGTACCGAAAGTGTATAATGGCTTTATTTAAGCAGCAGTTCATTTGTAAAAGTTAAAGGCAGTAGACACTATTGGTAATTACTCAAAATAATTATTGGCATAAAACCTTTCTTTGTGACAAGTAATGGGGAGAGGTTGATGGTATAAAACATTGTGAGAAACGGCTCCCTCAGAAGTGCCATAGTTTTCGAGAAAGGAGTAATTTTCCACGAATTTGATTTCGAGACGTCAGATTTAGAACTTGAGGTCTCGAAATTAACCATCTAAACGCACACAACTTCGCGTGACAAGGGTGGTTTTTTCTTTCATTATTATCTCGCAAGTTCGGTGACCGATTGAGCTCAAATTTTCACGGGTCAGTAGCTTTTGTATTTTTATAGAAATAAGCTTGCAATCTTTGAGGGACTTTTCCCGCTAAATGGTATCAAAGCACATCAACTGTAGCTGGAAATTAATTTACAAGTATAAGCACCTTGACCTTACGTTAAACTCAACTGACATTTTTAAAAGGAATAAACTTTTGTCAATAACTGTAAGAAACATAAATAAAGTTTATGCATGGGTTCATTCAACAAAATTTCTTTGCATTTTAATCACTGGTAATCATTTGTTAACTAAGCTGTAATTATAATACACGAATAGCTGTAAATTTGTCATGTAAACTGGCACCTGTTTGATGATTAATTGATTTACATTTTAATTTCAATTTATAAAGCTAAGAATGGCACGCGTGTTCCTGCACTACAAAGAACTGTGTTAAAATTGACACCATTGTGTTGTCACATTATGGATGCGGAGGATCAACATTTACACAATAACACAATTGCACCAATAACGTCAATTTTAACACCAAGGATTCTGCAGAGCGGTGTGCCTTATGTGTTTTTTACATATTTTTTTTATAAAAATAATGACATCATTTGCATCTTAAATATTTGAAATTATTATATCAATACACCCTGAGCTGTTCCATGTACATCTACATATAAGTGAAGGTTTTGTCCCCCATGAAAGCCAAATGTAGTCGATTGTTATTACGCTAATTAGCATAATTAATATTTGCATTTATGGAAAGTCCGTAAAATAACGGCGAAATTTACGGAATACTTCACTTTGCGGAATTCGTGAAAATACGCATATTTCTTATCCAGTGTGGTGTTTTTTGACAATTGTTTTGCCAACCTAATGGTATTTACAGTCGAAACGAAAAGTATGATCAGCTTGTTGTTATATAAAACAATATCGAAGCTCTAACATCATTCCATGCATGAAGAAATAATCACAGAGAAATAGAGAACACCCTAATACAAAGATGACACAATGGGGCACTTTAACGATCATTTCAATGGAACTGTTTTAAACAACAAACCAATGATATAATAATAATTCTATAAATTGTTGATGAAAATAAAGAAAACAATAGTACTTGTTCTAACGTTAAACTCAACTGAAACTTTTAAAAGGATAAAAAACTTACTTAGTCAACTGAAAGGAAAATATATAAAGTTTAATGCACGGGTTATTTATTAACACAGTTAGTTTGCATTTTAATTTTTAGCAATTGCCGTTGGCATTTCCCTAGTACTGGTAATAATTATTTTATTAACTATGCCGTAACTATGGATGTATACCTTTCATGTTAATTAGCACCCTGTTAAAATGTTACTTTTACAACATAGTAAGCTAAGAATGTCGTTAGTGTATTCCTGTACTGCAAAAACAGGGGTGTCAAAAACAATTTACACGACAGGGTCTTAAAATAGCATAACTTTTTGCCAACGTACATTTGTGTTTTTAACATTATCATTTGGGTATCTACATTAAATGTGACAGCACCAATGGTGTCAATTTTACCGAGACATAGATTGTGCAGTGCGGTGTCCATTATTGTGTCCTACATCTAACGTTGCCTGTCTTAATGACGTCATCTGCATCGCAAATCATTAAAAGATGTCTATATCAGAACGCACTGAGCACGTTCGTTGTACACATGTCGTATAAAAACACTCAAACATTGGGATTGCATTCTATGTTGATCTGGTTATGTAATACCTGGGAATCCCTACGGTGACCATCACCTGCGTTCAAACATCTATCCACAATGTAGACCCGTAGTCTATAACATCCATAGCCGATAGAGTGGAACATCACTAAGGTTAGTATTACGCCAAATAAGATTGGAATTGTACGAGCCGGAGTTGTCCAGTCGAGAATGCCCGTGTAGATGGCTGGGTTGCCATCGTATGGGTTTCTCCCACCCGCCCAGAAGTAGACCAGGGAGAAAGCTATGTACAGGAGACTGTACGCACAGGGGTGCACGAAGTGCCAGAACTTGATGGGTGTGGCTGAGACAAAAAGATCCAAGTAGGCGAAGATGGTGTTTAAGGCGTGGCGGTGCACCGTCAATGCCACACCGTAAGCACCACCCTGGTTGTTGTAGACAAACTCTGGGTTATAGATAAACCCCCAATAAATAATAGTTATGATCGGGTGTGCAGTCAGGCATACATTAAGTAGAACCCACGTGACCTTGAAATATACAGGGAGCTTGTTGATGTTTTCGCATGGAGTCACGGTGGTTGGTTGAGACACTGACTGGTTAGCGTTGCTGTCTGATGGTTTAGGCTGCATAGTTAATTCGTTTGCTGTTGCTGTGGTTTGAATGAATAACAAATGAAACAAATATGAATTAATTGAGGCCGTGTCTACCTTCACTATGAAACCGCCACTAGGTATAACCTTGTGTCTACCTTCACTAGGTATAACGCCTCTGTTAAAAACACTGAACTCGTGGTATAAACATAATAACACTCGTAGAAAGCAATAAACAATCATTATGACAAGTTCACATTAAAGGGATGCTGTACTGTAGTGAATTAAAATAAAACAGTTAATTTTGCTGTAATTCATTTCTTATATATGTATTGAACATCAATAAAATGTGTTTTGTTTATTCCCAACATATCTTACTTGCGTAATAAGCGAATAAGTCATGCCCCCCCCCCTTTTTGTGGATTACACACTGCGCGTGCGTATACTGACGCTTGGTTGACAAAATGAGGACACATCGCACCTAGCCTGAACATCTGACGTCACACTTCGAGGCTCGTGAATAACGCCGGAGACCGGCTTTCAGCAGGCCTGTAAATGCACCTTTGACCTACATTCATTCCACAGAGAGGTAAGCAGTCAAACTCTATGGCGGACGTGATAGGGGTGTTCTGTTTGGGCATCTATGGAAAGCTCATGTCACTGCACTTTTATCCAATGGTATCATTGGTATCCAATGGTATCATTGTATCCAATGGAATCACTGGATCTGAGTATAGTAGCAGGTACCCCTGTCTTTATCCTTGCGGGTATAGACAGGGGCCCAGTCTATATCACTTTTTGTTGTATGGGGTCGTTGGTGGTGTGACGTATAATGCTTTTTTGCTGTCTTAGTCTACAACTATGCTTTTGAGAACCAATATTGTCTTTGCACATGCGTGAATGATGTAATTAGCATAGGTTCATGGACAGGCTAATTAAAACGCTCAGCCAACACTGTGCGCTGTGCGCTCTCTAATTGATAGAGGCAATGAGGGCGCATGTTATAGCCCATGTTGCCTAATCCGAGACAATGAGCCCTTTTAATTTTTAATAATATGTGGATGTTCCCTTTGAGCCTCCGTATCGAGTTTCTACCAATAAGCATAGACTTACTCCTATTCCTTCGCATAAAGACAGTATAAGCCGTTCCGATGGCGGCAATAGTGAAGTACAAAGCGAGTACAATGAATGACCAGTTGGTTAAGAAGACGAAGAAGCCGCCTAGTCCAGTAGTGTTACCAGCATTGACTATTGACATCATCAACCACGTCATCACGTAGCATGCCATGAAGACACGATATACAAGAAAGAGGGTCTGTGGGACAGGCCACTGCATTTTGGAATCAAGTAAAAAAAGTTGTTTGTTACACCTCATCATTAAATTATTCACACAAAAAATCGCATAATATACTTTTTGTTTGCACAGTGGTCTGGTTTTAATTACGTAACTGTAAAATAGAAAAGCAGTTTTAGCACTGAGAATTCGGAAACCCAAGCGCGTACACACAAGGGGCGGGGGGGGGGGGGCGGGGGTATAGTGTGCACGCATTTGACCTCAGCGATGGCGGCATAATGCGTGGGGTATAAATGTTACAGGAACACGTTGCCTTGGATCGGTCGAGTTGGTCTTTGAAAAGCCTTTGTAACCGTTTTTTATAAAATGCATATGGTTAGAAAGATGTTGTAAAAGTAGAATACAATAATCCACACAAACATGCCTCGAAATTGCGTGGTTTTCCTTTTACCTCGTCGACTAAACACGTCGGCCATTTATGGGGGTCAAAATTTTGACTCCCATAAATGGCCGACCATGTTAGTTCGCACAGTAGAAGGAAAACCACGCAATTTCGAGGCAAACTTGTTTGGATCATTGTATTCTACTTTTAAAACATCTTTCCAACCATATGCATTTTATAAAAAACGGTTACAAACGCTTTTGTTTTGACCAACTCGTCCGATCCAAGGCAACGTGTTCCTTTAATGCCAACCGTTGTTTTTATGAACAGTTGGGCCTGTGTACCAATATCAAAGAGATATAATGTATTGATGCACTGAACTGCCACACATCGGGGTGAGATGCCCATTTAAGGAGAAACGGCACAGGTTTAATAAGAGGGATAGCACTCACATAAATGATAGACATGGCTGTTGTATTTTAATAAAATGCAGCTTTGATAACAGTAAACCCTCGCCAAAGGACAGCATTTTGAAATTGGAATTGTGGAGGGGCGGGGTTATCATGAAGGAGGAGTTATCATGATGCACACCAACCATAGCTCTATGACACCAACACGTGTTTAGTCTGCAGACATGTCAAAATATAGTATAATGTATTATTAGTACTAGGCATTGGAACCAATTGCCAGGCCACATCAGAAGTATTGATTCCATAAATGTTTTTAAATGCAAATTAAAAACGTTCAAGAAAGCTTTTAATGTTTAAAAAAAAATTCATGTTGCCTGCCTCATTTTTGAGCTTTTAATTTTTTGGGACATCATTTTCATTTCAAAGTTTTTGTTTTGCTGCTCGCTGTATTTTTATTTTTTAAATGGTATTGTATATTTTATTGCTGCTTCGTTGCTTTTAGTATTCCTCTTGTATTTTTTAGTTCTAATGTGTAATGTGATTTGAATGGTTTACTTGTTATTGTTCATTTCGCCTTTGATCTGTGTTGCATTCCCTCACTTGAGCCTTTAATTTTAGTTGTCTCTTTTTCTATTTTTTACGGATCTCTGCATTTTAAACACTGTGTATTTTTATATTAATTTGATTGTTTACTTCCTAGATGGTTTAGAGTGAAGGTACACTTTTAGTAATTGTCAGGGACCAGCCCTCTCACTTGGTGTATCTTAACATGTGCATAAAATAACAAACCTGCGAAAATTTGAGCTCAATTGGTCATCGGAGTTGGCAGAAAATGATGAAAGAAAAAACACCCTTGTTGGGCGAATTGTTGTGCTTTCAGAGAGGAATAAAAGACTTCTATAGGCAGAAGTCTTTTATTATTTTAGTGAGAATTACCTTTATTTCAAAAGCTACAACAGAGGGAGCCGTTTCCCACAATGTTTTATACTACTAACAGCTCTCCAATGCTCGTTACCAAGTCAGTTTTTAAGGTACTATTTGTTTTGAGTAATTACCAAACGTGTACCTTCCCTTTAATGGTTTAATATTTTTATCGTTCATTGTCATGCGCCTTTGAACAGGTTTGCCTGGAATTGGCGCAGTATAAATAATGTTTTATTATTACTGTTTTATAGGCAAGGGCCTACCAGCATGACAAAATCTCATTATCTACATTTGAACTTTAGGAGTACGCTGTCGGATAAAACATCTGCTGTTAACGAGAATTATTCAATGTACATGTAAATATTTGGTAACATTTTCTAAATATTACAACCATTATTCAGTATGCTAAAATAATAACGTGATTAGGAATTCAGAATTTAAAATCCGAGATGAGCTCGTGGTAATTAACTGCCCATTGATCTTGCTTAAATTATTTGGAGCCCACGAACATCTTTTTTTTTCTGTGGTAATTTTGATAGGGTTGCTTTATCTAAAATGAATGTTTGTAACAATGCAGACAAGTATTGTATCGACAAAGGAAAGAACGAGATCAAAATAATCTCCATTTATGTATGCATTACTTGTTTAACCTGTAGGATACTTGTTCCATCTGTAATGCCCTTGTCTCCTCTTGTAAAGTCCTTAAAGGCAGTGGACACTATTGGTAATTACTCAAAAACATTATTATCATAAAACCTTGATAATTTATAAGAATGGGGAGAGGTTGATAGTAAAAACATTGTGAGATACAGCTCCCTCTGAAGTGACGTAGTTTTCGAGAAAGAATTAATTTTCCACGAATTTGATTTCGAGACCTCAGATTTAGAATTTGAGGTCTCGAAATCAAGCATCTGAAAGTACACAACTTCGTGAGACCGTGTGCGACACAGGCGTTTTTTCTTTCATCAATATCTCGCAACTTCGACGACCGATTGAGCTCAAATTTACACAGGTTTGTTATTTTATGCATATGTTGAAATACACCGATTGTGAAATACGCCGATTGTGTCTTTGACAATAACCAAAAGTGTCTGATTTCTCTAATACTTGTTTTACATGTAAGCCACCCCCCCCCCCCATCACATTGCCACATTATAAGTGTTTCATTGCCACATTATAAGTGTTTGACCTGTATGCCCCCGCCCCCGCCCCCCCCCCCCCCCCCCCCCCCCCCCCCCCCCCCCCCCCCCCCCCCAGTACTTGTTTCACCTTGACAGCCCACGATAATGTGCTTCACCCGAAAACCCCCACTACACGTATAGGCCATACTTGTGCCACACTGAGTATAGGACACCAACTTGTTGATACTCCATGTCTCTCGAGCGTTTAGTTCCTCATGATAATGAAACTGTGTGACACTGAAAACGATTGTGTATAATTTATAATAATCACTTTAGACAAGCTTTCGATACACAAGGAAGTCGAAATGGTTCTGAGGCACATTATGTTAGCCATGGTACATCCTTTGCGTGCAAACACCGGTGTTTTATTTAGGCTACTATTAACATAACAATAATTTGATCGATAACCTCCACAGCCGTTTCGAAGACAAACGTGATGGCTAATGTAAACAAGGTCGAAACTGTTGCATTTGCACATTCATGGGCTGCAGCCCATAGGAATTTGCAAATGCAACGATTTCAAATGCACAATAACAGCAAGAAAACAGTATTGTATAAAACGTACCCGATTGTGTCCCCTTGTGCACAATCGAGAAGCCTTCACATTGTTGGCTTGTCTTTGTATGCAGACACCTTTTATTAGTGGTCGGGACAGTTCGGGGACAGATGAGGAAAATAAATTGTGCATTTGGAAAAAACTTATAATAATTTCATGATCAAGCACACGGAAGTATGCCATGGGAAAAACAATATTGGCTAACGGTTGTCCTTCGGTACATGGAGGAAAGGTTTAAAGGCAGTGGACACTATTGGTAATTACTCAAAATAATTATTAGCATAAAACCTTTCTTGGTGACAAGCAATGGGGAGAGGTTGATGGTATAAAACATTGTGAGAAACGGCTCCCTCTGAAGTGCCATAGTTTTTGAGAAAGAAGTATTTTTCCACGAATTTGATTTCAAGACCTCAAGTTTAGAACTTGAGGTCTCGAAATCAACCATCTAAACGCACACAACTCACTGCGTGTGACAAGGGTATTTTTTTTTTCTTTCATTATTATCTCGCAAATTCGATGACCGATTGAGCTCAAATTTCCACAGGTTTGTTATTTTATGCATATGTTGAGATACACCAACTGTGAAGGCTAGTCTTTGACAATTACCAATAGTGTCCACTGCCTTTAATAGAATCAGAGACCAAGGAACATAGAATCGACAAGAAAAATCTTCTTTTTTTAAAGGCAGTGGACACTATTCGTAATTGTCAAAGACCACTCGCCTCACTTAGTGTATCTCAACATATGCATAAACTAACAAACCTGTGAAAATTTGACCTCAGTTGGTGGTCGAAGTTGCGAGATAATAATGATAGCAAAAACACCCGATCACTATGTGTGCTTTTGTGCTTGATTTCGAGACCTCAAATTCTAATTCTGAGGTCTCGAAATCAAATTTGTGCAAAATTACTTCTTTCTCGTAAACTACGTTACTTCAGAGGGAGCCGTTTCTCCCCATTACTTATTACCAAGATTTTATGCTAATTTTGAGAATTTACCAAAATAGTGTCCACTGCCTTTAACCGGCTGTCATTTTAGTTATTTTAATGTCAGAAATAGATTGATCAATGTGGCAGTACCCCCAAAAAATAACTGAAATGTTCCTCCCTCTATTCGTACTACCCGACCCAAATACTCTGCAGTGCACAAATTCAATTGTTATGTGGTATCCGGAATTGGGCCCCATTTGGATAATGCTAATTACAAGCTAACTTCCTCTATGCTTTTACGTAGCAATGCTTCTGCTAAACATTAATTAGGGTGCCGTTAAGTTTGCGGTCCATTTGCATTTTTAATTTCCAATTTTAAAAACATTAAAAGCACACAAAGGGACTGGTTAAACAAACTATAAGAAAATGAAGGAAAACAATTCAAATCAAAAGTCCTCACAAAAGGTGAAAAGTGTCCAGTGAGCACGGTGGACATCAAATTTGACTCAATGTCCAATTCTGCACTTTGCAAAATGGAAATGCCATATTGCCCTGTCAAAGATGACATTGCAGGCATGCAGCGGTGGTCTGTTTTCCTAATTGTCTCATTCTTACCTGAGCATAGATAAAAAGCGAGATGTCACCTCCCGATAAACCGAAGTCAGATTTACCAGGTCTCCGAGTCCGCAACCAGCCGATGATATTCCCATTCCGTCCGCACATGATTCCCGAAATAAGGTCTGGAACAGATCGCCTCAGTGTGAAGCAAGCTGATGAAGTTATGGTTATAAATACTTTGGGAGTACAACAAGCAGGACCCCGAATAGGCCTACACACCACGATTATAAGGCCTGCTTATACTTGTACTTTGTAGAACAGACCGTGAGACCATAGAGTAAGGTGAGACTCACCTTCCTCGACTAGAGCTTACGAAATGGACATTCTGAGAATAGCGACTATAGTAGGCCTATTAAGAAAGTTATTTGGGTATTTTCACAACAAACACGTTTGTAAGGGCTCCCGAAACGCTTTCCAAATGATCATACACGTAGCCTGCCGCCCGACTGCATTTTCCAAATTCCTAAAGCAGTATGTCTTAGGATGGTCAATAGGCCTACGGGTTGGACAGCACCGGATTTGACATGTGTAATACACTGTATGTCATGGGGTTTCCCCAATAACGCACTGTCTCATGGCCGTGAATCATTGAGCATGTGTCAAGAAGTTCCCATTTTGTTATTTCATGGAGTGTTTCCGTATTTGTATTCCAACATGACCATTGTTGTTCAGAATAACCAACAACATTCACGGATGAAAGGCTGGCTGCATCAGTGGAGTAATTGACACAACAATAACAAGGAACCAGGGCCGGCTGTGTAGGCGAGCGCTTGCTGCTGCCAACAAACATGATTATTATAACAATGAAGTTGGTTAATTCTCACGCTTCCTCCTGTTTGTAGCAGCATGTTGTGCTCTCTTCATTTTGAAGATCAAAATAAATTATCAATATGAGATAGTGATTCAGCCTGTCTAATTGTCACATCCTCCTGCTGAAACTCCACTGTTCACTTTATCCATGGAGGAAGGGCATTCTAATCGCACTCATCACAATGTAGGCAACATGTCCATAACGCAGCACATGTAGCACAGCTCTCTCCACACACACACAGGCATGACCTTCAATTATTATTACCGCGTGTTAGATAACACCGTGTGACCCCTACGTAACCTCGTCCACAAACAAAACATTCCAGCCGCCATTGAGTGGACGGCTGGCTTCTTCAACTAACCATAGAGTAACTAACCAAGCGTAGGAATCAAGTTGCCATGACAACGTTTTTCGTCACATAGTGGCATGTTATTATTAACCAAGAATCACAGTGTGGAGGTTTAAGTGAGAAATTTGACTGTTACAGGAAAAAACAGTCCACTTCATGAAATAAAAATACAAAACAGCATTATCTTTAATTTCATTATTTGCAGACAAAGTACCAGTACTAAAATGCTAATTTATTTACTACACTGATTGACATAATCACTAGAGCGTAAAATGGAAACTATTAATAGCAATTCAAATCTAATTTCTTATTTAAAAAAAAAAAAAAAAACAATTAAAAAAACGTGATATAGCGTGGCAGTCACGCTTGCGTCATGAGGAACTATTATTTCATACAAACGACTAAAATAAAAATCGCAAAAACAAAACTTATACGCATAATGTGTCGTTTTCTCCCATCACTTAATAGATTTAAGGTTTGATGCTAGCATAATACATTAAATTTCCATCCATTTGGACCCGGAGCCTTACACCGATGAGAAGGCACTGTAAGCTTTGAAAGCTATGCTTCGGTCCCACCCAGCTGTTGTAAAGTTTTGTACTCCCCTTCTTCGAAGATGTCAATAACGATCTTGAGGCTGTTTTGCGATCATGCTTGCTTATTTTTGTCTTCAAGTTCATCTTACTTTTTCTCTTTACTACTTTTTCTTTGAAATCAAATAAAAGTAATGTTATTTTCATTTGATGAACAAAAAATATTTCCGTCTGGAACTGAACCTGCGCTGACACGTCGCATTTTAATTCTTTGTTGATCACATTATTTTTAGAACCCTTTCCGGGAAACCGTTTTCTTTTCAGCGATTCGACCCCACCATGCAAAAAAAAAACAGTTATAGGCCTACAGGCTACAGCCGAAACAAAAAGTGATTCCCAATGTGATCATGAAATCACAAGACAAGCCTTGAAAACACCACAAGGGAAATAGTGGAATAGACGTTTCAAGACCAGTGCAGTGGAAAACCATCAACTCCAGTCCACAGGGCAGCAGCGGGAGGCTGAAATAATTGTGACTTTAATACTTTTTATCGCAGACCACATGAGGGCGCAATCTAAAATGGCGGCTTCCACAGCTGACACAAGTTTGTTAAACGTTGCTAACGAACTTGGCGAAAATGGTGACTCGGTCGACGAGGAAGCATTATATAGGAAGTTGTTAATGCAGGTAAAGACGTAATGTTTTGTACAATTTGTGGGTACACAATTTGTGTGTTCCTATTTTAGGAAATGCCGAGAAAAAGACATGTCGACAAATAGTATTCTTTAAAAAGAAAAAGAAAAAATTGTCATATATACCTGCCTCCACCAGCCTCCATGACATGCCCTTTTTAGGCTTTTGTTTGCGTGTGTGTGTGGTCAAAGACAGAGGATGTGTGACACTGACGACAGTGACCATCGCCTAGACTCGGTGGTGACCCAGTCTCTAGCTAGGCGATTAATTGGTCATGACCGATAATGTCAATGTAAACTTCGAAAAAAGGAGTCTAGCGCCCCAGTCACTTGGTCTAACCAAGGGCAAGGTCTTTCCAATCTAAATAGTAGAACTTTGGACTTGGTAGAGAGTAACAATCATTTGGGCGATCTGTTTTTTTTTTTAAACTGACGGGTATTTTTTCATTTTATGAATTGAATGATTGGTCTGACTCTGACTGAGCTGAAGTGATTCAATGCTCTTCTTCACAGTCCTATTGTAATACAATAGTTTTGTAAATAAATGTGTTATTGTGATGGTCTTGCCATGACAAATTTGAAAAGCGCTATTTCGTAGGTTTTTTCGGCTAAACAGTAACACTGAACTCAAAAATGGACTGCAAATTACTTGAGTCAAGCAAGTTTGTTTTGTTAATCATAACCTCCATCCTTCTCCTATTGAGCCTTCACCATCGTAGACCGACATGACCGGTAACGGTCAGTTTTAAAATTTATTATATTATTAACACTGCCACATGTAATTGTAAGCAATTTTGACTACTTTTGTCGGACTACATTAACCATAAATGGCTGTTAAAAACCTTGCAGGGCCAGGACCATGGAATAAAGGTCCTCGCCTTTGGCTCGGGCTTTTATCGCACAGCCACGACCCTGCAGGTGTTACACAGCCGTATAAGAACTCGTCACCAATCATTTATTCCCTTATTTAAGACTTCTCTTCAGGCACTCTTTTATCCCCTTAAAAGCTTGTGTTTTTGTATTCCACAAGCATTTACACAGTCCATGTTTGTTCTTCAATGTAGGCAGCTGAGATGCAAGGTCTTAACCAACATGGCCAGGAACCAGTTTGTCACACTGTCAAACCACAACCAGGTTTTTGCATCAAGACAAGGAATGAAAGTAATGCCAAAGTCTTTATCAATGTCTGCAAATCAGCAGAGGTGAGTTCTAAACAAGCATGACAAAGATAATAGATCACAAACAAAGTCTTAAAGACACGGGACAGAAACTATTTGGTAATTGTCAAAGGCCAGTCTTCTCACTTGCTGTATCTTAAAATATGCATAAAATAAACAAACCTGTGGAAATTTGAGCTCAATCGGTCATCGAAGTTGCGAGATAGTAATGAAATTAAAAACACCCTTGTCACACGGAGTTGTGTGCGTTTATATGCTTGATTTCGAGACCTCAAATTCTAAATCTGAGGTCGCAAAATCAAATTCGTGGAAAATTACTTCTTTCTCGAAAACTACATCACTTCAGAGGGAGCCGTTTCTCGTTACTATGCTAATTGTTTTGAGTAATTACCAATGGTGTCCAATGCCTTTAAATTGTCACATTCATTTAAACATCCTTTAGTCTTTACATTACAGCCTACTTTGGAACTTAAAGGAACACGTTGCCTTGGATCTGACGAGTTGGTCTAAACAAAAGCGTTTGTAACCGTTTTTTATAAAATGCATATGGTTGGAAAGATGTTTTAAAAGTAGAATACAATGATCCACACAAGTTTGCCTCGAAATTGCGTGGTTTTCCTTCTACTGTGCGAACTAACATGGTCGGCCATTTATGGGAGTCAAAATTTTGACCCCCATAAATGGCCGACGTGTTAGTCGAAAAGGAAAACCACGCAATTTCGAGGCATGTTTGCGTGGATCATTGTATTCTACTTTTGCAACATCTTTCTACCCATATGCATTTTATAAAAAACGATTACAAACGCTTTTCAAAGACCAACTCGACCGTTCCAAGGCAACGTGTTCCTTTAATCGAAAGTTAATACCAAATGAAAAAGTGTTTATCAACAGTCTGTGTACTCTTAAATGGTGAATATAATTTATATTTTCTTGTTTTAGCACTGGAATCACCTGCTGTATCTGACATTGTATTTGAATGGACAAGATCATCTTATATGTGATTAATTTTCTTTTTAACAGCTACCTTCACCTAATGACATCACAGAGGAAGAGCTGATTAAGATTCTGGATTCAAGTGAACCAGACTACAGGGTACCACTTAGTATCGGTGAAGGCCATGCTGAGATGGACAAAAGTAAGACAACTTTGATGTGCTCGTTATTGTGGCGTGTGGTGGCTCAGCAGTTAAGAGTACCGGACTCAAGCTCTGGTGGTTCTGATCAGCAGAGTGTGGGTTCTTGTGCTCTTGAGCAAGATACTTTACCATAATTGCATTGTCTTTTAGATGGGAAATTAAGTTATAGGTCCTGTGTACTAGCATTGGTACCCAGAACACTTAAACTGTGGAAGTGTAGGGATTTACTGTTTCTGGTTCACACAGCAAGCACCCTTGTTTACAGGTCTCTTCAGGCTTGAGAGCTACAGTAAATAAGTTCACATATGAGGCATCCTTGGTTTCATCACCAGAACTAAATAATACTTAGTGGGGTAACTTGGCTTAGTGGTCTAATGCACCGGACCCAAGCTCTGGTGTTGTCAGCAGCAGAGTGTGGGTTCAGACCCCGATCATGACACTGGTGCCCTTGAGCAAGGCACTTGACCGTAAGTGCTTCGAAATAAGTTGGGAAGGTATTGCATTCTGCTCTACCAGCCAGACTCCTAGTGGATGATACCTATGCATACATCCTTACAGACTGTGAAGGGCTAACCCTGTTTCGGCCCCAGGAGTAGATGTCAACTTGCTCCAGGTACATGTAGCAGCAGATAGCTAAGCATACATCAGTTAATTGTAGCGCTCATCTTGAAGTGGCTATCTGACCTTGTGATATGGGGCATTCAATCATAACATCAACATCAAAAATACTAACAATTATTCACGTATAAAAATGCAGTTAATTTGTTAAACGGTGGCACTTTTTTCAAAATGCTGTACAGCTTCTGCTTGGCAGCCATTTAAATTTGAACAAGACTTGGTCTTTCTTGAAGAGTTTCAGATGATTTGGAATGATTAGTAATGATTTGACACTAATGCATCTTTGGTCAATCTCTAATTTTGTTAACAGCTGGAAAAGGATGCACTGCTTATGATGTGATGATAAACACGGATTTCTTCGAAAAAGTTCAAAAGAGCAATGTGTTCAAAGGATTCTTGATGTCTGTTGTGTTCGAGGGACTGGAGAATAAGTACAATATCCAACTTGAAAGAAGTAAGTAGTTACAAAAGAGCCTTCCAATTTAATAAGCTGAATCAAAGTCTAGCTAGTTGCATACAATAAACGTTTTATTATGGTGTCATTGTCGAGCGGTTCAGAGCATCAAATTCAATTTGTGTGGTTTAGTTATCCTGTGTTGGCTCGAATCCCGATCGTGACACTTGTGTCCTTGAGCAAGACACTTCACTATAATTGCTTCTCTTCACCCAGGGGTATAAATGTGTACTGTGAGGGTAGAGGTTGATATTGTGTTTGATAAGCTTTTGGAGCGCCACGATTAAAGGATTGTTATTGGCCCAATGACCAGGGCACTAATGCAATGCGCATTGATAGGTTATTGAAAAATGTAATTGTAAAATGCACTATATAGTAAATAGTAATTATTAATACTAATAACTGAAGAACAAAGTAGGTTGTCAAAAAATACACCAAGAGACCACTAAAACTATGCATGTCAAAATGTTGCCAGGGAGATTAACAAAGATGTAGAAATTAACTTTTGTATGCAAACCCTTGAGTTAGCTATTTTGAGCAGGATATTTTTTACTCAATTTATTATTCAAACTCTTTTTTTAATAAATTTCAATCATCTCCTGAAAGATTGGGTGCAACTGAAGAATAGAAAATGTCTTGGGACACTCGGTGAGCACAACATCCGTACAAAATCAAAGCCCCGGATCTTAGAGGTAGAATCCCCAAATGACGAGAACCAAGGAAGTCCTCAAGACCAACCTAAGAAGTCTCTGATAACGGAAGTAGAAGGCACGAGTGATAGAGTAGTTGCACCTGAACCAGAGTACATCATAATGAGAGAACCACCAGAAGGCCATCCAGAGTTCCTTGTTATTGAGATTAAACTACCTGGAGTGGTGAGTAGAATTACTGGTCAATCTATTGTAATTTTTCAAAAATGAGATTGTACTTGGTGATAGTTTTAGGTCTAAGAGGTTGGAGAAGAAGTTAAGAGTCACAGAGCAATGGACATGTGTCACAAGAAAGTAAAGCAATATACCACATATGCAAACTGACTGGGTAAAATTTTAATAATTTTGGGTTTGAACAAAGACAAATTGACTAGATCTGAACTTGAACCTGTGACCCCTGGCTCGTTAATCAAGTGCCACTCAATTCGCCTTTGTTCAACCCCAAGTGAAGAAAAGACAGTGTTTACTACTCCATCTCAGGCTTGATGATCCCATAACTCTCAACATCATATCCATTGACCTCTTGACTATTCACCTCTTGTCCGATGACCTCAATATGTCGACGGCGAATGCGCTTACACAGTTGAGAGAGACTCTCCCGTGCCATCTTCCACAGTAGCTCAAACTCAACATGGCTGCACCTCGTACCATAAATTTCCATCATGCAATCTACAATAATAAAGATTCAAACTGTATATTAGCTTATCATGGAGTAGCGACACAAATAAATACCCTTAAAATTCGAAGACATTTGAGCTAAAACCAAATATTGTAAAACCAAACATTGCAGTATGTACAGTATATGAAGAAGAGCATGTTCAAATCGTCAAATAATTAAAAGCGATTGTTACAACTTTGCAGAGAAAACAAGATGAAACAATTGGAAGAAAAATTACCTAAACAGCGATTTACATTTCTAAACAAACAGATTGTTATGACATCTAAAAATTCCCAAACGCAATTTTTCTTTCAATTGTTTGATCTTGTTTTCATGTAAATAGGTTTGGCATGGGTTGGGGGTGTGGGTTTGGGGGCTTGGGTTGTGGCATGGGTTGGAAGCATAGTTTGGGGGCTTGGGTTTGAGCATGGGTTGGGGGTGTGGGTTTGGGGGTTTGGGTTTGGGCATGGGTTGGGGGTGTGGGTTTGGGGGCTTGGGTTGTGGCATGGGTTGGGAGCATAGTTTGGGGGCTTGGGTTTGGGCATGGGTTGGGGGTGTGGGTTTGGGGGCTTGGGTTGGGGGTGTGGGTTTGGGGGCTTGGGTTGGGGGCTTGGGTTCAGGGCTTAGGTTCAGGGCATGGGTTGGGAGCATAGTTTGGGGGCTTGGGTTTAGGCATGGGTTGGGGGTGTGGGTTTGGGGGTTTGGGCATGGGTTGGGGTGTGGGTTTGGGGGCTTGGGTTTGGGCATGGGTTGGGTGTGTGGGTTAGGGGGCTTGGGTTTGGGCATGGGTTGGGAGCATAGTTTGGGAGCTTGGGTTTGGGCATGGGTTGGGGGTGTGGGTTTGGGGGCTTGGGTTGGGGGTGTGGGTTTGGGGCTTGGGTTGTGGCATGGGTTGGGAGCATAGTTTGGGGGCTTGGGTTGGGGTGTGGGTTTGGGGGCTTCGGTTGGGGGTGTGGGTTTGGGGGCTTGGGTTCAGGGCTTGGGTTGTGGCATGGGTTGGGAGCATAGTTTGGGGGCTTGGGTTTGGGCATGGGTTAGGGGCTTGGGTTTGGGCATGGGTTGGGAGCATAGTTTGGGGGCTTGGGTTTGGGCATGGGTTGGGGGCTTGGGTTTGGGCATGGGTTGGGATGTGGGTTTGGGGGCTTGGGTTTAGGCATGGGTTGGGGTGTGGGTTTTGGGCATTGGTTGGGGGTGTGGGTTTGGGGCTTGGGTTGGGGGCTTGGGTTCAGGGCTTGGGTTGTGGCATGGGTTGGGGGTGTGGGTTTGGGGGCTTGGGTTGGGTTGGGTGCATGGTAGGGTGCGAGTTTGGGCCGAGATTTTGCCTTGTACCTTTGATCTTCTTGATGCCATCACGATGGAGGGGATTCATGCCGTTTCTTCCTGTCACTGTAGACTTCATCAGGACCTCAGGTCCGAAGATACAATCTCTTGCCAGCTGTATTGCCAACCTTGGACCACCAACAAACGGACTCAGAGACTCCCAGCGGGGGTTCAACAGCAATGCGCTGATCATATCTAGTGGGGTTTAAAGTGCATTAGAAATAGTTCAAATTGTGCATTAGAATCTTTCAATTGTAATGTATGCCCGTTTCAATAAGGTAACAATGTTGCAATTTAAGCACATCGCGGAATTCCCTTCTATCCAAAGTAGTATGAAGTAAAACAAACAAAAGCCACACAATTCAAATACAGTATAGTTGAGATTATTTGATCATAGCCAATACAATGGATAATTGAGTGTGAGCACGACGGATTCTAAACAAAGATTTGTTTTCTTCTAACCTTGACTGATGTTGTCTTCCATTTCAAATGTTTGTATGAGAAAAGCTTTAAAGTATTCCTGTACCTTCACTCTCCGGTGTGTTAATAAGCGGCAAGTTTCTTCCCCACCTCTGCATCTCAGCCTGCTCTTCCTCCTCCTCCTCCTCCAAATCATCATCATCATCACCCGCCTCACTAAACCCATCAACCTGCTGCTCCTCAAGATCACCTGTTGTTCTGTGGTTAATAGAGGGCGACATTGCATTTGTGCGGCCATTACTTGATGGTTCTGTTTTCACCATGGAAGTCACAACTTGTGTGAGGTAGTTGAGCTGTTGTTGCATAGATGTCATTTTTTGAGAAATGTCTTGCATCTGAGGAATAAATAATAAGTTGTATTATTTCTTTGTTTTAAGTAAAAGAAATGTTCATACACTAGGATGTTCGGTCACTAATTAAAGTAGATATATGTCACTGGACAAGATCGATGGCTAGCTGCAAGTTAAAGACCTGTAGAGCGCATAGTTGTAAACCCTAGGTGTCATTTGTTTCTGCATTAGTGATGCACATACTTTATACACCGACGAAATGTCTTCATGGTCAAGCAGCAAAATACCTCACAGAAAACTTCATCCTCTACAATACTGGTCATTCTGAAGACCGTAGAAGGCTCCGCTCTGCTTCTGACGTCACATGCTTGGTTGTTCCTCGCTCCTACAAAAAGGCTGGAGACAATCAATTTTTCAAGGCAGCTTCTAAGCTTTTGAACCAACTGCCCTTTGACGTCAGAGAAGCAGTGTCTACTCTGATCTTCAAGCGGTCTCTCAAAACGTTTTTGTTTCCCCACTGAGAGCCTCTAGTAATTTTCTTTTGTTTTGTTTTCTACTTATGTTATTTTGTTTTTCTTGTGAGGCGCTGTGTTAATTGTAGAGCGCCATAGAAATGTTTCTTATTATTATTCTTATTATTATTATCAAACTAATGTATCAGTTGTACAAGTCCTGCACTTTTATCTATGTAACGATACCAGCTGGAGGTGAGTCTCCCTTTGTAGCCACGCAACTATTACAGGTAGTCTAGCAGTATCAACAAGTAAAATAAACATTCGAATGGATGTGGTTTGAGTTACACCCGAAGTTCCAGTGGCTTTGTTTCTCTGCAACACCCGTTATTTATACATGTATATAACTAAATAATGAGCATGATTCTTACCCAAAATTGTATTTCATTGATGTTTGTTGGATCGTCCTGTGTGCTTTGGGCAGAGTATGCATCCGAAGATACATGTCCGTGGACGTTTCTACGCTCATGTTCTGCCTGGATAATAAAAGAGATTACAAATTATTGTGACGAATTTTATGACATTTGGTTTTGATTGATGATAAACAGCTTACCAGCGTGGCATTTACCATTTCTGATGAGGCTCGTGTTGTGTTCCGAGGCGGCGTGATATCCGTAGAGGGTCGGGAAGGAATCTGTTGACAGTTTCTTCGTGAAGGGGCTACACTCTCTACATCCTTTCTCCACCTTGGAGACTGAGAAGTCATCCTGTTGGATGTTTTGACTGCTAGGCTAGACGTCAGTGCATGTAGCCTTGCCGTCTGGGAGTCGGTTCCATCAGGCCTCGTGGTGAGAGCTGAGCATCCCTCAGGATCAGATAAACCACTCGGTGTTCCACTCTCATCCATATGAAGAAACCTACTTGCTTGTTCATGATTCAAAGGTCGATGCTTTAGATTTACGTCCAGAAACATTGGCTGGTGTGTGTGAGCGGGTTGCAGTCGCGAGTCACACCCTTCTACTTGAGACAATTCTGTCAAGGGGAAAGGGAGTCCATGACCGCCGTTTCTTGGTTGTGGCAATTTCGGCGCCTGGTTGAGTTTTCGACATTTTGATGTTATACTTGTGGAGTTCTTCCCCAAACCTACACCGTTGTTCAACATGCCGTTTGTTGAAGCATAATTACTATTCGAAGACAGCTTGTCGTCAACGGTATTGGGATGCTGTGAATGACAGAGAGATATATCCAGAGGTATTTGGTCAGCCCGTTGAACTGCTTTTGCTGATTCTGGTTCTTGGGAATCGGACGTTGTGCAGTTTTTGCAGAGATCTTCCTCATCCAGCATGTTCTTTTGAATCTGTGTTTGAAAGTTCTGTATTACAACTCTACGGAACCGTGGTTTATGTGGGGATATCTCTGATTTGGTTTGTTTAGTCTGGGTTTCCATTGGCATTTGCACAGAGCCATTTCCTCTTGTTTGGATCTCAAGCAGGTGGCGGGGCTCTTGCTCTCTGCTACTCGGTCTGCTTCGGTTAGATCCATCTATGCAGGTACCCTTTGTCGTTACTTCTTGAGAAGAACCGTCCGTTAGCAATGGCACCCCGCTGGACGTTGGAAGAAAGTTTGGCGTGACCTCTTGTGGCGTACGGTTGAAGTACTCCTGCTGATGTAACACATAAACCATAGTCAGTATATCGGGGCTGTGGGGTGTGTTAAAGGATTATGGTACTTTTTGTAACACAAAATACACAATGTCCACAGATTTACATTAAACTTGCGCGCACCGTTTGAAGATAATGATAGTAGAAAGCTTATCTTAAAATAATACCTGCTGAGGTGTTGTATTTTTTAATAATAAGTAAAACAATGTCACGAAAACAATTTTCGTCTCAGTTTCAACATGTAAAACGTATTAACCAGTTATGGTACATGTATCACCATTTATAACTGGTGATTACGTTGTTACATGCTAAAATAACACCGAGACGAAAGTTATTTTCGTGACTTGCTTTACTCATTTCTCAAAACTTACATCACCTCACCAAGAAATATTTGACGGAAAGCTTCCTACCATCATTGTCTTCAAACTGCGTAAGTAAAGTGTAAATCTGTAGACATTGTGTTTTTCGTTATACAAAAAGTACATAGACCCTTTAAAGCCACTGGACACTATTGGTAATTGTCAAATACCAGTCTTCTCACTTGGTGTATCTCAACATATGCATAAAATAACAAATCTGTGGAAATCATGAGCTTGATTGGTCGTCGGAGTTGCGAGATAACTATGAAAGAAAAAACACCCTTGTCATACGAAGTTGTGTGCGTTTATGATGGTTGATTTCGAGACCTCAAATTCTTAACTTGAGGTCTCGAAATCAAGTTCGCGGAAAATTACTTCTTTCTCGAAAACTACATAACTTCAGAGGGAGCCGTTTCTCACAATGTTTTTATACTATCAACCTCTCCCCATTACTCGTTACCAAGTGAGGTTTTATGCTGATGTTGAGTAATTACCAATAGTGTCCACTGCCTTTAAGGAGGTAATCGAAAAAGGATCTGTTTCACCCATATTAACAATTTCACCCAAGGCAGATAATTTTGTCACATATTTTGTAAAATGTGTAGTCTAGATTAATTCTGTACATGGATTATGTCAAAGTGACACAACAGACCGATTTTGCGTCCAATGTTTACGTGTCGTCACGTGACTTGTACGTCATTTCAGCTAATGTACAACCCATTAATCATACATTCATTTTTCTATGACGAAATAATTGGACACTTCATTGTTCCATATAAATTTTGTAATATAAATAGCGTTTGAGGAGGCATTTTCTTGTCGTTGTTTAATCTTTGGTTTGAATGTCCTCTCAAAAAGACAATAGACATGTTTTCAGATTTTCTTTATACTTAAAGTGACTCGATGCATCGTGAAACTATGTCAGACTAAGGAGTAAGAGTGTTTTTGTTTGTCCGGTCACGATACACTTAACACCGGTGGTTTCTTTAACTTGGGGAAATTCCCTCCTCTTCCGCGAAGTTATTACTTGCGCACTTCCCTTCCCAGTATCAGGACCTTTGTTGCGAAATTCCCTTTACGTTTTAAAATTGTTTTGGGGTTTTTCCTCCACTTTTTCGTTGTTATTGAACCTGAAAGTGACTATGTTTCTAATCTAATGTTAATTTACTAAGGTAGGCTCCGTATTTGCTTCACATTTTCTTCTTTGTAAATCAATTTTCCACTTGCAATCGTAGAATGATAAAAACAAGTTGCACAAAAATAAAGAAACTGCAAACGTATGTGACGTCTCTAAAAACGGTCATACTAATGATATCCGTCTTTCTACTGCATGGAAACGCGGATGGTCACTATTTTGACTTCATTTCAGTCCGGAGTCATGATAAGAAACGCTTGATACAGTTTGGCCGCAACCTTCATCGTAAAATGTCCAATGCATTACTTGGTGAATCCAGAGATTATTGTCCAATTGATCCGAATGAGTGTTTGCCGTGTTGTTTGTTATCGTTACGTTATATGCACACTGCGTTTCAATCAATGCACTGTATGATGTTACATAACGGCTCCAAGGTAGAATTCAGCTTTTATGAAAGTGGGGTAAAACAATTTCTGACTTCATGTTAAAACGGTGTAAAATTGTATTTGGTGTACATGTATACATTTTCAGTGCTTGTTTTGTACAGTCCCAAACCATCATTAATGACGTTGCATTTATTTCAAAATGTGTTTTTATATTTCCGTGAAGAAAATGTAAAGCAGATTCCTGAATTTGTTAGAATTAAACAAAATTTAATTAAAATTTTCACCGACGCACGAATTTGTTTTTGTAATGAAATGTTCAGATCCATTTTGTTAATATCAAATGACGTCATAATATTTCCAGTTTTGTTGTACACCATTTCATTGTGAGGTTGGAGATATTTAACTTTTAGTCCCCTGTCAAAAGGACTTTATGTTTTGACGAATGAGTGCATGACAAAACTGAATTTGACATTTGACACTCTTTAAGTTTAACGCAGAGAGAGAGAGTGTAAATTGATACATTTTCGGCTTGTTTCAATCAGGGTACTACTTTCGGTTTAAGATGACTTTAGAATTCCTAGAAGTTCCTCAAACTGTGTTATGTGGTACAAAACATTATTTCCAGTTTCAAACGAACTTTTGTTGTGACTAATTTCCTGGCCTTTGCTATCTTTTTTAGTGAATTGATATGCTGCACTTCTTTCATACCATTTTTTTTTAATCAATTCTATTATGACACCAGCTATTGTGTTAGGGTACTGGGGGAGGGTTGCAAACATTCGAAATATCAAACATGGGTTTATTTTTTGGGTTGTTTCTATGTTTGTTTGCAATTATCCATATTAACTTTGGACATTTACTTCCAAAGTTACTAGATTATGCCTTACCTGCTCATGCCCTCCATACTGTGGGTTAGAATCCTTGCCATACACGGTGTTTGATCCTTGCTTCGTGGCTGCTCCAATCTTTGCGTAGCTAGTTGGAGTTATCTTTGCTGGGCAGTCAGACTTCCTCTTTCTGCTCATGCTCCGTCCCGTCTCCCGTGGCATCACCGATGTTACGGAACTTTTACTTTCAAGTACATTGCCCCATACTTGGTACGTGTGCTGTCTGTCTTTCACTGAAGGTGTTTGACCATCATCGATAAGCGTTTTGTTCACCTCCCGGTGGAGTTCTGAGGTTTTAGTACAGCGATCACTTTCTCCGCAACGTTTTGGACAAGGCTGATCGAGAGTTTTGAACCGTTTTGTGGATGAAGCCGAATCGCGTTCCCCCGCAGCCGTTGAGTTTCCAAGAAGGTTACTCTGTATACTGCCTGCCAGTTTCAGTTTGGGGAAGTTTTCACGGTTTGACGGCCTTGGATTTTGCTGGTGAGTTGGGCCCACTGAATTGCTGTGATTAGATGGGATAGGGTTCGTTCTGATAGGGTTATACTGAGATGGGATTAGCTGTAACTTCCCCGTGCTGTGAATGTCTGCCCCTCGCTCGGTTTCGCAAAGCAACGTTTCGTCTAAACTTCCTCCTGGGGGCGTTGCGGACGGCAGACAGCTTGATTTAGTCACCTCGTCCGAAGATTTGTTCAGATGGCTCACCCTCGTTTCCACACCCAACGAGACCCTGGAACCACCAATACACCATCTCTTCTTGTCCCGGTCCATCCTCATACCCAAGATCTCCATCGCTCTGAACACGGTAGATCGGGATAGACTGTGCCCCCTGGCGAGCAGCTCTTGGTTCAAGTGGGAGATGCTGAGGATTTCAGTGTCCTCAATGATGTCTGAGATGGCGCGAAGGAGTCCGTTAGTTAGTTTAGTCCGGCGACCATTGTGTCCGTGCTTAAATGAGCTCACGACGGTCATGCTTCGTCTGTTGGGTGTGGTGGCTGGGTCTAACAATCGCACATTGCGGGTTCCAGTCTCCATAGTCTGTTTAATACAATCAAATACTTCCATATTACTGACAGGATAACTAAAGTTTAAGTTCAAAATAATCACACAAAGCTGTATTTTGTTCAGAATGTGCATGGAATCTGCATTGGTTAATAAATATTTGATTTTAGAGTGAAACTGTTTTTATCAGTAAATTACATTTTCATACAAAACGAAGAGCAAATGTATTTTTCATCGTTAAAAATAGCATGTCAAAAAACTTACTGTTTTACTGTTTTTCAACTAACCTCACTGTATTTAGGTCATTAAAAATGTATTCTTACGAAATATGGTATTTACAAATTACTGTACATTCAAACACTCCTTCATTGTTTATTTAATAATAGTAGCATAAAACAGTTCAAAAATTTGATCTGTTTGCTCATTGTATAAACTGTTACACAGTACCATGGTCATAATGTTAAGTTTATGATGTTTATCATGAATCGGCTTGTCTTAATCTGTAAGCTAAAAGTAACACTGACAGACTCTACAGGTGCGATAGACCATATATACTGACAACAACAACAACTCCGAAACACCAATTGCAGTTGTTTAAACTCGCAAGTTTACAGGGGAATACCCACTGCTTATCACTCGAATTGCCTATATTAGCCACAAAAGGTCTAGTGGTAAGAAATCTACTCTAGCATTGCAAAAGTGATTTGCCTGGGAGTGTGTGTTTTTTTTTTATCGTAGAACAACTCAGAAAGTACTTTTGGGTAAATTATTTTCAAACGATGTCTTTTATTTAGATTTATCCAATGCATCCTCCCACTGTAAAAACCACACAAACAAATCCCAATGATTTACTATTCGTGGAAGTATGGAGTTAGAAAGCTAACAATTTGTGATCTGCCATGGTTAAAGGAACACGTTGCCTTGGATCGGTCGATTTGGTCTTTGAAAAGCGTTCTGTAACCGTTTGTTATAAAATGCATATGGGTAGAAAGATGTTGTAAAAGTAGAATACAATGATCTACACAAATATGCCTCGAAATTGCGTGGTTTTCTTTTCACCTCGTCTACTAACACGGTCGGCTATTTATGGGAGACAAAATTTTGACTCCCATAAATGGCCGACCGTGGTAGTTCGCGACGTAAAAGGAAAACCGTGCAATTTTGAGTGATACTTGTGTGGATCGTTATATTCTACTTTTAAAACATCTTTCTAACCATATGCATTTCATAACAAACGGTTACAAACGCTTTTTATAGACCAACTCGTCCGATCCAAGGCAACGTGTTCCTTTAATATGGTGCCAACCATACGTACATGTGTGTTAGCACTGTATAGTATTACTCGGTACTTTTCTGATTTCTGTCAAAAAATTACTGGCAAGTTACTCTAGAAAAGTAAAATAATAATATTCTATAAAGACACTGGACACTATTAGTAATTGTCAAATACCAGTCTTCTCACTTGGTGTATCTCAACATGTGCATAAAATAACAAACCTGTAATTGTTTAAACTCAATTGATCGTTGAAGTTGCGAGCTAATAACGGAAGAAAAATCACACTTGTAATGACAGAGGTGCCTTCTGATGCTTGATTTCGGGATCTCAAAATCTAATTCTGAGGTCTCGAAATAAAATTCGTGGAAAATTATTTCTTTCTAAAAAACTACGTTACTTCAGATGTAGCCGTTTCTAACAACGTTTTATATATCAACATCTCTCCATTGCTCGTTACCAAGTAAGGTTTTATGCTTACAATTATTTTGAATAATTAGCAATAGCAGATTGGTTGTGTCCACTGTCTTTAAATCCGTCTTTAAATTACCCTCCACTTAAAGACAGTGGACACTATTGGTAATTGTTAAAGTCACCTGGAAATAGAATTTATTTTTCTTTCAAACATAAGAGTATATGCTTACGAACAATACAACAATTTTTTTAGTAATTGTTTGTCACGATTTAATGTTTAAAAAATATACAAAGTTGTTTGGGGGCTGACTCCGCCTACCCCTTTTGTGACGTCAATCAAGGCAGACTTTGCCTGCAATTCGTATAGTAAACACACGTGCAAAGTACATGTACGTCCAAGTCGTGAGTTGGTACATTTCAAAAAGTGTTTTTCTGCATTCAGCAGCAATACACCTGGTCGGCATTGCCGGAAAAAAAAAACATTTTTTTTTAAACGTACAAACTCACGACTTGGTCCGTACATGTACTTTGCAATTGTGTTTACTCTACGCATTACAGGCAAAGTCTGCCTCGATTGACGTCACGAACAGCGCCCTCTCGGGTCGGGGTCTACTCTTAAATTTGTAAATAACATAAGAACTGATTTTTTAAAACCTTAGTTAACTGTTTATTCACATTCCACTCATCGAAACACATATATTAGTGACAAAAGCTTTATTTTGAAAAAATACCACTTCCAGGTGACTTTAAAGACCAGTCTTCACACTTGCTTTATCTCAACATATGCATAAAATAACAAACATCTGAAAATTTGAGCTCGATTGGTCGTCGGAGTTGCGAGATAACTATGAAAGAAAAAAACACCCTTGTCACACGAAGTTGTGCTTTCTGATGCTTGATTTCGAGACCTCAAGTTCTAAACTTGAGGTCTCGAAATCAAATTCGTGGAAAATTACTTCTTTCTCGAAAACTACTTCACTTCAGAGGGAGCTGTTTCTCACAATGTTTTATACTATCAACCTCTCCCCATTACTGGTAATAAAGAAAGGTTTTGTGATGATTATTATTTTGAGTAATTACCAATAGTGTCCACTGCCATTAACCCCTCAAACAACAACATCCAAATCGGCCGACACAACAACAAAGAGTATAGGGACTGTGAACATTGAACATTGTTTTCCACTGCACATTAATTATTGCCCAAAAAATAAACCGTACGGACAACTTTTCTTTTGGTTTTAACTTCTTAGTCCTCAGTCTGAATGTTGGTAAACTTCCCATACCATCTTCCCTGGTGAACAAAACAACTACATTGATGTCGTACAAACAAAGAAACCACAGGAAACGACAACAAGGGCTGTTGTTCTTTTGAAAGAGGGGCATGTCTTATAAATTGACATGAAACTTGTTCAATACTATACAAATTAATAATAACATGGTTTGTGGGCGACTGTATAGTCGATATTAGCTCCCCCGAGGTATTGGAAGTTGACAAACTAGTTCCCGAGACGAAGTCGAGGGAACTATGAAGTATCACTATCAATCATCACCGGCACATATTATATTCACGTTTAACAATGGTTTGATAATTTATCTTGTTTACAACAAAGCCGTTTTAAAAGGTGGTATTTCAAAAATCTACACTTGACAACATTGAGGTCAACTTAACTGACTGGAAACTATAGTAGCCTGCCAATACTTGGTCCCTCGTTTCCAGCCATTATTCATTCGTGGTGTGAGACTGTAAAAATGGACAATTCTTATTGCATGAAATGAATGTTACTCACCACGATTTTACTGGACGGTTGACTTTATATCAAACTCTTTAACAACGTGGTAAGAAGACCGCCAACCAGTTCTCGACGAGGTCGTCTTTTATAGCATTTCCAGCTGTGGTTTCAGTTCACTATAGCAGACTCACGGACGAGTCAAGATCACCCCAACGCAGTCTTACGTACAAACGGTTCGCCCTGGTCAAACCGTCTTTTTGCTCCTTTTTGACCCTTCGGAACAATACAATTTAAGGACACGGTATTTCAGATAGCACCAACTAGTTTCTCCTGAGTATGTATAGCCAAACTCATGAAGCACGCTGCATTCACTTAGAAACCTAGCAGTATATTCCAGACAGAAACCGGTTGTGTTAGTGAAAACGCGAACAAGGAAGGAAATGGCGTTGTTACTGTCTCTTGACTAAGGTGAAATTGATCTACCACCAAGGCAACAGCTCAAACACACGTACCGCGGTGTAATTGGACACCAGTTCTTGGGAAACGCTGAGCATTCCTTTTGGAAAGACGGGATGGGTTGGTTCAGCGTTGATTTTCGTTCACGCTGTATTAGGTCGTTTGGTCAAGTGATCGCAAATTAAACCAACGCTATGGGCGTCATTTGAACGCAGTCTATTTTGGTTTATATTGCAAGAGGAATGCAGACGGAATTGTGGACAATGTGTTAGAACATGGAGGAATTCCGTTATGGTTAGAGTAGGGACTATCCGTCCTCTGTTTGCTGAGGTATTGTATTATCGTCTCCAGGAATTCTTGAAAAATTGTGAACGGGTTTAATCGTCAGCGAATGATTGCCCCATTGTCCATGTCGTTTTATGAACATACTGAGTAGTTAAAGGAACACGTTGCCTTGGATCGGACGAGTTGGTCTACAAAAAGCTTTTGTAACCGTTTTTTATAAAATGCATATGATTGGAAAGATGTTTTAAAAGTAAAATACAATTATCCACACAAGTTTGCCTCGAAATTGCATGGTTTTCCTTATACTGTGTGCGAACTAACACGGTCGGCCATTTATGGGAGTCAAAAACTTGACTCCCATAAATGGCCGACCGTGTCAGTCAACGAGGTAAAAGGAAAACCGTGCAATTTCGAGGCATGTTTGTGTGGATCATTGTGTTGGACTTGCATGTACTTTGCACGTGTGCTAACTCAACGCATCAAGGCAAAGTCTGCCTCGATTGACGTCACAAAAGTGGTAGGCGGAGTCAACCCCCAAAACAATTTTTTAACACACAAATCGTGACAAACAATTTCTAACAAAATTGTTTTATTGTTACCAAACATAATTATACTCTTATGTTTGAAAAAATAAAAATTCTATTTCCAGGTCACTTTAGGGAAAGAATATACCCTTGTTACATATAACTGTTCTTTGAGATGCCTGTGAAAGGCTTCATGATGACGTTTTTTTTTTCCAGATTAAAATTGGTGGGTGAAAATTTACCTCTATCTCTATAAACCTACATTATAACTTCAAAGGGTGTCGCTTCTAACAATGCTTTATAATTAACTCTTTACCGAGTACTTTTTTATATGGTCATAACTTGTAGAGTAATGCCTTAAAACACCGACAGTTTTGTCGCAATTAAGGAGCGGTTCTACCTGTGCACATGAACTGAGACACTTCCTTAAAGTGTCACGTCTGGAATTTCACAGACTAACAAAGGTCAGTGGTAAAAAACCGCTATAATTTAAACCACAAGGAAATAACTACATGCAAACGTTAATGATGTGTTGTCTTCGATGCCGGGGAAACAGCTTTATCGATAGATACCATTGCGGAAATTTACATCGTTATAAATCAATCATCAGCCTTATTTAAAGTAATGTTTATCTCTCCCTTTGTTCTCAACTACTTCTTCTTTCTACTTCTTCTTCCGCCCTTTTTGTTCCGCTCTTGGCTGATGTAATTACCCCCATGCAAGGGAATTATTTTTTTAATATCTCCCAGGACTAGTTCTTAGTTAGGAAACTGTACTCTTTGTGAAATCCACTAGTCTCTCTGCATAAAAAAAGCATGTGAAAATTGGTCATCGAATTTGCAAGAGAATATTGGGTGGGTGGACATGTTTGTGGGGGTGGACGTGTTTGTGTTTCGGGAGGGTGTTTAGGCGATTTTTACGACTTACAACGAAACTCTAGAAACTATGTCTGATGAGAAGTAAAGACTCCCAAATGTATTGACTTTTAAATTTATGGTAAAAAAACCTGAAAAGGGTATAGATGCTAGGCTTATTGTGTTTGTCTGTATGTATTTTCACCTTGATCGAAATGCAGTTAGTCCTTGAACTACCGCAAGCCGCGGCACCATGCCGTTCGCCAAAACTGTCAACCTCTCTCGTTGCCCCTGGGAAATGTGCCATCGTGTTTTATTTGCTTTAGAGAAGTACACCAGCTCTATCTGTAACCATGTTGATCACTTTCATGGCAATTGTATCTTTCCTCATCCTGCAACCTGTAGGACCTCGCAAGGCCTCGGTTCGAACCCTTCCGGGCCTTATACATGTATATGGATTGGGTTTCAGTTTCAGATTGTTTGGGTTATTCCTTGGAATATTTCTCGGGGGTTTTCCAAAATATAAAACTGAAACTTCATTCTTTGTCGTATCTCCATGGGATCCTTGGCGGATCTCCATGGGATCCTTGGCGGATCTCCATGGGATCCTGGCGGATCTCCATGGGATCCTTGGCGGATCTCCATGGGATCCTTGGCGGTAGTAATTAAATTCACTTTTCTGAGAGCCCTTGTCTTCACAATCAGAATTGAGCAATTAAAATACAGGAACTAAATTACAGTATTTATAAAATGAAGAGTGCATCCATACCCATCAAAGAATAATGTTCAAGGCCGGGTTGTGTGGGATGACCGACTTAAACACCCTGACCTTGTGAACGCAAATGTATTTTCTTTTTATCAACTAAAGCTGTTTCCTGTGATGTTCTTTGTTACAGAAGACGGCCAAGACCCTGAGTCTGGATCTTGGGGAGGATAGAGTCCTCCTTCATGCACACCCAAACCTCTACCACATGGATATCTATCTCCCATTCGATGTCAATAGTGACGAGGCAGGGGCGCAGTTCAACAAGGACAATAAGGTTGGTTGCTATAAATAATGCATTTTAGAATTGATGTGAATCTTAGAGCTTTGTGGATGTTGTTCAATGAGAGAGATTTTGTGAATCGCATTTTGGTGCCCTTATCGTCCGGTATACCCCTATTTCTTCATATTTGTCTTGCATCCTCCCACCTCCGTACGTAGTTTATTGAGGGACTTCCATGTTCTCCATGCCTGCTTATGTCCTGGCCAGGGGGTAACTTCCTATGATGGATGGTGACTGTGGACGGGTTTTTTCTCCCACAGTGCAAGTCTCTGTATTTGTGTGCACACAATGTATGGCCGAGCTAGAAAGTATCTTGATAATATTAATAATGTATTAGTAATAATGTATTTATTTATGTTGAGCCTCTCAAAGCACCTTATATTGTTCACCAGTCCCTCAGCATACCTGAAACTACCTCAACTTGGGGTTGGGTTTTTTTTTTTTTTTTTTTTTTTTTTTTTAATGAATACCACTCATTTACTTTCCTGCAAACCATATGCAGAGTTTTAATGCAGAAACAGTAAAATGGTTTTAGACAGAAATCAAGAAAATGAAACTGTTGTTTGATAAAACTCTTAAAATTATTTTATTTCCAAATGTAACATAAAACAAGCACAAACTCAATTCAGAAAAACGGCTGTACATTTTATTCTATCACACCACTCACACTACAACTACTTATATTCACAGATGAGACAATTTATGTGTAAAGTGTAAAATTGTCTATAAGAAATTGACATTAAAATATAGAATATAATCATTTTTTTCTCGCTTATATAACTTATATATATATACAAGATATGATACGTGATTGATGATGTACTAGAGAGACTTGCCTCAAAATTCACTTAGTTTTGATGAACCAAAATGCTCAAAATCAAAGAAATACGAAAGCACAAACTTGTATTTTTTTCCTACAAAATCGTGACGATAGAACTTGATGTAAATCAAGTTGATTAAAGACTTTGGACACTATTGGTAATTGTCAATTCTCACTTGCTTTATCTCAACAAATGCTTAAAATAACAAACCTGTGAAAATTTGAGCTCAATCGGTCATCGAAGTTGCAAGATAATAATGAAAGAAAAAACACCCTTGTCACACGAAGTTGTGTGCTTTCAGATGATTGATTTCGAGACCTCAAATTCTAAATCTGAGGTTTCAAAATCAAACTCATGGAGAAGTACTTCTTTCTCGAAACTAACTACGTTACTTCAGAGGGAGCCGTTTCTCACAATGTTTTATACTAACAACAGCTCCCATTACTCATTTCTAAGGTTTTACGCTAATTAATAATTATTTTGAGTAATTACCAATAGTGTCCACTGCCTCTAACTTTATTTTTTTTTATGAAAACAGTGACGATTCACTCTTTTAAAGTCAATTACGGATTCATGTTAAAGATATCTTGAAACCATACACTTCATGCCAAAACTCATAACTGAGATTTTTGTAATGAGAAAAATAGCTTGTTAAGACCTGTTAAGGCAATCAGGCCTGTAGCTATACATGGTAGTTAGGAACTCTCACCCAGACACTGCACGCTGCATAGGATACGATATGGGGAGGGGGGGAACAAGCATGCAATAACAGGATGCTGTTTCATAATTCAATGTACAGCCACAGGACTTCTTTGCTCATGACTTTAAGAGAAACTATTTCTCGACAATGATAAAAAAAATCAATACATTATCTGCACTTTTTATAGTTTCACTATTTTAAAGAACTGCATCAATTAGATATTTTTGTAAAAATATGAACATAGGTTTTTATTCAACTTTGTTAAATGGTTTAAATTCATTTTAAATAGTTAAATTAATCACTAGATTGTATAGTTGGGCCAACCAATTTTGTAAAAAAAATAAATGATAACATAAATATTAAGAAAGGTTATTTTCGAAAGAATACCTTGTAAACCAACCAAGTGTAAACAGAAAAAAAAAAAATTAAAGGAACATTACAGAATTGGTTTTGCTGCAAAAATGTTGCTGGCAGTGGATGCACTTTATGTAATCCACCATTATAAACTGACAAACCTATAGAAGTTTCAATTCGATCGGCCATCTGGGTCACGAGAGAATAGTGAAAAACCGATTACAAACTTTGCATTGCATCAATGCCAAAACAAAACAGAAATGAATAAAACGCTCCCTGAGCTATAAACTCCAAACACGAAATTAGACTATTTGTTTCTCATCAAAAAAAAATTTCAGACAGAAATATTTCAAGGGCTGTTTTCATTTGACCGTGTAAGTTTTATGTAAATCTGTGCTATTCATGATTTGTGTTACTTACCAATTCTGTAACGTTACTTTAACTAAGTTATTAATTATTGCATAAGTTAATGTGAATGATTAAGGCTAGTACACAAATTAACACTAAATTACTAAACCTTGCACATAACAATTCATGGAGGCAACTGTCTCTGGAGCCCCTCTGTGCCCCTTGCCCTTGCCCAAAAACGAAGCATCGGGCCTGAATATGGATCAGACTGTACTTGTAGCAATGTTACTGATTGACACTTTCATCAATTTGTGTTTTTAGAATGTTGACACAGTACAGATTGATGGTGCCAATGCTTTTAACCATTATTTCAGACAATTAGAATTAAATGTTGTTTTTTCTTCTATTTAAGGTACTCACAGTGACCCTTCCAGTGCATCCATTTTCTGTCTGAAGCAATTAACTTCTTTCAATGAAATACATGAAAAGGGTGAGGAGAGCAACGAACATGACGAACTCATGAAAAGCTTCTCTGCATTGAGTGACCTCAACTTAAAAGGTGTTTTTAATTTGGTATTTATTTTGTTATTGTTATGATGAATCGCCTGACATAACCAGGCCAGATGGCCACTTCAAATTGAGGGCTACACTTAACTGATTTGGGCTATCAATCCAAATCAGTTGTCACCAGGGACCAGGGGCACATTACCACAGTTAGCTCCTGGGGCTGAAACAGGGTTACCTCTTCAAAGTCATCCACTAGGAGCCTGGCTGGTACAGCAGAATGCAATACCTTTCCAACTTTTTATGAAGCAATTATGGTTATATGTCTTGCTCAAGGGCACACGTGTCATAACCAGGATTCGAACCCACACTCTGCTGCTGACAACACCAGAGCTTTGGGTCCAGTGAACTAGACCACTCAGCCACTATACATGCCTAAGAGCTGTCCTAGTACATTCAAAGTATTTTTGTTATTCTTGCTTTTAAATAATACCTTATGAGGGGTAAGAGCTGGGCCTAATTCATGGCTATGCTTACTGCCCAATTCTGCGCTCACAATAATCATTCCCCGCAGAATTTCTGCGCTACCTGTGTAAGCGAAAAATGCCTAGTAAGCAGAACTTTCCTTCTAAGCCATGGAATACGCTTGATGTAAGTGCAAACTTCCCTGCTTTTCGTAAGCGCTGCTTCCAGTTAGCAGTCATGAATTTGGGTTCAGACCTCCAAACAAAGTGAGACCAACGACTCAGGTAATTCAAAAGATAAACTGGATGGTCTTTTTAAAATTGTTATAAAAACGCAGATAATTTTGTACAATTTCAGTAACTAAGTGGATTGGATAGGAACTCTTTTTGAAAAATATGATGCTATTACCATGTGGTTTGTGGAGCCACTTTCTGACATTTGCTTATTCTCTAGACTGCAAATACACAGGTAAGTTACAACTTGACTGATTGATTTTGCTGTGAATGTTTCATTGTCAATTTGGGAACCAATATAAATGTACACTTTGGTATCAAATTTAAAAAAATATAAGTGGTAGTTGTGTTTTCTTTGTGTCAAGTTGTCATTTCTCTTGTTGCATAACTCACTTTCAGTAAATGGTCCATGTTACTTGCTTCATATGTGAACCAGGTCCTTGAAGCTCCTCCAGGGATAGTCTGGAACGATCTGTAAAACATAATCCAGTACCCGCTATAAAACCACAAGTTTGTTACATGTAGCTCACAACTTTCACTGGACTCAAAGAGATTTTTCTTTTCGGGGCAAAAGTCATAGATTTGAATCCCACCCAAGTATGATTTGTTTTCTTTTGGTGGTGGTGGTGGTTGGGGGGGGGGAACTTAATTATTTGTTTTTTAATGAAAGTTTACCAAACAAGTCTAAAAGCTGCTCTTAGCAAGTGGCTACAAAAAGGATTATTAAAGGCACTGTACACGTTTGGTAATTGTCAAAGACCAATGTTCTCACTTGGTGTATCCCATCATAAGCATAAAATAACAGGCCTGTGAAAATGTAGGCTCAATTAGTCACCGGAGTTGCGAGAAAATGATGGGAAAAAACACCCTTTTTGGCTGAATTTGTGTGCTTTCAGATGGTAATAAAAGACTTATAGCTAGAAAGTATTTTATTATTTTAGTGAGAAAATACCTCTTTCTCAAAAATTTATGTTACTTCAGAGGGAGTAGTTTCCCACAAAGTTTTATACTATCAACAGCTCTCCAATGCTCGTTACCAAGTCAGTTTTTAAGTTAATATTTGTTTGGAGTAATTACCAAACGTGTACCTTCCCTAAAAGACGAGAGTAACTCGCGGAGGTGAAGGTAGGAATTGATACTGCTCTTAAAGCCATTATACACTTTTGGCACAGAAAAAAAAAAAAAAAAGTTCACAGACTTACAAATAACTTACAGGGTTTACAGAAGGTAATGGTGAAAGACTTCTCTTGAAATATTATTCCATTAAATGCTTTACTTTTCATGAAAACAATTATCAATTCTCGTCGAGAATTACGGATTTATTTTAAACACATGTCATGACACGGCGAAACATGCGGAAACAAGGGTGGGTTTTCCCCGTTCTTTTCTCCCGACTCCGATGACCGATTGAGTCTTAATTTTCACAGGTTTGTTATTTTTTATATCAGGTGTGATACAGAAAGTGTGGGCCTTTGGACAATACTGTTTACCGAAAGTGTCCAATGGCTTTAAACCAGTCTAGATTGTGTAGGATGGAGGAAATTGTGCACCAGGGGGAGAGTTCCAGAATAATGTTGATATACTCCTTGCACAATTTGAAAACAGATGAGGGAATGGATTAAGATTAGGTCTTTAAATTCACCTGTCATACATGGGCAACCATGGAAAATTAAGATGGCAAGCTGTGGGCAGAAACTTGCAATGGCCTCAACGGAGTCATCGGTCAAATAGATACAGTGATCCATGTGGACTTCCATCAGGGTTTGTTGACATGAACCCATTGCCAAACTTATCACTCCCTCATCTGTCACCTGCAAGTAACACAAAATAATGAAAACTTATAAAGCGCACAAAGCCACATTTAAGTGCTTGTGGCACTTATACAAACAATAACGTACTTTACAACAATCAAAAGGAAAACTTTGGCCAAAGCTTGAAACATCCAGAAAACGATTTCAACACATGTCATGTAGAAAAGAAATTTAAAACAAAGTTAGGTTTGAAAGAAAATGATGATTTTACTTGTGATGGAAATTTGGTCTGTAGACTTTGTGAGAAAGATCGGTCTCCCCATGAATGATTGGATATGGGCTCAATAAGGAGGCTAGAATTGGTCTCCCCATGAATGATTGGATATGGGCTCAATAAGGAGGCTAGAATTGGTCTCCCCATGAATGATTGGATATGGGCTCAATAAGGAGGCTAGAATTGGTCTCCCCATGAATGATTGGATATGGGCTCAATAAGGAGGCTAGAATTGGTCTCCCCAAGAATGATTGGATATGGGCTCAATAAGGAGGCTAGAATTGGTCTCCCCAAGAATGATTGGATATTGGCTCAATAAGGAGGCTAGAATTGGTCTCCCCATGAATGATTGGATATGGGCTCAATAAGGAGGCTAGAATTGGTCTCCCCATGAATGATTGGATATGGGCTCAATAAGGAGGATATAATTGTAAGACTGGAGTTTGCCAGGAGGTTTGTATGAACTGAGAAGATCATCACATCCACATTGTTATGTGAGTGATTTATACACAAAAAGCAAAACCATGTTTTACACGGTCACCCTAACTTCATACATGTACAGTTAGACGTATGAGCTTATCATGACGGACTCAGTGTTCTCCACACACGTAAATTGGCAGGGCCTCCCGCCCTCCTAAAATTTAGGCCGCCCTGCTAAAATTATTGGCCACCCTGCCAAAAAAAAGGATAGAGAGACTATTTTTAGACTGCATTTAATAAGATCAAACATGTACCTGACAAGCCAAAACCAACTTAAAAACTACAGCATCAGATATGCGATCGTAAACAAACGTTCAAACATGATGTACAGACGGCCACATGGTTCATATGACACACACCACACACATAGTCGACGTCGCTACATAGAAATACCCACTGTATGCATGCATTTAATAACATCAAGCGAGTACCTGACGAGCCAAAACCGACTTCAAAACTACAGCATCAGAAATGTGTTCACAAACTTAGATTGTGAACGTGTGTATTGTGTTGAAGTCTATCAACGGCCAATCACAGCGTGCGGATTGTTTATGCATTTTGATTACGTCATGCCGCCCTCCTAAAAAAAAAAGTCTGTGGAGAACACTGGGACTACCCTTAATTTTCAGTATTCAAATAAGAAGGCTGGAGACCGTTACCTACATGTACATGTACATATACATGTAGTTCATTAGCCAATGTGACCTCCATTTCCCAGTTAAAAAAATCATCTTAAAACTAAAGTTTTGTTTTGTTTTAATACATGCACCTTTCTTCTTCGGTTTCATCTGTTTCGTTGTAATGAGGGGGACAATTTGCTCTGCAAATGTCTCTATCACAGAATGGTTCAACCACAGGACTATGTGCAATATATTTGGTGTAAAATATCAAAGTCAGACTTCCAAAAAATGGCGCAGCAAGATGTTCATCACTGGGAACAGGGTTGAACTAGAACCGCACAATAATTTATTATATATTATTCTATTGAAAGGTTCCCCAAGTCTGCAGTTTGATTCTTTTCTAAACATTCACTGTGTGTGACTTGCCTTTGTCTTGGAGAAGTTGAAGCTTCTGAGCATACGACAATTTTGAGCGATGGCAAGAAGGGATGCATCCCTGATGAGATGGCAGCCACCGATGTTAAGCTCAATCAGCTGATGGCAGCTCTTGGCCAATGCAATCACTCCATCATCTGTCACATTGAGACAGCGTCTTAGAAACACAGTCTGTAGAAGTGGACAACTGACTGCAATAGCTTCAAGGCCTACACACATACGTACATGAATCAAGATGAACAAAAATATGATGAGTCATATAACCAACATTTCAGTTTACTGACAACAGCTTGTAGTTATAGTGTAACACTAAAAGCCAATGTGTTCTAGCAAAAAAAAACATCCCAAATAAGTTTAAATACTCCTACACTACGGTAACTCAACACAAAAGTGATTGAACTTGGTCTTGATTGGTCATGCTTAAGAGTGGGTTGTTTGAGGGTCGGGACCAACTACATGAAATCAGAGCTCAGACACAAGATTGGTTAGAGTGATCAGGTGTAAGACTCAGTCTTACAGTGGGTTGTTGGAGGGTACAGGACCAACTCCATCGTTCCACTCTAAGACATGAGATGGTTCGTGTGGGACGATCAGGTTTTAAAAAACAAAGTATAGGTGCCTCAATCTGTTGGAAGGTACAGGACCAACTCTATCAAATCAGTGCTGACTATGTGAGATAGTTTGGGGTGATCAGGTTTGAAGACAAAGTATATGTAGGTCCCTCAATCTCAGAGTGTTGGAAGGTACAGGACCAACTCTATCAAATCAGTGCTGACTATATGAGATGGTTTGGGGTGATCAGGTTTGAAGACAAAGTATACATGTAGGTCCCTCAATCTCAGAGTGTTGGAAGATACAGGACCAACTCTATCAAATCAGTGCTGACTATATGAGATAGTTTGGGGCGATCAGGTTTGAAGACAAAGTATACATGTAGGTCCCTCAATCTCAGAGTGTTGGAAGGTACAGGACCAACTTTATCAAATCAGTGCTGACTATAATATGAGATAGTTTGGGGTGATTATGTTGAAGACAAAGTATACATGTAGGTCCCTCAATCTCAGAGTGCTGGAAGGTACAGGAACAACTTTATCAAATCAGTGCTGACTATAATATGAGATACATGTAGTTTGGGGTGATTATGTTGAAGACAAAGTATACATGTAGGTCCCTCAATCTCAGAGTGTTGGAAGGTACAGGAACAACTCTATCAAATCAGTGCTGACTATAAAATATGAGATGGTTTGGGGTGATCAGGTTTGAAGACAAAGTATACATGTAGGTCCCTCAATCTCAGAGTGTTGGAAGATACAGGACCAACTCTATCAAATCAGTGCTGACTATATGAGATAGTTTGGGGTGATTATGTTTGAAGACAAAGTATACATGTAGGTCCCTCAATCTCAGAGTGTTGGAAGGTACAGGACCAACTCTATCAAATCAGTGCTGACTATAATATGAGATGGTTTGGGGTGATCAGGTTTGAAGACAAAGTATACATGTAGGTCCCTCAATCTCAGAGTGTTGGAAGGTACAGGACCAACTCTATCAAATCAGTGCTGACTATATGAGATGGTTTGGGGTGATCAGGTTTGAAGACAAAGTATACATGTAGGTCCCTCAATCTCAGAGTGTTGGAAGGTACAGGACCAACTATATCAAATCAGTGCTGACTATATGAGATGGTTTTGGGTGATCAGGTTTGAAGACAACATGTGCCTCAGTCTTAGGGTTAACGTTTGGGTTGAGAACCGTATAATGTACATTCTCAAATGAGAGGACAGGACTTCGTGCAGATGAGATACTATAAATGCTTTGCTTTTAGACCCAGGTCCTTCAAATTGTTGTTTTTACCTGCTGATGTAATCTCAGTCCTGCTTGCCTTGGCAGAATTTAAATCCAGCTTCCTTAAATTCTTGCAGATGATTCTTTTGAGACCAGCATCTGTGATATCACAATCTTCAAGGTTAAGAACCTTTGTCCCACTGTGTATGACCTGCAATCAAAATGTTAAACTTGAGTTGGGTTGGCAGTGGATGTTTGCTTTTTAGGTTTTTTTTTTTTTTGGGGGGGGGGGCGGGGGGGGGGGGCACACAAATTAACACTAGGTGTATAAACACAAACTGCTGTCTTTGAATTGAAGGCAAAGTTGGTTTTTGGAACTGTTCAATTGTTTGAATCCTACAGACATAATATAAAAAATTAAACTAACCTGTTCGGAGCATTTTTGTGATATTGCTGAATGTCTTGAGAGCAGTTAAATGTAAATGAAGGGAATAATCTATAATTGGAACTAGTGGAACACACAATCGTTTCAGGCACTCAGATTGAATTGTTTTTTAATAATATTAATACATTTCTCTGAAATCAAATTCCTTTGAAATAAATTGTTTCTCAAAATGATCAACAGCTGCAGTGCTTCTTACTAATGTTTTTATGGCCATGATTCATTTCTGGAGCAATTACCAAATGTATACCCTCCCTTTAATGCTTTAAAAAAGTTTAACCTTAATCTAACCTGCACTCACAATATTCTGTTAACTTATCACTGGCACAGTTCTAGTCATTTAGCAATATGTAACCTTAACTGACGGTCCATTGATAGTAATTATTTTTTTGGTTTTAGATCAATTCCAGAGCTCGTAATGGGGGGTAAAATTCCACAAGCCCGCATGACCTGTAGAGCTTTAACAAATTTAACCGGATCAGGATTTTTTTTACAAATTTACCGTAGTCTGAATAAGAGAGAGTTTTCTAAAAAGTTTTTAAGGGCTGTGTCTGCTATCATTTGCTTCAATGACAGGGGGGGGGGGGGGGGGGCGTCATACCTTGTTAATTATCTCGTCTGTCACAAGGCCTCTCTTACACATTAGATGAAGTAATTTACTCTTAATGTGAGGAGGCATACATTCTACTTCAGACAGGTAGTGTGGCAGTACGCTGACAACACTGCGAAGACTTCTGTATGGAGTCAGGGAAATCAAGCAACAAGTTAAATGCACGTATGATTTCTTATTTCACTTCATTATGGAGACCGATAACAAAACAGAGAAGGGAACACAAAATATCTACACATAGGACAAAGACTGGGGTGCTCTAATTCGGAAGGTTCTTAACTGCATTCTACAGGGACAAAGGATCAACAACAACGTTTTCTTTGAGAACCAACCTTGTGATGTGATACAAAAACGCATGTTCCACGGCTGTACAGCACGGAGGGATCACAAGTTACGTAACTAACTATGTAACGTAACTAACCAGAAACGTAACTAACCGACATATTATAGACTATTAAGATGCTGCTAAGTTGACACAAGCATAAGTTTTCAGCCATGTTGTAAAGTTTAAACAAGTTAGGGCAGTATGATACTATTCTTTGACCCACAATTCAACTTCTAGCATATATGTTTTGTTTGCCATGTGGCTCATTTTGTCTGTATGCATATTATGTATGCAAGATCCATGCGCAACACCCCTGTCCTACAAGTTCATCTTCTTCAACTTTTGTGGTGAATTTTTGGGGGTAAGTTTGATGACAATAAAGTTACATGGTGTAATCCATATGAATTTTATTTTAAAGGGTTATCTTAAAGTTGTATTTCTCTTCTATATACTAAATTAATGAGAGTTTGTGTACAAGTGCTGCATGTATAATTCTGACATTGTTCATCAGGTACATTGTGTAGTTATAGAAATTGCAATTTTCAAAAAAAGTTGATTGACTTTGTTCCTTATTTTAATGTCCATAGATCAAACAGGCCATTGTCAAACAAGGAAAAGCAACAGCAAAACTAAGAAAAGATAAAGGCAGCTAGTCACTACAAGAAATACAAGGAGAAAAAGGCAGTGGCCGTCAAGACATTTTGTGACATAAGAAACAGCCAGAGAGTTTGCTGTCTCATCGTCAACAATATCAGCTTGTGTGTAAGGGGGAAGCAAACTCATATATCTATAAGCTTGTTGCCCTGTGCAGACAGACCATGGGATGTGAATAGTGTGACCCCAAAAAACAAAACATTTTGATGTGCATCTCATAGAGATTTTTTTTAGGACAAAGCACAAAAATAGTAGGACCGGAACGTGTTCAAACGTGTTCAAAAGGTTGAATATTATAATAAGTCTTCCTTTGTACATGGAGAATCAAAGGCTTTAGTTATTAATTAGGGAGGGGGTACATGTATGTAGTAGAAGGGCAAAGAGGAACTGGTGTTGGTAGGTCAGGGTGGGGTTTGGAAAGGAGGGAGGGTGTGATGAAGAGAGAGAGACTGCCCATTTAAGCATTAAGCTGAAAAGCATTGTGGAGTGGGATAGCTGTGCTTCAAGAGCAGCACAAGATTGAAATTCACTGGACTTTCTTCTGCACCTCCCATGGCAAAGGTCATGTGGATGGCATGGGAGGGGCAGTGAAACATCTTAATGTAAAATGACCCACTCAAAATGTTTGTATCTTCTATACGAGGGACAAAATGATTTTCAAGCTAGATGTGCCAGAAAATGTCAACAATCGCGAGCATTTCAAAATTTCTGTTGAACTTTAAGATTAGTGTCCATGACCAAGAGTCAAGACAAGGAACTCATTCAACATCCTTTCTATTGTTTTGTTTTCTTTGGTATCTGTGGAAGAGAGAAATTCACTTGGTTTATTGTGACTTTAAAATACTGCATGGCTTATGAATGTAAAGGAACAAGTTTATATGTTACAGACATAAACATTTTGTAATATATGTGACCTGGGTTAATGATATGGCGAGGTAATGGCTTTTAATACTTTTTTGGCAATTATATTACAAAATATTACTTTATTCCATTGTTTTTTGCTTAACTGATTTGTATATAGTGTAGTATTGCATACTAGTTACTAATAAAGACAAGATAAGAGCTGTGAGTGAAGTACAAAGGGTGTATCACAAGAAATATTAGTCACGGACAAAGTGTAACGTAACTAACTGTAACGTAACTAACCATGATTTGGGGGCAATGCCTGGAACTGATAAGAGTTATTTTATTGTTGTCCCTACCAAAACACTTGCTAGTACCCTTGTAGTTATAGAAATAGTAAAGTTTGTTTCAGCTGTACCCTGTTTGAGGAAACTTTTTGTTCAAAGACATGCAATTTTTTTCCATGTCCCTTTTTTGTAACGTAACTAACCAAAATTAAACTGATCATGACAACCGAATAAATGTGTCTAGAAATTTGTAATTTTTTTGTATATTAGGTCTAGCCAAGATGTAGCCATGGTACAAAAATGGAGACTTGATAGGCTTTCATGTTAATATTGGAGACCACAGAGCTGTGCTAAGCAGCTAAAAGTGTAACAAAACTAACCATGGAAGTGCCCATCAGCAACCCAGACTCAGTAAGTGAGGGTGCTGTAATCTGTTTGCCCAGCAGCAGATTTAATGAAATTTACGAAACTGCGTAAGTCCACTTGCGCAACATTGTGCAAGTGGACTTACGCAGTTGCGTAAAGTGTCAAGTTTTGTGAAATCGGCTGCAGGAGACACAGTAACTGGGGCGCTGTTAGCCCCACTTGTGTGGCCAGCCGTCGATTTCACAAAACTCTTCCTAACTTAAGACTAATCTTAGGACTTATGACGAGTCCCAACCCTGCACTGTAGCATGCAGACCTTAAGATTAATCCTAAGTAAGGAAGAGTTACTCGTCCTAACACGAGATAAGACGAGTCCTAACTCTTTGTGAAATCGACGGCAGGGCTAGGGCGCTGACATACTCCTTTTTTGGAAGTCAATGTTAATTGTCAGTTTAGTTGCGATAACATTTATAACCCTCCTCCCGACGCAAGGCCTCCGGCCTTGCGGCTGTTGGGAGGAGGGTTACGTTATTGCAACCAATTGGGATAACTTTCCGTATGGCGCCACCATTACTCATTTTTACAAAAAGGGATCTCATTAAGGTAAATTAGATACTATATTATTTTATATCATATAAAACAGTGGTGGTGCCATGCGGAAACTTTTCTGTTTCTAAATTTACTTTTCACACTCACTCGTCATGTTTCACTTAAAGCCATTGGACACTTTCGGTACAAAAAAATAAATAAAAGTTCACAGATTTACAAATAATTTACAGGGTTTACAGAAGGTAATGGTGAAAGACTTCTCTTGAAATATTATTCAATGAATGCATTACTTTTTGAGAAAACATTAAAACAATATCAATTCTCGATAGCGAGAATTACGGATTTATTTTAAACACGTTATGACACGGCGAAATGTGCGGAAACCAAGGGTGGGCTTTCCCGTTATTTTAAGTGAAAATGACAACAATTTTTTTTTATTTATATAGTATATACTGCATATAACTGTTATAAATTCCGATAAGCGTAATAAATATTAAGTCTACATTAAAGAGAAAATATCATAGATTGGTTTCTTATCTCCTGAAACCAGATATTACTGGTCTGAAATGGGGGGAAAACGGATTGTTATGAAGTGTGAGTGCATCAAGGGGGGGTGGGGTGTTTTACTTTCATGCCTTATGATATCTCTGGATTCTAATATAGTAGCCATAATGCCTTAGGACCAAAAATGTAATTAAATTTGTTAAGTAGTAATTGAATAATATTTTTGATTTATTTTGCACGCCATACTAGCTTCTGAATATTCAATAAAATACCAACCAATGAAAGGTGTGAAAACATATGACGTTGCTCCAATGTCGTGCATGCAGTAAGCACTGTTAATGGCGGACTGTCTCTCGCAACGTAAAACCAAAACCTTAAAAATTTCAACATACCATGAAGTGAAAGTTTTGTTATAAAATTTGATAGATGATTTGAAAAAAAATATTTAGTTTTTGATTGTGAACAATTTTCCTGTTATCCTACTGAAAACACGTGACAACAGGATACATAATGTATAAGTTGTGATACACGAAAGTGTCCAATGGCTTTAAATGACTTACATGATTGTAATGTTAGTACCTCCCTGGGCCTCTGTTGTTGAATCTTTCAACTTTTTTTGAAACTACAATTTTTACAATAATTTTATTAATAATAAAAAGTTCATTGAAGTCACCCCCCCCCCCCCCCCGCCGCTCCACCTTAAATGTCAGCACACACAGTCAGATCATAGAGCAAGGAAGGTCAGATACATGTAGTTGCGATAACGTATCCCTCCTCCCGACGGCCGCGAGGCCGGAGGGTTACGTTATCGCAAATAAGATACATGGAACACTCGCATTGCCAGGCACGCGAGTCTGAAGCAAAATAGCCCTACTAACTGTGCACTAATATTAATAAGTAACGCTAAATGTATGTGGTAATGCTTGACCTTGAATGCTGAATTTAGGAGCTTTTAATTGGCTGCATATTTGCCAAGATCAACCAGGAAAACCCATATTCCTTTAAGAATAGTTGCACGAATGTCACGGTGTCACAGAGCTTTACTTACATTGTTAGCAGTGATGGAACTGTATAACTGTTTTTCAAATCGTCCGCCATGTTCGTGTATTTCTTCATTTTCACATGGAGGTAGTCTACCTCCATGATTTTCACATCAAAACAACACTAAGAGTAACAGTCCAACAGGGGGCGCCATACACCGCAGCGAGGGGTTTTGTACTGTAAACTGTCATTTCGTGGCTCGAGTTGGAGACTACAATGCAACGCTTTTTTAAATTAAATGGAAATAATATTATGGGCTTTCTTTCCCCATTTTTCAATAATACTCCGAAACGGAACAAGTGCTAACGGTGCTATCAGAAACGTAGACTCATCTCAAGACAGTAATTGGGAGTCTGAGTACAAAACCCCTCGCTGCGGTGTGACAAAAAAAAGACGCAGGCCGCAGGGCTAGCGTTCTTCCCCTTCACGCAGGATCCTGCTCGTTATTTTGAGTCCATCCGCCTGCTGAGCAGCGTATAGTTGCGGGCTACATAAATTGCGCCAATGAAGTATATCTTAACACTTACAAGAATGGTCAGATTTGTCGGAAACTGAAATAGTATGCAAACAATTAATTAATTAATCCGTTGCATGCACAGTTAGTTCTTCAGCAGCGCATATACAACTTCTTTGTTGTTTGGCGGGTTCGGGGCACGCCTTTAGCGGAATTTTAAAAGTTGCAAAAGTCCCCTATATTCACCCCAAACCAGAAACATCGCAGACAAATCATTATAAAAGGCGGGCAAGCATAATGCTGATCGTAGTCACGTACAGCACATTACACAATGGTTATGCAACTTTTGAAGTTATAAATATTATTAGTAGACTATAATGATCCACACCAATATACCTCCTAGACCAAGTAACTGGGGCGCTGTACTCCTTTTTTCGAAATGTTGACATTCTCTGTCCTAACCGAGAATGTCAAAATTTCGAAAAAAGGAGTACAGCGCCCCAGTTGCTGGGTCTATATGCCTCCATGGTTTTCATTATACGTCGTGAACTAACACGGCACGCCATTTTGTGGAGGCAAGTTTTTGACTCCATAGGGCGACCGTGTACAAGGAAAACCACGCACTTTTGAGGAACGTTTGTGTGTATCATTATTCCAACCATATCGATTTCAGTTAAACAAATGTTTTTTTAAACATAGTCCAACTCGCCCGATCCAAGACAATGTGTTCCTTTACGCCACTAAGGTAGGGCTACCCATAAATGATCCGCCAAACAACATCGTAGCGCATCAAAAGATCGAGGTATCAACAAATACGCAGAAGATAACAGTGTGCATTGGATTAATTAATTGACTTGCTGCATACTATGGCCTATTATTTGTAAGTGTTTAAAAACTTTGGCGCAATTAATAAGGCCATAGAGCTAGGACATCCTAGCCGGGAGCCATGATAGCCTTGATCAAGGCGCTACAGCCAGCCGCGATCTGCAAAATCCCAGTCCCCATCACTGAATTCCACCAGTGCACCCCCATACATAACAGTGCATATAATACGTATACAGCGTATGTACACACATACGTACTGTACATGTACATGTACCATCTGTATACGGTACACTTACGATACATGGGTACTTCCTAAGTTTGAGCCACGTGTGCGAGGTTGAAAGTAGAAAGACACGACCGTACTCACGACTACGCTATACTGTTCTCGCTGTACAATGTATGGTAATGTACATTTGTGTATGCACTGCATGCGTGTGCAGCGAACCGGGCCGGGGAACAGTACGTCAACAGCCTTGATCAAGGCTAGGAGCCATGACCGCGGTAGATGTGGGTCACAACACCAGGGGGGGGGGGGGGGGGGGGGGGCAGAATCGCCTGTTACAACGGCTCTCAGATTTTCCTGGGGCATCGTCGTGAACAATTTTCAAAGAAAGAAGACAACACAACGTTTTCCTATAATTCCGAGTCATCATTCCTCCTCTTTATTTACTTAACCCCATCTTTACTTAAAAGGGGGAAATGTAAACAGTTTTAAACTTTCCAACGAATCCACGCCGCAGCGTGATCACACTCTTAAACTATTAGTTCAAAGTACATGGTGAGAAATGTGTTTGCTTTTAAAATTAAAAATCATGCACTTATTTGATAGCAAATACTTTGTTGATATAATTATTTCATTACGGGCCGGGAAAGCTCCATTAAAGAAAGAGGCTAAAATAAAACATCCTTTTCATCCGACAACTCATACCTGTTATCTCAATGTGATTCCAAACTGTGGTCTCAATTGGATGAAGCACAAACCGGTGGTGGTGCTGAATACCCCCAGGGAAATTGACCTCCTTCCATGAAGTTTAATGACTCAAGTAATTCAATGCTAACACGCCCACTCTGAAAAGGACGAAAGCATTTCCAATTGTTGTGGTAAGCTGAAAGTATTTAATGGAGCTTTCCCGAGCTTTTTTTTTTAGTTTGACTCTATGTAATTATTATTATCATGGTTATTATTATTTGGTTTGCTGTACCACCATGTTCTATCCTAAATTTTACTGTCGCACAGGAGATTTTGAAAAATTACTTTCCCTTAGATTAGTGGATAGGGGATTTCTCATTACTCCTTTCACTGCTGAAGAGAGAGAAAATGTGAGTCATTTATGTTATGTTAAAAACCGGGGAAAGTCCACTATCTTGGATTGTCAGAACTGTTAACAGTAAGGTTTGGCACAACAATAAGGGACATGTTTTGCATTTACATTCAACAAGATATGGAAAAAGGGCAATTAATTTCATTTAAAAAAACTGGAAACATTGGACTATTTTCAGGAAACTTTCTACAGAATCAGCGGTCGATTTCACAAAGAGTTAGGACTCGTCTTAACTCGAGTTAGGACAAGTATAATAACTTAGGATTAATCTTAAGGTATGCATGCTACAGTGCAGGGTTGGGACTCGTCCTAAGTCCCAAGATTAGTCCTAAGTTAGGAAGAGTTTAGTGAAATCGACGGCATGTATGTTTGACAGATCTGTGGTATGTTAAATAGCTTGGTTCCACATTGACTTAAAGGGAAGGTGTACGTTTGGCATTTACTCAAAACAAATATTAACTTAAAAACTAACTTGGTTACGATCATTGGAGAGCTGTTGATAGTATAAAACATTGTGGGAAAGGACTCCCTCTAAAGTTGTGTAGTTTTTGAGAGAGAGACAATTATTCACTAAAATATTAAAATATTTATAGCTACATGTAGAAGTCTTTTATTCCTATCTGAAAGCACACAAATTCGTCCAACAAAGGTGTTTTTTCATTCATCATTTTCTCACAACCTCGATGACCGATTGAACCCAAATTTTCACAGGCTTGTTATTCTATGATTAAGATGGGATACACCAAGTGAGAACACTGGTCTTTGACAATTACCAAACATGTACAGTGCCTTTAATGTTACAGTTGATTTGATTTCTCCCCCCAAAAAGTAATGAGACTGATGTTGACAAGTTTTGACAATCATATTGAGTTATTGACTATACTTAACATCAGTTCATATCAGCTTAAAATGTTTTTTTGACAAATCTAGCCTTAAAGGATTTGGACACTCTTTGTCCACAGATTTACATTTATCTTACACAGTTTGAAGATAATGATGGTAGAAAGCTGCCCTAAAATATAACTTGCTGAGGTGCTGTAGTTTTTGAGAAATTAGTTAAACAAGTCACAAAAATAGTTTTCTGACGACATTGTGTGTTGTGTTACAAAAAGTACCCAGACCTGTTAAAAGAAAAATCAAGCTCTGTGTGTTACAAGTGATCCTACATGTACACCTGTACATGTATTTAACTTGCAAGGGTCTTCTCGAGACAGCCACGTTGTCTTGAACTGAGCGGTATGTCTCTTTATACACCTCTCTTAATATTCATGCTTGATGTCATAATCCTTGCCCAAAATGAGGTCATCGGCGCACGTCCGCCACCACTTGAAGTGGCTGCGCCTATGGCCTCGCTTTGGTTTAGAATTGTGACGTACTCGTGCATAAATATTAAAGAGAGGCGTATTGACAGAATAGTTCAGTGGACTTTACAAGTATTGCACACTAGAAAATACTTGTGATACCATGCCATTATTAATCAAAGATACATGCATAGTTAACAAGTTTTAAGCTTGTACCCCCTTTATAAACTGTTTTCTGTTTGTTTTTCTTCTTTTTTGAGAAAATGAAACAGTTACATATGTACATTTGTTTTCCCTTCCTTTTTTAAACTTGTACCAACTGGGCAGAATCTACATGCTACTTTTACATCTCCTTGTACATGATTGATGTGGTTGGAATAACTGTGGACTATTGGAAGCATTAACTCAACCAGTTAAACATGTCATGTCCTCAACAAGATGAGGGCACATACACCCTGTAGAGGGAGCTCATTTTGAGGAATTAAAAATAAATTGATGACATGATTTATTTTGCCTTTGAAACAAATCCTTGCACGACTGAAAAAAAACAGTGAAGGTATCACCAATTCTTCAAAACAATTTGTTCTAAACTACATTGTTGCTCCTATTTATACTATCCCTTACTATAATGCCTTCTTTTATTTTCCATTCTTCAAAAAATTCCAAATTCCATTATCTTCATGTGATATTTGAAGAATTCTTCAAATATCTGTTTGAAGGACGTTTTATGGCTACAGATTGTTCCATTTGAAACAAGGTTGTAGGCTCGGACCTTATGTAGATCTGAGCCTACAACATTGTTCAAATAAAACCAATAATGCAACTTATAAAAAAGAGCAATTAAGCTAATTTCCTGGTAGCACTTAAACCACAATCTCCACATTTAGAAAGTTCATTCCATCACTTGTTGTTAATAGCATCCATATTCTCCATTGCCCCACATCCTCATGGATCAAGGGTTGTCCATTTTCATTGTCTTTCATGTCTTTGTGGAGTTTTTTTATTGCAATGTTTGATTTAAAGACTTCATCCCTGCAGGATGCAACCTGATCGGTGCCTCATCAGATCAACTGCTGGCAGAAAGCAAACCCTTGTCCGGGTGGTAAGCACAGTCTTGTTCAGTGCACACAGTCAGATAAAAAGCAAACTCTAGTTCAGTTTACATGACCACAAACACCTTCCATCATGGGCGTGCTGTGTATGAGTCAAATCGAGTCTTGGTTTATCATAAATGCTGTGTGTGGCAAGTCTACACATCATTACTGGCTTTCCCATCAGCTGTCCTCATGATAGACAAATTCACCAAACTCAGTCTGATGAAGCAAAAGACAAAAGAAAACAAATTAACTATTTTAATTATTTTAATTATTTTTATGAGAGATTGCCTTTGACAAGTTCGGATGGCCACTTCAAGGTGAGGGCTACCCTAAACAATTTGGGCTGTCGAGCCAAATCAACTGCCACCAGGAGCATGTTGCCACCTACATGTACCTGGTGCTGAAGTAGGGTTATCCCCTTCGCAATACCTTATTTGACGCCCAGCTGGTAGAGCCAACTAGTTCTGAAGCAATAATAGTGAAGTGTCTTGCTCAACTCAAGGGCACAAGTGTCATGACCAGTAATCCAACCAACACACCACTGCTGCTGACCAGAGCTTGTCTAGTGAACTAGAACAGGCGGCCATAAAATGCCACTTAGTAACTTCAAAATAACAATTGTTTTTGCTTGAAACAAAACCTCCCTAACGTCTTTTAGAGTGTTACCGTGATAGACTAACCTACTTTCCCATTACTACAAATGAAAGCTTGGGGCTTGAACACAAGTCTGATTTGTCATAACGGTTTGATAGCAAAGGAGTATTCAGAAAATACTATTACAAGAGACAAAACCTGACAAATCTCAAACTTGAAAAGTTGATGACGTATACTTACTGAGGATTGCATAAATCTGTGATGATCCCAAACTATTCCTAGACTGTCTGGGTTTCTTAGATCATCTCGAGACTTCTGTTCATAAATATCATAAGCACATTTCATCTGTGGAGCAACATAAAATAATCTTGAATTCTTTAAAAAGTGTTAATGAGGAGATTGTAGCTGGCCTCTGGCAACAACTAGTAAGCTAATTGCTCTAAAATGGTTTGAATCCATCGGAAGCATCCAGGGGTTTTCGGTATGATGCATATTTTGCAACCCCTCCCCCTTCCCCACCCCCAATACTTAAAGACCATACAATCATATTGTTTTTTTATCTCAATGCCTTTAATTACTTGTTCATCCTACATCTTTTAATACATCACTTATACACAACAAAATGTTTAAAAGTTGCTCTTTGATTTAAATTTTGTTTAAATCATGCTCTTTGATTTAAATTTTGTTCAACCCAAGTCCTATTTTACTAGCACCAAGTTCTTATATAGTGCATTGTCACACCCGATGGGCGCATCAAAGCGTGTATCATCTTTCAGGAATGCAGAGCTACATTTTGAAGTATGGGCCTTATTCCTTTACATATTCCTTGTAATGGTTTATGGCTATGTCACAATGTACATGGAATCAAACCAGGAACACCTCCAACCATACATCAACACTGCTGCAGCATGTCAAACTTTAGAATTAGAATGCCTGGCCCCATGTCAATCGTTATTAATTTGGTTATCAAGTTTTGGTTCCATCAAACTTGGCCAAAACAAGGACAGGTCAGCAGTTCAAAATTGACAGTTATTCCAGGTCAATGACCTGACAATCAGACAAGTCTGGCATTCTTGTGTTTCATACTTAAAACTTCACAGTGTAATACCAGCAAAATAAACAAAATTATGTTCAAAATGTTGAAGTATACTTGCCAATAAGACAAATAAGATGAACCTTTTCTAAATAGTGCTTGTTCAAATTAAACCAGTTTGAATGTGTGAATAGCTCACTAGAATTCTGGTCCATGAAAAGTTTTGAGCTACAAGCCCTTTGTTTGAAAGGATTCTTCACCCCAGTCGTGCCAGTTGTTGGAGCCCATGTCAGATTGTATCAAAACATGGTCAAATACAAAAGGTACACAATAGAACAATTGAAGAGACTTTGCTTGTCTTACCTGTTTTGCACATTTTGTTGGCGGCATACAACCCACTGACGTTGCCAGGCCAGAGCAGAGAACACTTCGTATAGGAATTGAGTCAGGCCTCGAGTTATGTTTTTGGACTGTAGAAAGGAATACAAAATAATCACCAGATATACAAGGTATTGAATATAAAGGTACTAGTATCTGGAACAGGTACAGGTAAAAGAGAAAAACAGGGCCCAATTTCAAAGAGCTGCTTAACGGTAAGCAATTTTTTTTGCTTAACGCAGCAAAACAATTTGCATGAGCATAAACCTATTTCATGAGCGGCTGCTAGCTTTTGGCACGTAATGTAAACAAACTGCGCGCGCAACATTTTTGGATCGTCTGCTTAAGCAAAAAAAAGAAGGTGCTAACAAAATGGCGAGAGAAATAAATGCAGAGTCATCACTTTCTCGTCTGAGTTGTATTATTTGCAATGGTTCAAAGCACCCCTTGAAAGGTTTACACACTAACTTGAGAGTGAACTAAAAAAGATACCTCACCAATCACCATGCAATGCCTCAAATTCTATATAAGAAGATACATTGTACAACATTTCTGAAAAATCTTAGACACTCGCTTACTTCGCTGAACCTACCATACACACACACATAAAATACACACCGCTGCGCCAACACACTAAAAACTCATTACTGCAATGATGTTGCACTATGCGCTGTGCTTAAACAGGGTGCTTCAGGCAGAAAATTGGGGCTTTAAGGATCTTTTTCATTGCTTAATGCTTTAAGCAAAAAACCTTGATAAAGCAAGGCTCTGAATTGAAAAATTTGCTAGGTGGGCCCATTAAGCACAAAATCGACCGTTAAGCAGCTCTATGAAATTGGGCCTGGTACAACACTTCAGCATAATCCACATTGGCAATCAATGGTACTTCGGCAGCAGTGCTGTGATTGAACTAAAGGCAGCTTGGTTGGGCCATGTGGTTCATCAAGGCGGTCTGGCAGCAGCCAGTGCACATGGGATGCTTGAGTATGCCAGACAGATGCCATCATTCCCTGGGCCAATATCCCGAAACATAGCCGATCGTCGAGAGTGACAGCGCAGCCAAAACACTCTGGTGTCCGACCCAATTGGCGCAAAGCATGGAAAAGATGTTTTTGCAACTTTTCTACAAGCTAATTTGGGACAATTGTTGAACACAAACCACTACCAAATGTTGCAGCTAGTAGGAATAAACCTTTCTCAGCATCAATCCGAAGTCAGATAAGAAAAATAGTAAACCATTTTCTGAATATTATTTTGTTTAAAGCGTGTGTTTATGCATGGTTTATGATGGCAAGTGGGTAGTACAGCCTGTGTGCGTGTGCGTGGTGTGTTTGTTTATTATGCATTACCAGTTGATTGCTGCTGTACATTGCTGCTGTACATATAATAGTTCACTCAATGTACATGTACATGTACGTCGTACAAGGAATCCGTTTGAATCAATTTGAAATGGCTGTCGAATAAAAAATATATGATTCTCGGGAAAAGGGTTTATACATGTATGTATGGATAGCTTATGGACTCAACTTTCATATGATACAAAAACATCCGAAAATAATTTATGATTAGGTGAGCGCTGGTCACTTTTGTAAAGGGTATAAAAAATAGGTTGTGCAGAAATTAGCCTTCTAATTTGTGAGAGGTAAAGTCCTTTGGAGCTTACAAAATTCACTCCAAGATGTCGGCTACCTATTCTTCAGTGAAAAGTGCTCACCCAAGCATGAATCGTTTTTGGTGTCATATGAAAGTTGATTCCATAAGCTATCCAAACATCTAAATCTTTTCCCCCAGAACCACATTTTAATTTCTATTTGGCAGCCATTTCAAAAGTGTATAGCTTGTTTTTAGACACACGATACAGGCAACTAAATCAAGACTAACCTGCCAGAATAATAGCTCTGAATGCCAAGTATGAGTTGTTACTACTAGAGACGTCTTCTGGTACCCTCATGGTAGGTGCTGAGATGAGGAACTTGATTGGGGTACCTTGGTTGAAGGCCTCCCAGCAGGAATTACGATCTGATTTACCCCAGAACTGCTGGCAAGTTGGGACAATCAGTGCATCTCCCTGTCATAAACCACAACATCAGGTCTTGAGCATTATGTTTAATAATGTAGTTGGTACTGGTGACACTCCAAGGTTTTCCCAATGATATGTTCAATAGCCTTCCTACTTGGTGCAACATTAGGCAAAGAGTTAACCTACTGTTTGAAACCCTGTCACTCAATGGGTTGTATATGATGAACAGGGTATACTTGTATTGTGAAAATCTGCATTCATCACATGTATGTTATAATACTGCAGGCTGGCTTAGTTTATCTGTAGGCTGGCATACATGTAGTTTATCTGCCATGTGAATGATATTGATCTGTGGGTGCGTTTGATAAGCTTCCCTGGGTCGACCCAGGTCTGCCCCCGGTACATTCGAATAGCTTTGACGTCATTCCAGGGGCTCACCCTGGTCAGCCCCAAGTGCCCTGCTTGTGGAGTAGGTCACTTGGGGCTGGCCTCGGGTGCATGACGTCACCACGAGAGGGTGAGTGATCATTCGATTAGCTCTTGTCAGGGGCTAACCCGAGTGAGCACCCCGGGGTAAACACAAGGGGATGCACCTCGCTATTTAGCGCCAAAAGTTGTGTATGTTTGAATAGCCTGATTCCAAGGCAGTGTATCCGCAAGCATGAACCTACTCGTCAGCTGTTTGGCCGTAAACGTTCACCTTGTAGTGTCTAGCCATGCTTTCTAATGAGTTATGGTAACTTTCAACAGCCAACCACAGTGTGCAAACTGTTTGTTTTGGACTGCTTGGACTTACATGTAATACTTGCTGTACTATACTACCCAAATACACCATGTGGGGGGGGGGGGTTGTCGTGTGTGGCTGATGCTGATAATCAACCACAATCTCAGCTTTTAAATCAAGTCTAGGTTGGGGGTATATGCTGTACTGAATACATTGAGAGCAATCAGTCAGACTAACCTGTAACCATAATTACATTAGAAAAGATACTTACCACTAACAGTTCTCCTTCCTTTTCTGTTCTGATCATCTCCTGAAGTCGATTCATTCTGAACATGATTGATTGGTGCAACAAAAAAAAGGCTCCTTTTAATGAGAGTACGAAACATTTGTGTGAGGAGTAACATACAGGGAACGAAAAAGTCTGAAACTTGGATACAAGTTCAAAGGTGTGTTGAAATGACGTCATTTCTACCATTTAGCAACCCCTGGGGTTATAGATTCCAAGGAGCTTTTGGAAACAGTTTCCAAAGCACTAGAGAGGTGGACAAATGAGCAGAATTTCTTTATTTGTGGGGGAAAATATTGCCTGATCTTCTTTACCAGGCCAACATAAAAAGTCAATATTCAGCCAAAAGTCTGAACAATCTCATCCCTGAGCATAAGAATGGTTAACTATTTTTATTAGTATGATGAATATTCATGCAGCACCATCATGTCAAACTCTTCATTAGCCTTGATCAAGGCGCTACAGCCATCCGCGATCTGCAAAATCCCAGTCCCCATCACTGAATTCCGCCAGCGCACCCCCATACATAACACAGTGCATATAATACGTGTACAGCGCATGTACACATACGTACTGTACATGTACATGTACCATCTGTATACGGTACACTTACGGTACACGGGTACCTCCCAAGTAGCGCCTTGATGGTTTTGTATCTGCCAAAATTTAGGGCGGAGCTCAATCAATGCTAATGTTTACTAACAACCCGTTCTCATTGGTTGTTGGTTGACCTATAAACTCTCGCTGCGATGTCAATCACAACGTTGTTCTGCAAGCACTCGCACACATGTGCTCGTCGACGTATTGTAAACAAGCAGTGGCTGTAGTATAGTTGCAATAATGGCGGCGGGCGAGGGAGAAATCCCTACTAGTAAAACAAAACTGCAAGTCGCTGGAAATCAATGGTGTATAATTTGCAACACAACTACAGAAACTTTCAACAAAATATAACAACCGCGTTTAATGCAATCATGGGTTTAGAAATAGAAGGAAGAAAATTAGACCATGTGAAATGTGTTTGAGAAAGGTTAAAAAAGTATCCAGGTGTCATGGGTTTCCGGCAAGATGGCTACTTGGTAAGAATTCTTAGATGTTGGGCATATGACAGTACAACACACCCCATCCCCTTGAAGCACAAACACAGACCAGATGAGATAAGAAACCCAGCTGTTTATTTTGTCTTAATGTAGACATATATTATTCATTACGTTTCTCGCGGTAAATCAAAGTTGGGGATCGAAAATATGTGTTGTCGACAGACGGTAGAAGATGGCGTGTGGCTGAACAACAACTACAAATAAAGTTAAATTTCATAAACTAACTCTTGCCATACTACTAGTACTACACTACAACGTTACACTTATAGTACAGCAGCTTCCAATTCAGGGACAAATCTACCAGCTACGTTGTAATTATGATGCTAGTCCTCGTGTTATAATGAAACGCAAGACAACGGAAGTTGTTCGAAGTTGTTCAACACCATTACCGACCGGGGGCGAGTCATGTCCGGCTCACCCGTCCAGCAGCGCATTCAGACCCCTTACAATCACAGCTCATATGCACCACGCTCCCGACACTGCTATAAAAACACGTAGTACAGTACATGTACATATACAGCTAGCGTACAGCGTACACACACATGGACGTGGCATGATTGCTAGCAGTAATACGTCATTCTCAATCGCGCTGTGATTGGCCAATGTTTAGAATGACACGCCCACATCATGAATACCCTTTTATCGGAATTCCGATAAAGCTTTACAAACCCATCAAGGCTGTTGTTTGAGCCACGTGTATGAGGTTGAAAATACAAAGACACGACCGTTCTCACGACTACGCTATACTGTTCTCGCTGTACAATGTATGGTAATGTACATTTGTGTATGCACTGCATGCGTGTGCAGCGAACCGGGCCGGGGAACAGTACGTCAACAGCCTTGATCAAGGCTAACTCTTCATACACCCTACAATGTAGCTCAGAGATCCTTTTACATTCCTGTGAAAACATATAGAAACCAGACTAATTTTCATTTCAGCCTCTGTTTGGACTCACTTTGCAGAGAAGAACAAGAAGTTGCATTTCATTAACAGCAGGTTTTAATGCAGGAATGAACTTTGAACACTGTAAACATTCCTAAAGAAAGGCTTGCAGGTCTGGGATCCATTTCATTAGAGGAACCTCCAAGCATGGAGATTCCCCCATGCTCCAAGATGTTACAATGCAGCAGGTTTACACCAGACTACAGGTTAAGACACAATGTACGTGGGCTGTGTCTTGCTTTTCTTGTTTTGAGAAAGTTTGAGGTTACAAGGATTTTCTTTTAAAACATCCCAAAATCATGACAAATCCTCAGAAATCATGCATGCCTTTTAATGATTGAGTAGACTTACAGTTGCCATCCAAAATGCCTTGAAAGTGCCATATCTATTCCCCCATCCATGAAACCAAAACTGTTAGCTGGTGACACCTAAACAAAACAAAAACATCAGAAAATAAAGAATTGAAACTGGGTTTACACTTTAACATAAAATATTACAAAAATGTTGGGGGTTTTAAAGCACATTAAACAACAACCATACATGAAGGGACAAACTGCGACATACATGTACATATTGTATAGACCAAACCAGTTTTCTACAATTAGCCTACTCATTAAGTTTTCAGCAAAAACAGGTACATGTACATTGTTAAACCATATAAGTTTCACCACGCATCATCGAGTTCACTTCCCGCCTACATTTCCCGCCTTCGTGCATCACCGCTGATCCACCGCCTAGTACTTAAGCAGCATGCAGCATCAGAGTCCAGCATTCTCCAGAAGACGATCAGAGCATACTGATCGAAACGTCGAGTTAACCCAACGGTTCTTTTCAGAACCACCCCAACTCATTTAGAGATTGTTATTACATGGTGTTACCGCAAACTCTTCTATATATCTTATCTCCACCATGCAAAGTTTCAAATCCTACTCATATAAGTTCTATCCTCAGACTAGCTCGATTGACAAGCTCTATAACCCTTTAGGAAGTACAATGCTTGACTCTTGAAATTGGAATCTCCAATAAGAAGAATAGGGTACACCAATTTTGTGGTTTCCCATAAAAACAAAATAATAATTTTAAAAAATTTAAGTTTTATTTAAGTTATATTTTAACTTTAGCTATTAAACTACATCTCTCCAACGACAATAAAGGCAATGGGTTGTATGAAATCAACATTGCAAATGATATACGCATTTCCCAGTGTACGGCACTCTGCTGAACCCTATGGCATTTAGGTAGTATTTAACAGTACACTCTATCGCAGGGATAAACAGTAAACAAAGTAAAGTCTTATAAAAGAACTTATTGAAAACAAACATACATGAATGGCTCAAACCCCAGCAGTAGCCTGTATTATGCGTAATGCCACACATTTTCAGTTGTAAATTACAGTTCTAGCTAAATTGCAAATTCAAATTCTACAAACAATGACTTGTTCAAGGATTACACAAGTTCAAAGCTGGCTTCCCAAACTTGTTTTGTGTCATAACGGTTTTCACAAAAGGTAATTAACAAGGTCGACATGTGGTGGCTTGCAACAAGTGTGCTATGAATAGGGCAAATTGAATAGGTTTGTCAAATACATGGATGAGCGGTTTAGAGCAATGAACTCACTCAAGTTGGTGGCAAGTCATTGGGGTGCGGGTTTCGAATCCCTGTCGTTAGCCTTTTCGAGGAATGGTGGACACACTAGGAGTGTCCTGCATGGTTTGGGTGTATACAGACAAATTTACCCAAACCCAACAGTGTCATAGTTTTATGTCAACCAATGCAACCATATCTCAAAATGGCTAATGGCACTTGTGTCACTGAGGAAGAGCTTCTTTACTACAATTGCTTCACTTCACCGAGGGGTATAAATGGGAACATGTACCTGCGAGGGTAGATGTTGATTGTGTTTGAAAAAATTCTTAGTGCCACAGCAGCCCACGCTGTGCATGTTTATCTCCCCAGGGTGCCGAGAAAGATTATAGGAATGTTACTGGCCAAATGACCAGCCGTCGATTTCACCAAACTCCTCCTAACTTAGGATTCATCGTAGCCCTTACAACAAGTTCAGTTACGTTAGAACGTTAGGACGAACTGAACCTATCCTAAGTTAGGACGAGTTATTTGCTATAGTTAGGACGAGTTACTCGTCCTAACTCAAGATAGGATTAATCCTAGCATTTCGTGAAATCGGCTGCTGGGAACTAATGTAAATTGCACTGACATGTTATTGTAAATAGCACTATATAAGAAATAGTTATTCTTATTACACAATCTGACTAATTAGGCTGAATTTAATCAGTCTTGGGCACTGCTTTGTTACAGGCGAGAACTACATACTGTGCTCAATCTTGTCAGAATTAAAGTTAGCTTAAAGAATCAAAATTTTGTACTACTACTTACAATGGCATCGGCTGCTGGAGCATTTTTGAATATGTCTCCTTCGGAAATCTGAATTAAAATTAAAAAAATAATGATGAATAATTTGAGCATGATGAAGGAATCTTTATCATCAAAAGTAGTTATCACATTGCAAACTGGGTCCGACACACTTGAACAGTGTTGAATGCTTTTTGTCTTTGTAACAAACAAATATACAAAGATCACTACAAGTTGAAAAGTAAAGTGAACTCCTAAAAATATTAAAACTGAAAGAACTCTGTTACACTATTTTTAAAGGCAAAGTTCATGTACCTCTGGTTTTTGGAACTATTTGATTGTTTTAATCTTATGTAATGTATACAAAAAAGCTAAAAGATGAAAAATTTCACTTCCAAAGGTGCTCATGTTTTTAGACAAATGCCAAAAATCCGGAGCGAAAATGTCCATGCAGGAAGTTTATTCCCCAGTACACAATCTGCTGACTGACAGTAACGCTTCACTTAATGAGCAAATGTTTCCAGTACTCCTGGGCCCAATTTATGAGCTGCTTAAGCAGAAAATAATGCTTAAATAAAACTTTTCCGGTTACCAGTCACAATTTTTACATGTGACATGGTAGTTTGGATGGTGACCTTATTCTGGTGAGCAAAAGTTTATTGCAGCTCTTTTAAATTTGAAACAATGCAAACAATAAACAATGCAAAGCAGGATTTCAAAGTCTCAACATACAATCACTCTTTCGTATCCTTTAAACTCTTTTGTCCACGCAGCAACCAGCTCCTTGTTGATGTCCCGCAGCTTGTAGGTTACTCCAACTGGGTCGGGAGTCAGTTCAGTCTTACTGACTCCAACATCTGGCTTATTAAGCTTAATGTCTTTGCACTTAATCCCAACTTTAAGATCAGACTCGATGGAGAGAATCCCATCCATGGTGTTACTGTTTATCAGTTATTTGTGTCTCATATAATTGGGTTACCTGGAAGGAAGAACAATCAAATCTTCAATGATTAAAAACAAATTATCAAGAGAGTTCTGTATCAGTTCATTGACACTTGTTGTCTTCTTCTATTACTTTACTTCTACTTTGTTAATAAATCAACAAATCAGGGTTACCCTTAATTGCAGAAAACCAAAAGGCAAACATTTAACGGGAAGCTTTGTCTCATTTAACAGGAAGCTTTGTCTAAGTTATAGTATTCTGCAATCTCTGTGTATGATAAACAAGCATACAAATGAAAAATATAAAGTTAAAATATAACACCCACACAAATATGTCAATGTCATCTACATGTAACTACCATAAGAAATCAGGAAGATGCACATTTATTACAAAGCGTCTGGTCTGGGTTAAGTTGATTGATAGACCCAGTAACTAAAAAGGAGTACAGTGCCCCAGTTACTGGGTCTAGGGTTGATTGGCACATTCATTTTAAGTTAAGTGCAAAACAAAGTTCAAATTTGCCTCCCAGTAGTTGCTATAAAAAAGTTAACGCAACCCTCCTCCTGCCGTCGGGAGGAGGGTTACGTTATTGCATTTAAGACAGAGTGTCCTACTGAGTATGACTATGTTTGCTGTAGGAGAAAATGCCTTGCCCAACAATACAATACAACATGTTTTGGTTGGTGCCGTTTATAGCATACAATGACATACTTAAGTTACTATACAGGATGTCATTGACACTATGAGTATGACTATGAAACAAAGTATGACAGGCCTATGTAATAAAATAGCATTAACTCAATTTTAGTTCAATTTTGTTGGCAATTTAATTACTCAACTCAACTCAGCTCACTCAAGTCAAAATAATTGGCAAAAAAAATGGGCTCAACACTCAATCAACAGTCCAAATAGACCCAGTACCTGGGGCGCTGTACTCCTTTTAAACAATTTTTGACTTCATCTGTCGTACTATTAAATGCCTGATGTTACATCCTAGACGTATCGAGAATAGAGTAGGCGATTTTTGAGCTAGTTTAAGTTTGTTTGGTCTTTTTGTCATTTTGAGGCATTTTTTGTGGCTGGGTGTCGCGAAAAACAGGGTATTTGTTAAAATTCTGTGCCGTTCCCTGGGGCGCTAGTACGACAGATGAAGTCAAAAATTGTTTAAAAGGAGTACAGCGCCCCAGTTACTGGGTCTACAGTCCGAACAATAGCAATGCAACATCAAACCGTCTTCCTAGCCTGACCCCCCTAAAAATACACTTAAGCCCTAGATCCAGTAACTGGGGCGCTGTATTTCTTTTTCGAAATTTTGACATTTTCTGTCGTGCTAGGTACGACCGATAATGTCAAAATTCGAAAAAAGGAGTACAGCGCCCCAGTTACTGGGTCTACTTAAGCCCTACATAAGACAACAATAATTAATACATAATAATAATAACAATTTATAATGTAAATATTATATTTTAATATTATTAAAATTAAATAAAGAAGCAATACAATTACAAGCCCAATACAAGATGAGACGTCCGGAAATTGGGCCAAATGCTCGGCAAATGATACGTTTTGTTTTTCATAAAACAAAATGAAACTCACCTTGGCGTGCGGTTTGTTTATATTACATTGGAGTGATTTTTATCAAAATACACCAGCCATTGTTATAAAGGCTAACAACTTTCCAGGCTCAGAAAAAAACCTTCAATTCAAGTTTTAAAAAAAGTAAAGGGTTGTTACAATGTAGGTTGGCCGGCAGCGAAGAATAAAGGCCGTTTTATAGTCGGTCTACCATCGCGCGATGGAAATCTTGACGCGCAATCATAAAAATACACAGTTTTTAGGCCTCAGTCTTAGGATCGCGCGCAAGATTTCCACAGCACGACCATCGCGCGACCGACTATGAACCGGCCCTAAGAAATAGTGCTCGTCCGTTGGCTCTGTGCAGACTGTACCATTATTTTAAAAGGGCAATTCCGCATTTAGGGAAATACAAATTAAATGTTATGGAACCACTTATATTAAATTAAGTCAATTTTAGATTAAAGTATTTACAATCATATTAAATAAGACCAATTTTAGTAGTAGTATATATAACTGACCGGTAATCACTTAAAAATGAATCGTTCGCCCTCTTTATGTTTTTGTATAAACCCACCTTATAACAAGGAAGATGATACAGGTTTAGGACGAGAGAGGGCGGTATTAATATGTTTATAATCTGAACTCTGAACAAGTGGCGATGTTTCTCGAGCGAGAGTTGATCTTCTTATTCTGTTAATTCAGTATTTTGAGGTACGTATGTATTTCCCTAGCCCCATAAATCGGTCCAATCCACTCCGTACCCTGGGGCTAGTATTTCCCGTGATGTATCTCGGGTACTGACCTGTTTGTGAGTGTTGTAGCTCGTTTGTCACAAACTCATTGATTTGAAACACAAACTTCAATCAATCAATGTGTTAAAAAAAGAAACCATTCATTTGCATTGAATCAAATGGTTTCTAATTTGACTTTGATACATATCCTCTGCTTACCAGTTTTCACGCTATTATGCCTTTTTCTTTGAATTGGGAAAAAAATAATGATGCCATATATCAACCGATGCCCTAATTATCTTCATTTGTTAGTATGAAGTATGAAAACATGTATCCTCTGCTTACCAGTTATCACGCTATTATGCCTTTTTCTTTGAATTGGGAAAAAAATAATGATGCCATATATCAACCGATGCCCTAATTATCTTCATTTGTTAATACGAAGTATGCAAACATGTATTAAAACTTGATGGACATTGAAATGTTCACACCACACACCGATCTTGGATCACTTCAACTGGCCCCATTTGTTTTGAGTTTTTCCTGTTTTCACGGCAAACGAGAAAGTATGGTTTCCCGGTGAAGCCATACATGGAAGAAACATCTGCAGTGACTACAAGTGTTCTTTGAGACTCTGTGTATGACTGTATAGCCAGCAGTTCCCTTCATTTTATTCAAAATATTTTTTTATTAAATTTTTAAAATTACCATGGTAACTTGCAAAAAATAACAAAAAATAAAAAAAATATAAAAAGTGTGAATAATTACTGGCTTCAAAATCTGATTTCTATTTATTTTTTTTCTATTTTTTTTCTTAATATTTATAATAAAGCGTATAAATAAACAGTGATAATTGAATCAACAAGCTGATGTTTAAATTTTAATATAAATAATAGTATTGATACGAGGGTTACAAAATAAAAATCTCCAAAAATATTAGAAAATGATATAAGGCACAGGCTTCTTTAAGCCTCGGTATTTTTTTCAAGAATGCTCAGCAAAACATTCAGTCACATGGTTTGATCATCATGATTTGTGAATTGAAATAGCGTTTGATGAAACTTTTTCGGTGGGCAAATATTTTTTTATGGCCTCAACATTATGACATATTTTTGTACCTTGTAGAAATATACAAAGTTTTTTGCATTTACAAGTGCAAATATCCAGTGGAGCCTTACGTGTTTCTAAGTTTTTGTCAAGGGAGAGGAGACTCTTTGCTTGGCAAATAAAACCACACAATTTTTATCTAGGGACTGTTTACATCGCGCACACAGAGAGGTAAAAGATTTGCCACGATTGTAGGGACACCTCGAAAACAGGACCTCCTACAAAACAAGTTTATGCACAGGGAGGGGAGGCAAGGCCCCGCCGTACTCACTATGGTCCGTACTCGCGTAATATAACCTACCTCCAATGTACTTCTAGAAACTATAACTTATACTTATATCCTCCCCTTACCAGTTTTCACGATTTTAGGGACACCTCGAAAACAGGACCTCCTACGATACTTATAAGACTCCCCTGTGTGAAGCCCTATTGGTGCCTTTTGACAGGTGCATATATGTTTCACTTAATGAGATGTATTTCACAGCACCGCCACTTATATCTTGCGGCCGCCACTTATTATCTTGCGGTCGCCACTTATTATCTCGCGGCCGCCACTTATTATCTTGCGGTCGCCACTTATTATCTCGCGGCCGCCACTTAGTATCTTGCGACCGCAACTTATTATCTTGCGGATGCACTTATTATCTCGCGGCCGCCACTTATTATCTTGGGAAAAATTTCCGTATGGCGCCTGGCACTTTTTCATTCGATATGAAATAATATAGTATCTAATTTACCTCAATGAGATATTTCTTTTGTAAAACTGAGTGAAAAAGTGGTGGCGCCATACGGAAAGTTATCCTTATCTTGCCGCCACTTATTATCTTACGGCTGCCACTAATTATCTCAACGAAATTTGCAATTTTCTCATAGGTGCACTTTGCCAAAGATAAAATGCCTTGGTGCCCTTGCCCTTTCAAAACCAAGTTTACAGGCCTGAGCCCCTATTTACCCCAATTCCACTTCCAGGTGTACAAAACATGTCAACGCGTCAAGGAACAGACTGGTACCCTTATAGAGCTGCGTTGAGCAACGGTAGTCTGTCCAGGATCTCTTTTGCACTGTTGAATGGGTTGTAATAGGGTGCATGTTAAGTGACTTACAAAAGCCTACATTGTTTATTCCAAATTATTTCAACGCATTTGATCATGATCACATTCCTCTTCTAAGTCATACCCTTTACAGGCAGTAAAGCATGTTAAGTTTTTTCCAAGAACATCATGAGGATCTCCCCCTCCCCACACCCCCCCCCCCCCACCCAATGATCGCAATAAATGTGAATGTTACAGGAAGTGACAGAAATAACACATGAAAATGTAACATTGAATGAATCTGCGATGTAAAACAAATGACAAAAATCTTTTTCTTTATTTTCTTTTATTCTAGATTTGTGTTGCAATGTTGATTGAGGTTGTTGCCGTGGTCACTGCTGTGGCCTTTGTGTTTCTTCTCAGTCGGCGTGCAGCCTCATCACAGACAGTTTGTCCTCGGAACAAGGCTGTTCTAATTACAGGTTGTGATACTGGATTTGGACATGAGCTTGCCCATTTCCTTCATCAGTTGGGTTTTACTGTTTTTGCTGGCTGTCTTAATAGTGAAGGAGAAGGAGCTAAAAAGCTACAGGATGTTGACTCTCAAAGCATGTCATCAGTGGGTGGGGTTTCGGAGATGTCAAAGGGTGAAGCTAGAGGGAGGCTACATGTTATTCAGTTGGATATCACCAAAGAGGGACAAGTGATTGAGGCTGTGCAACGGCTTACTAACATTCTTTCAGCAGAGTCAATAGGTACATTTTCCACCCCAAGCAAGTACAGTATTTGGTTGAAAATAATGTAGCACAGCCATTTTACTTTCCCAGAAAATTAGGTATTCATAATAGTAATTCGCAAGTGCTTGTATACCGCATTTTACAGTAGTGCATCAAACAGCCCGGTAGTTGGAGGCAGTTTAAATCTTATGTTTTAGCAGCAGGTTACGGGTACCGCAACGAAAAAATAGATGTTAATTTTGCCTTTGGTTGGGGATTAGAGAATACAATTTTTGGATTTACTCTTACACCAACGTCTGTAAGCAGTGTACACTCCTCAGTACCAAATTGCTCAGTAACTACCCAAAGTTCGGGGGGGGGGGGAAATCACAGGCATAATTACTCGGATGAGATTCGGACCAATCATACTAAATCATTAATAAAACAGATTTAAAGAGTACATTACCAGAAATTGATAATAAAAATAAAGTTGATGATTGATTTATCTTCCTTCCTGAATCCCAGCTTTGTGGGCTGTAGTTAACAACGCGGGTATTTCCATATTTGGTGATGTAGAGTTCTGTGGAATGAAAGTCTATCAGCGACTGGCAGATACAAACCTGTGGGGCACCATTCGTGTTTGCAAGGCATTTCTACCCCTTATTCGCAAAGCAAAAGGTAAGGAAAAGTACAAAAAGTTAAATTTTCAAAATCATTGGCATCTTAGTAAAATGGAGTTCAAAGTTTGTTGAAACACTGTCCAAAATACGATGTTGGGTTTTGAATGAACATAAAGGTTGCGTTTAGATATCCCACAGAATCGATCACTATGGCTTTAGTGATAGTTTGTGAAATGCCCAGTTCATAATTATTGTAGAGCATTCCAAGTGGATCGCTATTGATCACCCTAGTGAACAAGAGTGTCCACAGTAGACCACAGTACACCACAGTAGACCACAGTGGACCACAGTGGAACACAGTGGACCACAGTTGATCACAGTCAACCTCAGTGGACCACAGTAGACCACAGTATACCACAGTAGACCACAGTTGATCACAGTAGATCACAGTGGATCTCATTGGACCACAGTGGACCTCAGGGGACCTCAGTGGGCCACAGCAGACCACAGTGGACTACTAGGGACCACAGTAGATCACAGTGGACCACAGTGGACTTCATTGGACCACAGTGGACCTCATTGGACCACAGTGGACCTCAGTAGACCACAGTAGACCACAGTGGACCATAGTAGACCACAGTGAACCACAGTGGACCACAGTTGGTCACAACAGATCACAGTAGATCACAGTGGACCACAGTGGACCTCATTAGACCACAGGGGACCTCAGTGGGCCACAGCAGACCACAGTAGACCACAGTGGACCACAGTATATCACAGTGGACCACAGTGGACCTCATTGGACCACAGTGGACCTCAGTGGGCCACAGTAGACCACAGTAGACCACTAGGGACCACAGTAGATCACAGTGAACCACAGTGGACCTCATTGGACCACAGTGGACCTCAGTAGACCACAGTAGACCACAGTGGACCACAGTAGACCACAGTGGACCACAGTTGATCACAGTAGGTCACAGTAGATCACAGTGGACCACAGTGGACCTCATTGGACCACAGTGGACCTCAGGGGACCTCAATGGGCCACAGTAGACCACAGTGGACCACTAGGGACCACAGCAGACCTCAGTAGACCACAGTGGACCACAGTGTTAGCTTATGGAGGGTGAAACCGTGTTGGAATAGTATACACTGTGGTCCACTGTGATGAGTTAAGAAGATTAATTACTGTAAATATGTACTTTTGTTTTTATTTAGTTATTGGGCTTGACACAAGTTATTGTGAGATGTTCAGAGCCATTTTTCACCAGGTTAAATTATTTAAATTCCTAAAATCTGATACGAGTTTTTGACTGATTGAATTTATTTATTTATTTATTGCTCGATCCCCTACTTGATTGATTGATCGATTGCTGGATTTATTTAATGATTGATTGATTATTTAATTGACTGATTAATTAATCGATAGATTGATCCTTCAATTTGTTGATCGATTGATCCTTCAATTTATTGATCGAAGGACGAATTGTAAACGTGACGAGCATCTTAGGCCGTCAGGGGTCACCTGGACGGTCTTGTTATGTCGCAACAAAGTACGCACTGGAGGGTTTTACGCAGTGTTTGCGGTACGAGATGCGCAGATGGGGTGTACAGGTCATCGTAGTGGAACCGGGAAACTACATCGCGGCTACTGGCATCTTTACCCAAGAGAAAATTGACAAGATCGCTGAGGAGTTGGAGAGGGATTTGCCTGCCGAGGTCAGAGAGTCTTATGGTGAAGACTTCTTTCAGTCTCGCGTTCAACGGATGCGGCATTTTACGCGCATTGGGGACACTGATAAACAGCCGGTTGTAGATGCAATGGTTGCTGCAGTTATAGATGTGAATCCACAGATCAGATACGAACCAAAGACTTTGTATTGGCGGATCCGCACCTTTGTCATGTGTTGTCTGCCTCAACTAGTTGGGGATTTCTTCTACCATTCGGACACTTAATACAGATAAAGTTTCCATGTGGGCTCTTTATACAACCAATATGGTTTGTTTTGAACAGACATCTAAATTCAACAATCCCGGACCTTTGAGTTATATATCATGACCATTTGTCGTTTTTTAATTATATCTTAGAGATTGGGGTCTAGGGAGTTTATTGAAGCTTGCCACAATGGAAACTTCACCATCTTTGTTTAAAAAATATATATAAAAAGACATTATGGTAGTTTTTGCCCATTGCAGTGCTGGTAAAATAAAACCATTTGTTTCTTCCAAATACTAAAAACAATTTTAACATTTTATTATACTTTTATAACTAGCATGACTGGGCCACCATTCGGCGCCATAACCATTGGTTTATCCCATTTCGACAATCTCTGCAGCGTTGGGCCCGCCCTTGGTGCAATGATATGCCTGGCTGATGATTGTTTTGAAAGGTTGGCTTCTAATGGAAAAAGAAAAACGAGAAATGTTAAGCTATTGCAAACTGGTTACCAACCAAAAGGACATCAGAAAATGCAAAGAGTTGTTTATGACCTGACGTTTCTCGGTTTAGCCTTTGAGGAAGACTCTGCTTGGGGCGAAACGTCAGACCATTAACCTTTTTAGAAACAAAATCAAACTTTACTCAGTTTGAACCTGCTCTAAAGACTGAAAACATTTAATCCAAGATGACCGTCATTTTATTGCGACTTATTTCCGAACTTTTCTTTTTAATCAATTGCTTTGCATTTTCATTCAATTTCTCGAAATAGATTTGCATATTATGTGAACAAATTGAGGTAGTGGACACTATCTATTGGCTATTATTCAGAAATAGCATACAACCTTACTTGGTAACGTGTAATGGGGAGCTGGTGACAGTATAACACTTTGTGAGAAACGGCTCCCTGTGAAGGGACATAGTTTTAGAGAAAGAAGTATTTTTCCACGAATATGATTTTGAGACATCGAAATACTTGAAAAGACTGTTCTTCGACAATCACCAATAGTGTCCAGTGTCTTTAAAACACCGATGTGTATTATCTTTTCCCGAGCTCGGTGCATTCGATTTTGTTTGGTGCATTCAAAATTTATAGTCTTAGTTACATTGATGTTTGGCACCTTTGACTGTTCGAATCCATCAAAATTAGCAAACGTGTGGGCGTTCGAGACTTGTGAGGTGTACGCTGGCATGTGTTTATTAAAAAAGAAAAATCTTCAAAAGGTACACTATAACTACAATAACTCACTTATTTTGTTACAGGTTTAGTCATAATCAAACAGACTATTAAAGGCAGTGGACACTATTGGTAATTACTCAAAATAATTATCAGCATTAAACCTTTCTCGGTGACGAGTAATGGGGAGAGGTTGGTGGTATAAAACATTGTGAGAAACGGCTCCCTCTGAAGTGCCATTGTTTTAAAAGAAGGAATTTCCATGAATTTTATTTCGAGACCTCAGATTTAGAACTTGAGGTCTCGAAATCAACCATCTTAACGCACACAACTTCGTGTGACAAGGGTGTTTTTTTTCTTTCAATTTATCTCGCAAGTTTGATGACCAATAAGCTCAAATTTTCACAGGTTTGTATATTATGCATTAAATGTTGAGATACAGAAAGTGAGAAGACCGGTATTTGACAATTACCAATAGTGTCCATTGCCTTTAATTTACTATTAATGTTGTCAAACAATCTCCATTTGGTTAAAATCTGTTTATCTGAGTGTTGAATCCACGTTTGTCTGGCATGGACCATTACTCAAGTCGTTCAAAATAGCTTGAAGGACTATTGTTTGAAAACAACGCTCTGTAATTATACTGGACGCTAAGGAGGTGTCTCTTTATCAATAATAATAAATGTGTTTATAAAATTGATAACTATCATATTGGTTAAAATAATTTTGTCACATACTTCTTAATATTATGAGTAGTACTAAATCCGAATGTTGTTTCTTATTAAAAGAAGACCCAGTTCGTTGAGTTCTGCTTAGTCCTAATGAATATAGTGTCTCTGAATATGGTACTCTTTTCAAAAGGGAAAGTGCAAATTTGTCAATGATGGAGCATTCGGTTGTGAAGTTTTTACGGGGTGGTCCGGCCCGCGTAAGGACCCGGGAAAATTTTGCATTCTAGATGCTCTGTAGTGCAATCGTATGCAAATTTTGAGGGGGGGGGGGGGGCATTTGATATTGTGTCCCCCACCCTTCAAAAGTTTGGAGGGGGTTTGTACCCTTGTCCCTCCCCTGATTGACGCCCATGCTTATATATCTTCGACCCCCAACTTTGTTTACCGTGAGACTGTGCACGCACCGGCGACAGAAGCTCTGCTGTTACTCACGGTCTGTATTTTCATCAGGCTGAGAACAAAGTTTACTGTCGTGGATTATGCTCAAACATTTATAAATGATTAATTTTTAGTATAAATCATTACTTCATTATTATTCCAACAATATTATTTTTTAGTATAAATCATTACTTCATTATTATGCCAACAATCAAATGAGTCAAAGAAATATCATCCAACCTCGAAAGTTCAAAACAAAGTTATCATCTTGCCCCTTCTAGATGAGTTTCATTCTCATTCAGTCACTAAATATATCACGTGATGTGGTTGCTATTTGGGATTCTATTTGGTGTGCCAATATGGGGAGGGGGTATTTTAAGTGGAAATGAAAAAAAAAAGTTGATTACTTGCAGACTAATAAGTTCTGATTAACGTCACAAATAACATGTCTACATTTAAGAGTAGAGAACCAAACAATGATGGTCTGAATAGTGTTTGTGTTTTGGGTGGCACTGTCATGCCTTGTGGTATCTCCGGATTCTGATCTAGCAGCCTAATCTATACAAATTTTTAAACTAGTTTCTGAACATTCAATAAAATACCAACCAAGTGTTGAAAACATGACGTCGTAAATAAATGGCGGACTATCTCTCGCATCCTAAAACCAAAACGTTTAGGATTTCAACACACGATGAAGTGCACGTGTCTTTGTAAACAAGTTGGATAGATGATTTAAAAACAATCATTTAGTTTTTGATTGTGAACAATGTTCCTGTTTTATGTGCAGCGCGCCGTATCGATCGCTAGCTTTGCATATTTTAGTCTGTTCTTTGTTTGATTTCTAGGTTGCACTACACGAAATAGGCAACCGTGCGCTATAGCCGAGTATCGTAATTATAAAGAATGTGTACCGGCCTCAAAATCTTTTTAATATAGGAACGTTTTGGGGGTCATGCAATTAGGAATTGATCACACTCTGGGGTTCTTGTTTTTCAACTTTTGAGATTTGTTGGGCCTATTTAGCTTGGGAATTGGAGGGGTGCCTCGTGAAAATTGGCGGCAAAGTCGGTGGGGAAAACAACATTTTCGGTGTGTTTTTATGGGGTTATAAGCAAAAATTCCAAACGGCTGACCTGCCTATTAAAAATGAAAAGAAATGAGACGTATAGGGGTCTGAAAATAATATCTAATTGGTTTTCAAGAGGCTGAGGAGAGAAAATAGTTTTTGAGTCATGAATTCAAGAAGAAAAGCGCGCCCTCTGTGGGGTTATCACGTTACGTTATTATTACGAGTATGAAATAGTAACGACTTGTACAAAGACTAACCAGTTGCATGGTAATCCGGGCTTGTTTTACACACCGTGATTTGGTTTCGTCAGTTTGTTCTCTCCATTCAGATATTCTGCCCTCTCTTTTTAATCGACCTTTTCCTAAAGGAGACTGGAACCGAGGTTTGGATACAGCTTATTGTGGTTGATGTACTGTCCCCGTAGGCTCTTTGTAT